>NC_054055.1:120694430-121007086 GCF_017639655.2 Falco naumanni
TTTATTCTTGTAACAGTCTCTTCCCCTACAACCATAACAGCACGATTTATAATCTCAGTATTTGAGAAAGACTTCTCAAAAATTCTTGCAATCATGTTAAACATGAAAGATATGTCCAGTTTCATCCCTTCAGGTTTTTAAGCTCTATTTCAACATAATTTTGGAAGCTGGAGATATTAACATTACACTTATTTTACAGCTAGATGCTATTTCAGTATAAACTTCGTCTTTCCATCTTCTCATTAACATTTACTTCAGCATCAGGGAAAATGCCAGAACTGAATTTATCAGCTAGCCCCAAAAAGTGAAAAGTCATATTATATAGCTCATGTAATAGCCCAAAGCCTAAACCTAAAACAGAGATTTACAGATAATTTTTTTCTTTCTGTAATAGCCTAATTTCCTGACTTTTGTCTTAAACTGTTAGTGGGGCAAACAAAACCATCCCCCACACTGTATAGTTTTTACTCATGAAGAGTGATATTTACTACTCCCCAGGAAAGTCAGTGCAGCAATTTTCAAAATATTTCTATACTACTTCTTTATTATTTAAAAAGAAAAAAACACCTTAAGCAACAAAAAACCTAAACTGAATAGGCAAGTTGAAATAAAACCGGTTCAGCACTTCAAACCTGCACATTCTCTGTTTTATAAGAGAAACACTGTCTGCACAGGCTGCCTGCTGCTGCAGGAAACTGGCTGTCATAACCAAGGAGGCTGGGATTCCAGCAGGACCAGCCATCACTGGTTGCCTTATAATTTATCATTTCACCACCAATTTGCTTCTACTGGGAAGAAACGAATACCAAAGCAGAACATTCTACTTACCCTGGTTTATCTCCTGCATTGCTTTGTTTTAGCAATCAAAACTCTTGGGTTTTCGTATTTTCAAAGTCAAGCATCAAACTCCAAAGCAGTAAGCCTTAGAATTATTACAGTATTGTTTGGGTTGTAGCTTTTTTTTTTTAAAAAAAAAAATCTAGAAATCTTAAAGAAGCAATTACTTCCTCTGCAATTTATTAAGTCACTGAAACAGCCAGGGTCAGCTAATGTTTCACAGAAATATGTAATAACAAATATTTTGCAATAAGCTATAGAAAGGCAAACCTAAAGCCAGCATGAGTCTCGTTACAATGTCATTTTTGAAAGTCCAGCCATGTGTCACTTCAAAGAATTATGCATATTCCCTATTTACATCAATTAGTGGACAGGATTTCCCCTCTCCCCTCCATGATGATAAAATTTTTCATTTTTATCATTGCATTCACACTAACTGTGCGGGTAGTGGCAAGAAATGATGCATGTTAAGAACAGGAAAGGCATTAGTCCTGATTTCATAATTACAAGGGAGTAGACCCCGGCTGTTTGAAATCAGCTCTTCACATCAGTTCACAAGTGCACAAGATGAGAACCTTTCTTTCAGCTAAGTGAGAAATAGCACAGCATTGCTTTACTGGCACTCAGCGAAATGACTGCTTATTTTCAGTAACACTGAGGACAAAATACTCGGTGAATACACAGAGTATCAGGGGAAATACGTTCAGGATCATTCTGCTCACAAGATGCTGCCTGGGGATCAATAGTCTTCCACAGTCTTTCAGTTGTTTTACTTCCCCAAATATTCTCCATCTTTGAGAGAGTAGCAGCTGTTACAAATGCCCGTATCCTGAAATTTGTAAAAATAAAAATAAAAATATATAAAATATATATTTTATGGCACCCTTTAGTCTCCTTGCAGTGAATGCAGCCACCCTACCCCACATCACTACTTCATTCCTTTGGTCCCTCAAGGTCTAGTTAGTTATTCAGCAGCAAAAGGAGCAACTAATTTATGTTTTTAAATGTGTGGGTGGGGAAAATCTGGATGTGTACAAAAAAAAAAAGTGTGTCTTCTCACAGAAGTGTTACTGGGACACTGGAAATACCAATTTTGGTTTCTTCACTCAAGTCAGAAGTTTGCAATGAGTCAGATTCTAGATGCCTTAGACTCCTCCTGTCCTACCAAAATGCTGTATGTGTGACTGAAGTTAGCAGATCTGACATTCATTAAAGAATATAGCAAAATATATCGTACTGATTTCTCATGCAGTATTTCTCACTATTCTCACATACCTTCCTTTCTCATTTACCTCCTACCTCTCTCACTGCATTACTTTTTCTGAGTTTACACTCCATAAAATTTTCATGCATTAATTTTATCCCTTAATATAACTGCTATTTTAAAATATCAAAAATTAGTTTTAACGATACAGAGCAATAAAAATATTTTCTACTTCTGGAATGCTGTAAAAAGTGGTTACATGTTTACCTTAAAAATTCCTTTTTGTTCTTTGTCTTAAAAAACTTCTCCAGACTCTGTACCTCCAACTACATGAATTCTTCTCCTACTTTCATAGAACAGAAGGCCAGAGGGGTGGGGTGTCACCTTGGACATTGTAACATCACAAAGACAGTGAGCTAAATTATGTCCTAAGGTGTCAGGTATTGATTCTGTGATCTAGGACATCCTAGATCTCAGGATGTGTTTGGGTAGTGAGACGGACACCCTTTCTTCCTACCTGAAGCCAGTTGTACATGTGTAGGTTCCTTCTGATCAGCTCTAGTAAGCATATATTCTTGCATGTATGCAAACTAACAGAAAAAAAATCACTGATGACCAACAGAAGGGAAAGAATATACACAATAACATCTGAATTAGGTTTAATTCGGCAGAGCTGTAAGAAAAATCATGTGTAAGCAGACACAACTAAGTCATTGGAACAAAAGTCCAACACTTTAATGTGCCTTAAATACCCATGAAGTTTCCTGTGCACATCTATCTTGTTATATTCATGATATTTTCAAAGCTCAGTCATTTTTTTCCTTTAATAAAATGTTCTGTCTGTCCCGTCCCCCCCAAAATAAATAAAAAAACCCACAACCCACAAACCACTATATTTGTACTTATAAAATCATTTAGGTTGCAAAAGACCTTTGAGGTCGTCAAGTCCAGCTGTTAACCCAACACTGCCAAGACCACCACTAACCCATGTCCCTAAGCTCTTCATCTGCACATTTCACACTCATAAAACATCTCCAGGGATGGTGATGCCACCACCTCCCTGGGCAGCCTGGGCCAATGCTCAACACCCTTTCGGCGAAGACATTTTTCCTAATATCCAATTTAAACCTCCCCTGGTGCAACTCGAGGCTCCTTCCTCTTGTCCCGTCACTTGTTATCTGGGAGAAGAGACCGACCCCCCCCCTCGCTACCACCCGCTGTCAGGCGGCTGTAGGGAGCGATCAGGTCCCCCCTGAGCCCCCTCCTCTCCATGCTGAGCACCCCCAGCCGTGTGCCCCAGCCCCTGCCCCAGCCCCCTGCCCGGCTCTGGACACGCTCCAGCCCCCCTACGTCCCTCTGGGCCTGAGGGGCCCGAAACTGAACCCAGGGCTCGAGGTGCGGCCCCACCAGCGCCGAGCACAGGGGCACGGGCACTGCCCTGGCCCTGCTGGCCACACCGTTCCGGATCCGAGCCAGGGTGCTGTTGGCCTCCTGGGCCACCTGGGCACACTGGGGGCTCATGTCCAGCCGGCTGCTGACCAGCACCCCCGGGCCCTTTCCATGGGGCAGCTTTGAGCCGCTCTGCCCCCAGCCCGCAGCGCTGCGTGGGGTTCTTGCATTAGTGTCTGATACTAGACAGATGAACTAACCGAAGTTAAGCATGTTTCAGGTAAGATGTGAGGAAAATACTGCACCAATTACCCAGCGTTAGTCAAGACAACAGCACCATACATCTCATAGCCAAGTCAACAGCTCTACTACTCCTGTCGCTACATTCATTCTCAAAGCAAATTTCACCAAGGATGAATACTAAGTTAACCACATAGGAAATGAAGCCTAACCACAAATGGGAGGTTATCAGTAAACTGCTTGAAATACCTGTCTCGACACCAAAATTCTTTATTGCAATTCTCACCAATGCTCTTTGCAGTGTGTTAATGAGACCCGCAGGGTAAGCAGGATGGAGAGATGTTGTCATCAGAAAAAAGCAGAGCTGCACTTGGAAAGACCTGGGATTCCCTTAGGAGTGGAGGAATAGAAATGGGATGAAAGTTAACAGAAACGTTAGGTCTCCAAGGGCATCTCTCTTGCAAGCACTGCACAAGTAGACAACCCTAGGTGTGACAGATAGTGACACAGCAACTATGGGCTGACAGCTCAATGGAAACAGAAGAACCTAAATTAATACTTTATGTCCCTAGGTGTAATGTCACTGTACAATGACCACAGTGAAGCCTCATCTCAACAGCACTTTTCTGATCATGTACTTTCAAGAAAACCTGTTTTAACTTGAATAAGTAAAAAAGACTGTTGACTTGCAGGAATGGAGAGTCAATCATATGAGAGAAGACTAAGAGAGACGACTTTGTTTTCTAAACATATTGGGGGCAGAACTGTTTAAGCCGCAGTTCAAATACTGCCAAAAAACTAATGTATTACCACTGCATTCTGACAAGCCAAAGTTTTTTAGCCTTCTGAAGGGAAGAAGCAATAGCAGAAAACTTCATTTTTAAAAGGAGTCACTGAATTCATAGATGGAATTTATACTATTGTCTGTGACTATACGGGCACTGACTTAGTGATCCAAGATGCTCCTTCCCATCTTAAGCATGCACCTCTTTCATGCTAACACCGCTATAAATCTTCCCAAAGGAAACTCTAGTGTAGGCTTCACCCAAACACACCATGCCCTCTGGCCTGAAATTAGCAGTGAACGCTTGAACTGAAAACGTAAGACTCCTCTGAGTCTACTTCCATTTTCCAGTCTGCTGAATATTTAAACAAATTTCCCTATAAGGAACTTCTCACTGCCCAGCCACTTATACATTTAATATAGCTCTATCAAAACTTGGTTTCTGTATCTCCCTGCTCTCCTACTCCTCACTGTTTTCTTGCTTAAAATACTGTTTGTCCCTTCTGAATTTACTGGACCATAACAACATGCTCCAGCTTCAAGCAGCAGTTTCAGAGGCTGCCAGCAACACATGAAGTGCCCGGCACCCTGGCACTTCTCCACGCCGCGCTAGGGATGCACACACCACCAGCCCGAGAGGGCATAGATTCATCTCTGCTCATACTTCACACTCTGCCTTCTCCCCCTTTCCTGTTCTTCCCTCATAATCTCCAAATACATCGCTGGAAGAAAGGTTTTCTGAAATGATGTTTTAGAAGCGATATGCTGCTGTTTTGCTAGTATTCAATAAGCCAGTCAAACAGCAAGTATTTATTTCTCTGCATCTGATACATGCAATGCATTAGTGATGATGATGTTGCTGCTGCCAAGCTGTAAGGTTTCTCCCCAAAAAGTGGTATTAAACTAACTTCCAAATTACATGCTTAATTTTACATATCTTCTCCTACATGTTCTAAAAATATACAGAAATACTTTTTTTGCTCAGTTGGAGTAAATTCAATCTAATTTGATTCTGTAGATTTAGGCTTGTTAGTGCATTGTCGCTGCTTAACTCACATCTCATACCAGATATTGCCGTTTTTCAAGATCACTACAAGTAAAATACAAAACCTGTCCCTCTCCACATCAATGCAAAAAAAAAAAAAACCAAAAAACAAACAAACCACCCAACACTTCTGAAACAAAGTCCTTATTCAAATCTGGAAATTCTAGATTTGAGAGGGGTAGAAAAAACCCAAACCCCAACAGCACCTTTTAAATAGAAACCTAAATTTTGAACAAGAAACCTAGAACTTGGCCTTATTATAAAAAGCGTGTCTCTGGAGGCTGCAGTACAGAAGAATGTACCTGCATACCATTTTTCTAATTGGGTATCCAATGCAAAGTTTCTACTTGTTCATTCAAATGCAAATTAAACTAGCTAAAGCACAAATGCCCAGTCTGAGACACAAATCCAATTCTAACAAGGCAGTCACTGAATTCTTAACACAGACGATTCTCTATACTTACATATTTACATTTTAATCTAGACAGAAAAAGCAACCCTGACGAGGCATATGCAAATTAGACTTCGTGGTCCTTGATGTATATGATAAATTAAAATAAACCACAAAACCAGCAGACAAATAGGAGCTCTGGGATTTTTTTTTTTTTATTATTTCTGGTTTTTTAAACACAGAAATACTTTAAGAACATCTTTAAGAGACAAGCATGACCATTTTTGTCACTTTCTGTGAAGGATTTTCCTCCCAGTGAAAGAATTGCAACCCCAAAGCGATGATCTCAGACTGGTGTTCCTGGTATGACCAGAGGCAGGTGAAAAGAGAGAAGAGGTCCTTGATCTGAACTAGGGCAGCTTCTACTCACAAATTACTTCATGCTTTCAGCTTCTGGAAACACTTCTCAAACTTCAACTAATTAAGAGCTGAAGTCCTTCAAACGATCACTCCCACAGACATCCAAGTAGAAGGGCTTTGGGAGGCTTGTTCCCTGCACAGAGCCCAGCCGCCTCTGCAGTAGCCTGACATGCTGAGCCACCCCAGCAGCTACACCCCGCGCTCAAGGGCTGCAGGCACTGAGGAGTGCAACCCGTACCTCCGTTTCCAGCAGATGCCCACAGCTCACGAGCAAGCAGATCCTTCCCACAGGTTATGTGGCTGCTTGTGGTGGGCTGACCCCGGCTGGACGGCAGTGCCCACCCAAGCTGCTCCATCACCGCCCCGCTCAGCGGGACCGGGAGAGAGAAGGCAGCGAAAGGCTGGGGATGGAGATAAGGGCAGGGAGAGCACTCGGCAGTTACCAGCATGGGTAAACCAGAATTGACTTGGGTAAAATAAATCTAATTTACTGCTAATCAAATCAGAGTCAGATAATACAAAAATAATAATAATAAAAATCTTAAAATACTTTCCCCTCACTCCTCCCTTCTTCCCAGGCTAAACTCTAGCCTCGAATTCTCTTCCTCCTCCTCTGCAGTGGTGCAGGGGGATGGGGATGGGGCCATGGCTGGTCCCTCACACGTGGTTTCTGCTGCTCCTTGCCCCCATGGTGAGGGTCCTCGCCCCCTGCCCCAGCCCGGGGCCCTCCCAGGGGCACAGCCCCTCTGGTCCAGCCAGCTCCAGGGGGACCCCACTGGGTCCGCAGCCCAGCCCCAGCCCGGGCTCCTCTCCTCACGGGGCCACAGGCCCTGCCAGGAGCTGAGCCAGCGCCCTGCGGGCACCCCCTGCCCCGGGGGTCCTGCCCGGGCTGCCGGGGGGAGCTGCTCCCCCGGGGGCTCCATAGGCTGGGGGCACAGCCTGCCCGGCCGGGGGCTCCCCAGGGCTGCTGGGGGGGCTCTGCTCCGCACCTGGAGCTGCTCAGGCCTCACTCCTCCCTCCTAGCTGCTGTTGCTCCAGGGGGAGTGTATGTTCCCCCCCCCCCCCCCCCCCCTTCTTAAATACACCATCCCAGAGGTGCAACCACCATCACCAGCTGGCTTGGCCGTGGCCAGTGTTGGCTCTGTCTCAGCACCAGCTGGCACCGACTCCACCAGACACAAGGGAAGCTTCTGGCATCCTCTCACAGAAGCCACCCCTGTAGCCCCCCCACTACCAAACCCTTGCCACGCAAACCCTATCTACTGGTCACAGAAAGCCAGCCCTCTCCAGGGGAACACTTCTCACCCCGCTTAAAGCAGCACTTCACAGGTGTGTGCGTCAGCACTCCGACCTGGCCCACCAGTAGCCCACTTCGGTGACAGGCAGCGCAGCTCTCACACAGCACCGTGCGCTTTGACAGCAACAAGCCTAGGCAATGCAGTAGCTTAAATAATCCACTGTTGCCTTGTGTCTCAAAAATCTGTGTATCCTGTTTGATGCCTTGTGCTCACAGGTCAGTAAGCCTCACCAGGTCCCCACAGACATGCTCTGATCTTGTGTTGGAAGCATACAGATGTCACGTCATTTTGTTTCAGAAAGGGCATCTAAATCAAAAGCAAAATACATGCGTGTCTTCCCTTCACACACACATACTCATCTTTGTCCTGCTTACAGAGTGCTGAATGTAAAGGACTTCAAATACAGTGGTCTCAGCTGACCTGTAGCCATGGAAACTTAATGATCTTTGGAAATCTGTCAAACTAACAAGTGTTAAACCTAAAACAGAAAAACAAGGAAGGAATTCCATACAGCACTGGAATGGATCACATTTGACCATCCACCATGAGTCTAAATTTAGCTTTACACCACCCAAAAATCTATCAATAGACTTGCGTAAAGATTAACAAGGTAAACACAGCCTTCCATTTAAGCAAACACCATCACAAGCTAAACTCAACCCTGTACTGAACACATGCTTTTAATAAATTATAGTTTGATGGAAGAGAGTTTTATATGGTCCAGATTTCCCATTAAACAGCCATATATACTTTGTCCTATAAATTTGCACTTAGGTAAATAGTTTCATGAGTACACTTTGAGATATTTTCTCCTGGTCTCCATACTTTATTTATTTGTACCCCCATCACCCCCACCCCTCTTATTGCTGTTCTTTTATCACAAATCTTCCCGTATAGTGATTTGTAATTCACCACCCCCCCCACACACCCCCCCCGTAGCTCCATGATCTGCTCAGACCTTTTTGGCATTAAAAATCAGCAGAAACACTTGACATGCTGTGATATATGTAATTCAAAGTGGAGGAGAGAAAGTGATTAACCAAAGTTTGTTGCATCGTATCTTTTGCTTGGGTGCTTTCTGGAGAATTAAAGCATGCATTAAACTAAGCATAACATTTTTGAAAGCATACAATTATCCATAAAGATCTCGTGCTTAGCTTTATTTTTTTTTCCCTAACAATATTTAGTGCAACTTGCAAACATAAATAAAGAAAACAGCACCTATGAGTATCTAACACACCCACTTAAGGTACTATATCCTCACTTACAAACTAGCCTAGTAAAACTTCTGAAGGGCAAAACTAAAACAAATGCTCACCAGAACACAAGAGCAAGAGGAAAGTATAGCGATCAATCTTAAACATATCAAGCCTTCATAGTCACCAAAACATTGTCTTGAATGTATCAGAGCAGGTCACTGCTAAGTGCTAAAAAAGCTAAAGGAGAGCTTTCATTCCAAACTAGAAGAGATGGAAACACCTATACTAATTTAGAGTCATTTTGCATGTACAATATACTAGTCCAGAACTTCACTAGTTTAATGTTTTGTTTTAATAGAAGTTACACACGCAACACACAAAGCAGGTATCCAGGCACAGCAATCTCAGAGGCAGAGTTGCCACCTTATAATGGGTCAGAATTAGTTCTCCAGCATTAGAAATCCTTAGGGACCTCCCTGTTTATTTAGCACACCTAGTAACAATAGCAAATACAAAGAAGCCTCACTATTTGCAATGGCAAAACTTAACTGACACGTTTGCATGAGTTATTCCTCTGTGAGGATTCACACTGCTACAAAAATGAAATAGTTCTTAAGACCAGCAAAAGAAATTAAGACAAAGATAAGCTTTCAGATAGGATTAAAAAAAACCAAAACAAAACACCACCACCACACACACCACACAAAAAAAACCAAAAAAACCCCAACCAAAAATACCCCCCCCAAAAAAACAGAGCAAGCAAGCAAAACCTCAGCAGGAAAGTTGATTTGATTTCAGTTGACAGAAGCTACACATCACTTAACTTCCACTAAGGACACCACTGCCTATAATAAACCAGCTCTGCAATTGGACAACAAAGTAGTTTTGAAAGAACAGTACATTACGTGAAGAAACCAGTATTTTTCTTCAGTTCCTGAAGTTTTACAAGGACTACCAAAGGGATACAAGAGACTTCAGTCCCTCAAATGAAAATCTGGGGGAAAAAATAAATCCTGTTTTACTGATGTAGACAACTTAATTGGAAGTGCTGCTGAAGTGACCTTCCAAGTGATGAAGGGTAATTAGGTTGCTCCACTTTCACAGCATGTAAATGAACTAAAGCAAGAGAAGGTACTGGACAGCTTCCTCAGTGCTTAAAACACCCAAAGGTGTTTTTGAAACTGGCTGTGAAGGGACATATAGTCCGTCTCTGAAAAAAGTCTCTTTAAGAGGACAATTCAAGAGCACACAATTAGCTGGAAACTCTGCATCCTTAGAGCAGCTTGATGTGCCTCTTCATTACCTTGCCTGATGAGGCAAGGCTGTGAGAGCGCCGTACTGAAACAGGGGAATAAACAGCAAGATTGTAAGCGACTAGAATGGCAGAAAGGGAAGCGAGGAGAAGAAAAGGAAAAAACAGTCAGGCACCAGTCTCCCCAAACTGTGGAAAACAGCAAAAAGTCTGAAGCAGCAGTGTGCTTTTAAGGACAAGTGTCTTCAAGGTGGCAGGTCCAACTTTGGCAACAAGTCACTCGGTAGGAAGAAAAAAGGCTCAGGATGTCAAGAGACAGACTATGCTGGTGCAGAAACCATTGCTGGTGCCGTGTATGCTCTGCTTCATCAAGTTCCAGTTCAAAACATCATCTAACTTGTATTTACAATACAAAAAATGCAGATAGTAGCAGTAAACTGTAAGCCATATCAGGCAAGCAGGAAACAAGTCACACACTATATGAAAATACAGTGATCAGGAGTCCACACATACCACTGTGACTTTCTCCTCCTTTAATATGTATCTACTGGATGTTAATAGACACAGGAGAATTTCATTGATACGCCACGAACACCACTGCTTCATTGAAGGCTGTGGAGGTGCTAGATGAAGAACACAATAAAAGAGGACCATTTCTTTGTACATGTCTTGTCATTAGCATATAAAAAACCCAGCTCAAACGTATTGTTATCCCACATAAAACTACCCACTGGACAACAGCAGGTAACAGTGAAATTAATGAACTTTTGTAACAGTCTTGCCTCTCTCCCCAGGCATTTATGTACATTATCTTTAGAAGGAAAAAAAACTCTGGGGGAAACTAAATGTCTTCTCCTCCAGTCATTTTCTTGCAATAGACCCCTATCATACAACTATAGGTAGCTGACACTACTCCTATACAGGTAAATCAAAAAGAAATCACCCACAACTGGCTTTTGATTTGATCAAAAGTAGGTTTTGACTCTGACATCTTTTGAGTAGAAATAGAGGGGCAACACCTAAAACTGAAGACAAAGCAACATCCTCACTATTTACCCAGAAGTGAGAAATTACTTAAGGAGCTTTTCCCAAGAGGCCTATCCCAAACGTGGCACTTGCAAAGACCTTTGAGAAGCTGCACCGACAGCTGAAGCAGAATTTAAGCTTGTCTTTCCACGGTTTGTGCAATCACTCACGTATGATCACAGAAATAATCCTCCAGCTCTCTCTGAGCTGGTAGGGAACTGTCCAAGCATTTTGTCACTGTGCCTTACTACTTCTGACTGATCACCATCAACTAAGAAATCCAAAGAGCTACAGGAGAAGGAATATGGGTTTTCTAGAAAGAAGCCACCTGTAACTGCCGGCAAAGGCCAACTCAACAAGCCCCTACACGCATTCACACAGACGCTCTCCAGCCAAGGGACAGGCTGCTCCACCTGCTTGAGCAAGGCGGACATGGACTCCTTCGTGCCCTCTGCCCTCACACACCGAGATGAAAACACAACTGACAGATGAGGTTTTCAGTCAGTCGTGAAGCAATATGCAGCACCACAGACCTGGCTGTTTTGTCCAAGGAAGACTATGAAACTGCTGAGAGCAGCTCCCACCTGCAACACCATCCTACATCCCCGCCAGCTGTAGCCTGGCTGCCAGCCACTTGCTTCTGACCAGAGCGAACCAACAGTCTGCCGTTTGTGGCTCAAAACGTTCAAGCCACTGTACTTTTGGCCGAACTCTGACAGAAGGTAACAGAAATCATCCCTGAAGGACGAAGCATGGCTATACCTGGGGGAAAGCTCCAGCAGGACGGGAGCTGCACAGTTCTTCCCCCACACCCTCCAGCGTGTAAAGTCAACCCCAGAGAGCAGGTCGCAAGGCACGCTGCATCCAGTGCAGATCGGAGACTGTGAGCACAGCTGTAGCAAATGCTCCCCACTGGAGACAATTATATATTTGAAATGGTACCGGGTATAACACCAGCAAAACCTTTCACAACAGCAGGCACACCAAATGCTTTTCCTCATAGAGCTCTTGAGCTGAAGCATGTAGGTTTTCCCATCAGTCATTCGGACTTTGCTATGATGTGCAAACATTCCAGTGCAAATTAGGCAAATGGATCAGAAAGTTCAACAGTAACAGAGAGATCAGAGGATAAATTTCTGTGGTATAACTTACTACTATTTTACCTCCCAGTTACAACTTGTCTTTCAACAATGACATCAAAACTATTTCAGTACTATTCAAAAAGCAACCTTATACTGAACAAAAAATTATATATTAAAGTATCTCCATTTCTGTTATGCTTACTTGTAACACACTGGGGCTTTTAAGTGTAAAATAGGTTTCCCTCCCCTGCCAAGATTATTTTTCTTCCAATTGCATCTTCTTTATTCCAACTCTTTTCTAATGACAGTGATTCAGAAATTATTTCGAGTCAAACCATCAACATTAGACCATAACCACATTTTTCTTGCCAACCAGTTGGCTGCTGTTTTAATACTCTGAGAAAGGTAGGTAAGTATAGCTGTGTCTATTTCACAAACCTGTGGAGAAATTGAAAAGTATGAGAAGCAGCAAAACTCTGGAAAAAATAACTATGTATTTTAATACCTGTTAGAACATTAATGTTAAAAGAAATGGAAAGCCTGGAAAAATATATATATCAGCAACCAGAGAGTATTTTTATTGAATCATTCTCTTAAGGTGCATGACTGCCTTCCTAAGCAGTTTGCTTGGCCGTTCAGTTGTTTGATCACTCCTTCCCATACAAGATACCCTGCATCCCAAAGCAAGGGCAAGAAAAAAAGGCACCTGTGGAAGTACCTGCTAACCTGTAGGGACCAGTTTACAAAATGCTCTAGTACCACTTGCTTTCCTTGCATTTAACTTGTGCAGCTTTTAAGGATAAAGCAAACCAAAGAATTTACATGTAGCACATTAGAGTATTTAAAACACATCCTAGTCAGCATGCCTAAACCCATACCACATTGAAGGTGTAAAAATGTTTCCGTAGTGAGACAAAAGAATGGAGATGGCAATGCTTGGATCATCATCTCTGCTGTATTGCTCTCTTCTACTCTGTACTCTGGGAAAAAAAATAATTGCCAAGCAAATGCTTTTGCCAATGATTTTTAAATTAAAAAAATACTTTCATAACTGATCATTAGGAGAAATTCATAATGAAAAATAGGCTTTAATAATATTCAGTAGACAGAATCACAAGGGTTTATTGGTAATAAAAGCCTTAATTACAGACTCAATTATTGATAGACATATAAATGAAGCACAGTTATATCACTTTTATAAGCTGTGCAAAATACAAACTAGAAAGCAAAGAAATCATTCCTGGGCTTTACTGCCTAATGCCGGTAAGAGGTTTTTTGTGGTTTGGTTTGCCTTTTTTTTATTATTTATTTATGGAGAAAAAAAAAAAAAGTTCTACAACAGCTCTCATTCCCTCTGCTCTTCCTTTCCTTCACCTTTCACTTAGCTTTTCCATCTCCATCCAATCTGCCCTTTCATCCAGTAACAGAGTCCTTCACAGGCTCCTGAATTTCTTTCATTCTGTCATTTTAGATGATGACAGGAACGACTTCCATCAAGTTTTCTCTGTGGCCAGAAGTGAGCCAGTGGGTTACTGCTTCCGCAGCCCACCCTGTAGCAGCACTGCTTCAGGTGCAGCAGCAGCATCTGCCAGTGGGACAACCCCACCTGGCCAGGACAAGGATGAGGAGATTGTGGTGCTGGTGCTGAACTGCTGTAAAATCCAAAAGCCTCCCCTCATCTCTATGAAGAGCAGACCTGACTCTTATGTCCTCCAGTCCACACAGGACTTTCAGAAAGTGTCTTGCAAGTCTCCAACCACTTCTGTACAGCTCGGATGTTCAATAAGGCAGCAACAAATCTTGAAGGAAAATCACTTCATTTCCAATGCAGCTGTGCAGCACCTCCAAAAATCAACTCCTAGCACAGCCTTACACACACGCAGCTACCATCTCACCACACCAGAGTGCTGTGCTCATTTGAGGATCTCTGCACAGCCCCAGGCAGCACTTAGCACCCCAGAAAGCCACTGCCAGGAGAAACCTGCCCTACCCTGTAATCAACAATAACAAGCTCAAAGAGTTTGTTAAACCCTCCGTGTGATCTAGATTCCCTGATGTAATTTCCTGCAAGAAGCTGGAGCAACTGGATAAGACTTGCACAGTCTTGGAAAACAGCGGGAAACAGCCCCAATAGAGATACTGAAACCTGAATAAGAACCGAGGCAGTCAGGCTGGCAGAGGTTGCTATTCTTAGCATTGCTTCCAGCTAAATAAAGATTTCCAGATAATAAAGGTATCAAGTGTACCTAGAAAATACTTTGTTTCACTGCTGCCACAATGTGCAGCTGTCAGTCAAGTTTCCCAGTAAGTACTTAGGACACAAAAAACAAGAAAATTCTGCAGCCTTAGAACAACTGATCATTGCCACAGATTCAAATAAGCGTTATACATCACTTCTAAAAACAGAGGCGCAGTCAGGCCACTGTAAGTCAGATAAAAAAAAAAAAAAAAATCATACCAAGACAGAAAATACAGTTCACAAGAGCCTGACTAGTGCCAATGACATGCTCTTTGAAACATAGGAAGCCAAAATACACTGTGACTCAGAAACTAACTGGTCTATAGAAGCTAGCCTCGAATAAGAAGTAACAAATAGTTGTGATAAATAACTATAAAATTAACTTAGAGCAGGATTTTTTTTTTCTTATTATTCAAAAGAAAGTTGAAAATAAGCAAAAAATCAGGTACAATAAGCAGTTGCAGTAGAGCCTACAGTGCTCGTGGAGAAACAAATAAAAATTAACATTAAAAAAGTGGTACAAGACCACCAGTTCTACCAAAAATTACTTTTACCCTAAGCAAAATAACTGAGAAATATAATCAAATCAAATATCCTATTGGTAAATAATGCCTGCCCCATGTGACCTGGCTAGCAGAACAACTTGATCCAACCATTTCTGATAGCTGCAATTTCAGGTACTAGGCACTTTAAAAAACCCAGATGATTACATTACACACAAGATCTTTTTTAAAAAATCCTTCAGTGAAAGCAAGCTATCCAGAGGTGCACAACTGACAGGATATGCTGCCAGCCAGGAGAAGAGCAATTGCAACAAAGCCTGCAGAAGCCTCCAGAAATACAATCGTAGGAGAGAGTCAATAAGCAGACAACAATGCTACAACATTTGAACAAAAATAAAGGAGTGTTTGATAAGAAGGTACTTCAAGAATAGGGATATGAAAGCTTGCATATGAACAGTGAACACTGGCTGGAATGGACTAGCAGGACTGGAAGATTAGCAGTTTTCTGGCACAGGGCATTCATAGCCAGTCACCAGCTACAAATAACTTTCCCAACAGGGACCCAAACTTCTCTTGAGTGCAGAAGTCAGAGGAAAATAGAAATAACAAAAAAAGAAGCATGTTACCTTATGTTACTGTCCCATTTATCTGTAAATTCTGAGTGACGATGTGGATAAATGAACCATGCAGGGTTGCAAACCTCCTTTAAATTCACAAAGCTGAAAGTAAAAATTAATTTATGCATACAACTGGGGGAAAAAAAAAAGTGTTTGACTAATGAGAAAGTATATGCCATCATCTGTCATGGGATGAATGCAAACTGTGCTTAGATATTGAAGAGCTTGATCCTCATCTTTCACAAGCCAGTTTAAAAGACTTCAGGGAAGAGAAACATTTCTCCCTCATCTCCCTAAAACCCAGTGTGTAGAAATCCACTGAGATAATGTGTAGGCATTTACTGAAAATTATTACGGCTTCTAACCTTTGCTAACAAGTTCCAGGCCTAGGTAATTGATTATAAAAATGAAACTGCATTTACCATTTGCTAACTTCTGATAAGCAGCAGCTATATAATTGATTCTCAATTTCACTACGCATCCAATTGCACCGATACAAAACCCTGTATGTGAAACATTGATATTTTATCTAACAGTTCATCTGTTTCACGGTCTACTCTCCCTCCATGAATGAAGATTGAACTAAAATCACCACAAAAAAATGATATTGACTACTTCAGTGTACTCGGCATCATTACTGGGTAAATGACCCAAGACAAAATGAGATGCAAGGTTATCAGAAGTTACTACTTTTCTAGGAGGGAATCTAGGAGTCAGGAGCAATCATTAGTCATTGCCCCACAGGTCTCCTGAGCACATCTGTGTGTCAGAAATCTTGCAAATACCATAATCCTGTGTTTCTCCTGTCATCGTCACTGAAAAGAACACCCAGGGAATGGGCACGCTACTCCCACAGCTCCAAAGATACAGACAGACATCCACCTCCCCACTACCTTTCAATGACTTCATGACTTTCTCTCAGAAGACAGGCAAAAAATACTCCAACCTTTATTTCTTCCACTTATTCTCATAAAAAATTTCTTCTTTCCCTTCTCATTTCTTCTTTCAACTCCCATTCTCTTTTTTCTCCATGTGCTTATGGAAAAAAAAAAAAAAAGCCACAACCCATTCAACACATTTCCTCTATTAAACATCAGCAACAGTGAGGCTCCACCCATTCTCAGTTTTCTCCTTCAACACCTGCAAAAGGACTATAATCTCTGAGGCACAGGTTGGTAGACAAATTCTGATTTATTAGCTGTATCAGAATAGTTTGTTAATATAAACACAACTCGCATCAGCATGTATACTCCTGCCAGCATAACAAATAATGCTCCCTCCTCCTCCCCCCTTTGCTTTGCTTTTGACAGTGCAGTCTGCTCACATAGGTGCACCCATGCTAGCGCCTGGGCTAGTACAGAAGCATCAGGGAAACATACATTATATTCCTGAGCAATGTGATCCTCTAATAAAATACTCCCTTTAAAGTCTGTAAGATAATTAGCCCTGATCATTCCACCTGATATTTTATCTGACATGTTTCCTCTCTAGATCTTCCCAAAAAAACCAAAGCTTGTGTTTAACGACCTACAGGGATAAAAGAGCAGCATCCTTTCCTCCTTTACATCGTCTCCTGCTGGCCTAGAGCACAAGGCTCTCCACATGGACAATCTCACAAATAGGTCAAGGCAAAGGACTTACAATCCTCATCACATTCACTTCTGATGGACTCTGACTTCCTTCACAATTTACAGCTGATCACTCTTCTCCATGCTTTAATTATTCCTAGGCTGGGAAATTCTGCAATCAAAGAACTCTGAAGTGTTGTTTGAGATGACAGATGAGCCTGTGATTAAGAAATTCAGGTTGTCAGGCTATTACAGGCATGGTTAGAGATTGGCCAAAAAAAAAAAAAAAATTGTTTGTTTAGCTCTGTTCAGATCTTCACTCCAGTTCTTTCTCTAGCCTGAGCCCAAGTTCAAGTAGAAAGCACCACACCTAAAAATCAATCTTCCACTGATGGGCCAATTGTCCAGTGCAAAGAGAAAACAGGGTACACACCAGTGTTTTAATTACCACCACTTTCTCCCAGTAAATTTTCTATAGGTCTTGATTTCTAACTCAATTTCATGTACTGTGAGCCAAGATTTTACAGGCTTCCACTTATGTGAAGACAATTTTTTAATGATTTAAGTCTCTTGTAAGTAGTCATGGTAATCCTTCCTTCATTTATATTTTACAGTCCTCCAGCCTGATGAAAATGGAATTCCAGGAATTCGAACAACCTAAATAGTCATTTTTCACAATAATCTAACAAAATATGCTTCACTGAAAGTTAGTATTAAAAAAAATTCAAGTTCAAATTAAAACTATTCTGGAAGTTTATTTGAAATAGCAATGACAATAAAGCACTACAATATCTCATTGAAAATTGGGGCACAAACAACACATGAATGGGACCATAACTGAATTAGTCTACACTGCAAAATGAAGAAGTAATCATCACAGGATTTGATAGCCATGCATTTAAACATATTCTAATCTCAAAACTAATAAGAAGGCATAACTATAAAAATAGATCTCTCATGTTAAGTCTCATAAAAGACCCAAAACTGCAAATCTGCTCTAAAGGATTTCCTCACATTTTAATTAACAATCATAAAAATACTGTGATGAGATAATCTCAGTTTATATAGAAGCATTTTCTCCATTTAAAATTATACTCAAGAAAGCTTAGTAAGCTGCATATTCCTTGCTGACAGGCACAAAAAAAACCCGTATCTTTTCTCATATATTATATATATGAAAAAAACATGTGTGCGCAATTTAAAAGCGAAGGCTTAAAAAATCAGCCAAAGAGGTGAACTTGCATCATACTCAGGAAGACTGAATTAGATCAGCCCCCTACCTAAACTGTTTCTTTGCAAGCTGTGCTAGCCAGGAGTCCTCTGCAAGGAGCAGAAAGATGCTATGACTCACAGACGGTACCCAGCATCTTCTGCAGCCTGTACACCATCACTTACGGCTTACTGAGTCCTCCTGTGCCCCCCCTGTAGGGACCCTGCTACCTTTAGCCTAAAAATTAGGTCCCGAAGAATATATATAAATACTTGAATAATTTAGAAGCTGGGTATTCAAACAGATGCTGGATCACGGCCCAGAACTATTGTGTCATTTTCTGCATTTTGTGACTTGGCACAATTGCTGTGGTAGGTTGACGCTGTCTGTCGGCTACCACAGCCTGATGCTCCCACCTCAGTCAGAGGCAGCATGAAAAGGCTCAGACTAGAAAAAATGGTTGGCAGCTGCAATTCCAGCAGCAGTGGGTCACGCAGCTACATTACAGTGTTCATATTAAATAACTAATGTTCCAGTCTGGTTTTATGTGTTCTGAAGAAACTAAGGAATATGGGCTGCTTCGTCCTAGAGATGAGTTCCTCAGCCACGTTGAACGAGGGCAGCATAAGGCGCACGCTACTCCAGAGAACATCTGGAATATGTGGAGATGGCTCCACAGGACACGTAGGTCACCCAGTGCTTACACTCGGTGTACAGCACTCTTTCCCTGACACATCACCTTGTACATCAAGCCTCTTACAGGAACTAGAAGAATATGGAGGGTTTTTCCTGTACAAAAAAAGGCAGCGTGAACAGCTTCTCAGGCCATCCATACTGACCAGGAGCGGAGATGGAGGCTGCCCAGAAGACACACGTTACTCCAGGCGGTTGCCCTACGAGCACAGGCTGTGCAAGCCCAGAGTAGGAGCACTTGAGCTCTGAGGAATCTCTGTGGGGAAGCAAATGTCTCAAGGCAGGGACTGACGCCACGTTGTATGGCTGACATGGGGAACACAAAGGGCCGAGTGGGGCGGCCTGGCAGCGGGGGGGGCTGCCCCAGGGGCCGGCCTGCTGCTTATGGCAGGTGGGGGAAAGGGAACCCACCGAACCCAGGAGCATGTGGCGATACAGACGGCAGAGCAGGCGCTGTGTCTCTTGAAATGGGTTTCCCCGGTGCCCCCACCTGCTCTGCTCCTCTCCCTCAAAACACTTCTAGAAACAGTTCTCTCCCGTTTTCCAGAAAGCTCTCTGCTCATTTCACTCACGAGCAAAACTCCACCTGCCCCGGCAGCCGCTTCCCCGCCAGCCACAAGGGCAAGGGCAGCGCACGCCGGCCCTGCGGAGCCACGGCCGGGCCCTGGGCCCCTTCCCCGAGGGCCCGCTCCCGGACCCCCGCCGCCCCACCACCCTCCAGCGGCAGCGCAGCCCGATCCCACAGCCGGGGTCCCTCCAGCCCAGCCGTCCTCCACAAGCTCGCGCTCACCACGTACGCAGGCCTCACACACGCCAGCCACAGCTCCTCCCGGCCTCCAAAATGGCCATCCCCCGCCCAGGCAGCACCCTTCTGCAGGCCTTCCCAAGCGATGCTCCGTCCTTCCCCGTCTCTGCTGCGAAGACCATTTTCCATATTACTTCTTTTCACAGGCTTTAGGGACATGCCTGGTTTAACATGCTGGAAGTAAGCTCTTTGCCATTTATTTGCACATGCCATCCCCTGCAGAGGTGCTGCGCTGCCTCTTTGGCCCAATTCACCAGCTACAGACAGCAAACTTCTCCTTCAGCTGGTTCGTATGTGCTCCAGTCAAAAACGTTTGCTTCGAGCAGTGGGAGAAAACTGAACTTTTAAGTATAAAGCCAGTCCATCTTCTTTCTCACATTAATACACCCTGCCAAAGATTCAAAGTGCTGCTCTTGCAATTCTAAATACTCTAGCTTTCCTTAATTGTTCTCACCTCTAAAGCCTTCACCCTCCTAAACCTACAGATCAGAGACATACACTGCCAGTGACACAGTGAAGTTTAGCAAAAAATATGTTCCATTTCTCAGCCTCAAATGTTCCCAAATACCTTTTAAAGTCCAAGTGCAGTTTATAAATCAAAACCACCTCTATTGTGTTATTTTGTTTCCCTTAAACCAAAGAAAGAACTTACACTTTTTTTTCCTTAAACATTTGCTGTTAAAAGAATAAAAATCTGTGGGTAAATTTTCGAGTATTCCATTTCTGTATCTTTTTCCAATTCCTATGATCTTGGAAAAACAAGTTTAGACTCCCCTCCAAATAAAATGGCAGAAAAGCAGCAGCTTTTCCAGTGTGAATCTGCATGCCAATGCACTCCACAAAATTTTAAGCTTCCAGTTGCATGTGCCATCAGTAGAAGAGATCACACCTGGGTACATACAAAATACAGCACCTAGAAGGCATAGCTAGAGCCCACACAAGGGCTTGGTCCCGGGGCTAAATCATATAAACCCACTAATGCTCCTCAGCTGCAGCAGTGGCCGCTGGTGGGGGCTGACTGCCAGGCTGCCTCGAGAGTCACTCATCACCTTAGTGCTTCCCTGCAACAGAGGGAAGAAGTGCCATCTCTGAGGAATCACTGCTCCTGCCCCAAGTCCTGGTGGAAGCTGAACCTCCTTAGGCTTTCTGACCCGGACACGTGCTGTTCAAGGTCAGGCCACACAGCACCTCCCACCCTCCAAGTCTTGCAGGGCAAAGCTTGGCTACCCCTGACATGGGGAGAACTCTTGAGCATACAACTCTCATCAGGTATAGCTGCAAATACAGTTTGGACAAGGTTAAGCATTGTGGACTCACAAACAGCGTGTTGGCAATAGCAATTATCGAGGATGTGCGACCATTGCAGAATTAGCCCACATAAAATTTTCTAGCCTTGTAATTGCAACTAAAGTTTTAGCGAGCAGCCAAAGGCCACAAAGCATTCACTGTTTGAGGCGTAGCTCAAGCAAATGACACGATGCCACAAGAGACCTAAAGCTCAGATTATTTTTCCACCACTGAAGTACCAGAGTTTGGGTTAGACTTCTCAAATCCTCTTAAAAGGCATGCTGTGGTACTTCCAAACTGGCTTAACAGCCCAGGATTGCTGACATGTCCTAGGGAAAAGTGGCTCTCCTAAGCCGCTGTCAGTCCCAATTGTAGACAGAAGGAAACTGTTGTCAAACTTCACTGTTTGAAAAGGCTGGCACACAGTACCACTTACTCCAGAGACCATGATTACTTTCCTCTTTCATTAAATGATATTTAAAAAAAAAACCAAACTCCAACCCTCAACCCACATGCAGTCCTCCATCTTCCCTGAATAGAAGGAATCAAAGCAACTTTACAGGTTTTTTCCTTTAAAGTTGCCATTGAGAAAGCTAATGGGAAACTGCCAAGCTGAACATTTTATTAGCAGATGGAAGTTTTAGGTCTTAACCTCATACCTGGAATTAACACAAGCCTGGATAAAGCTGTTTGTCTAGTATCTATCCTTACTGCCTTTCCTAAAGAAAGAGTAACGGTCCACCTTTATAGAAAGAACAGAAGAAGAAAAAAACCACCAACACACACCAAAACCCCCACTAAATAAACCATCCAGACTTTATGAAAAGTTTTACTAAGAAAATAAAGAATTTCATTGCAATAGTCCTCTTAAAGCATCTATTACCATTTTCAATTAACTGGGTCCCTCAAGTTTTATGTAGTTTACTACACAGTCACAGAACTTGCAGACCATGAGCCACCAATCTCCTTGTGTGGTTATGAAAAAAGTCAGTGCTGTACAGTATGTCCAAAAAAGTAACAAATATTTACTCCACTGCACAAAGAGAGCCTCCTCCCAAGGAGCTACGGCACCCACCACACTCACCACTCTGCTCTTCCACACCTACAAGAAAAGCTTCTCAGAACAATCATCACCGTTTAGGGATGGCGACACCTCGAAGATTAGCACAGTTGAAAAGCAAGAAAAAGCAAGCTATTTACGGGGCTTTTGTGAATTTGAATCCACACCTAAGACAAGGCACCCCACCATAGCAAGAGGGCTAGGTTTTATATACGCTTACACAAAACTTCCAGATGTGAAGCTCATACATGGCCCTCAGGAGCAACCATATGTAAAGCTGTAACAGTAATTCACTTCAAAAAACAGTTTAAAAGCACTACTTCCATCCAGAAAAATTAACAAGCTTTTTGGGCTGAACCATCAACTTCAGTCTTCAAAATAACTCCCACATTTTATAAAACTGGACTGCGAATTCCAGCTAAAACCAATTTACCTTCTTCTTCTCCTCCTCCAGGTGCGGGTATGACCCCTCATGACACCCTGCTGCTTTCTGGATGAAGCTTCTGGCAGCTCACGCTCGCCCATTCAGCATTCATTAAAGAAACACACTGCATTATTCATTCCTCTGTGCCCTGTGCCACTGATGCAATGGAAAGAGAGCCAAAGATCACCAGCATACCGAGTATGCTGAAGCCCATCCTTCCTTATCACCGCTGTACTTGCAGATGGACATAATGATTAAAAAGTGACCTACTGAGTGCTTTGCACACCATTCAGAGCAGGAGGAAAAAAAAATAATAATAAATGGGACGCTCCTAAAGCCAGCAGATGCCTTCCTGCAGCAGTTCAGAGGGCTAGCGTGCCCCCAGCAAAAGCGGGTAATTTCTCACGGCTGGGAGGAACACAGGCTCTTCCCTTCCCCTCCCACACAGCGGAAAGGAAGCGGCCACCACGGTCACTATAGGCGACCACCATTACAGAGAGTTTCTGACCTCTGGCTCCCGAGTGGCACGCTGCCCAAGAGCGACTCCGAAGCTGCCATCACCCAGCTGTGCTGCATGGTGGCTGCGGCAGTGCTCCAAGCCCCGGTCCGTGGCTGTGGCCAGCAGGCTCTGCAGAGCCTAACGCCACCAGCATGCCCCAACACCCTGCTACATCCCCACTCTCACCACAAGACCTCTGAAAAAACACATTCCTCCCTGCCAATCCTACCCCTCTGGCTCTCCGGCAGACATGATACACCTCTTATGGCCCTCTGATATACCAGAACTTTGATATATAGGCCGGAAAGGTTACCTTCCCCAGTCCTACAGCAGCTTCCTTGTGGCTGCAGACAACAAGGGCTTACGGCTCTTTTGAGATAAAGAACTTTGTTTCTTACAAAGCAGGCATATGCTATGTTAAGATGCATAGAAGATGCCAAATACATTCCGTGAACCTAAACTAGAAAAACTGTTAGCATGCTTTTTTCTACATCCATGGTTATCAGCTTTGCAACTTGCCACTTACTCTCCACTATCTCAAAAGCTTTAGACTCCTCCCCCTGCCACCCTTGGAAGCTGTGCAGAAGTTTTGGATTTAACACTGCGGGGCACTTAAAATGATAAGCAATGACAAGAAATGACCTGCAGACACAACTGAATCTGGCTGAAATACCAGGACCTGACCCTTGCCGAACCTGCAGGTGAACTTCCAGCAGCCCCAAGCCAACATCAGAGAGTCAGGCAGACACTGAGGAATTTGCTGCTGTAGGGCAGCACACATTAACTGGGGTTAAACCTTTTGGGTAAAGGTCATACTAAGGACTTAAACTTCAAAGCTAAGACAGAACCTGTTGCATCATTCAACAGTAGTGTGATGAGCAAGGTCAAACTAAGCCGTGGAACAGCTACCCCTCCAAAAGGCAAAGCCCTGGTACAGAAACCATGTCAAGAGCTAAATCACTACAGCAAAAATATTGAAAGCTTCCAGAAAACATTAACAAAAAAAACCCACTTATAATGGCAACAAAGATGCAAAATGTAAATTTATGCAAGTCACCATCATTATTTGCTTATATATTAGCAACTGTTTCAAATCATAGAACAGTCTGCACAGCAAGCTCTGCATTACCAAGAGTTCTTGTCTGTACAGAAACCTGATAGTAAGAAACATAAATCACTCATATAAACTGGAACCTGGTGGGACATTCATATTACTGACTTCCTTATTGCTTCTGTGGGTAAGTAGGGTTCAAGACTAGCAGTAAGTTGTGCAGTAGTTTGAGAACTGAGGAGTAATATTACACAAACGATAAGTCTCAGTCATGAATTAAAGTTGGAAAAATTATCCCCTTGCTAACCTTTCAAGCTGTCAAGTGTAAGATGCAAATGTTTTCTTGATTTACATCAGCAGTTGTCAGCACACTACTTCGTTGGCAGTGTCAGAAACTTTCAACTTCCCCAATCTGAGAAAACAAATCCCATAATGCTATGTGAATGAGTTGTAAGATAACACTTCCCCTATCATCTTCTCCATATGCAAGCACTTATTATACAACTTGATGTGCAGTATTGAGAATGAAGGAACCGACTCAGAAACCTTCTCTCTTCTGATGTTACACAGCTACACTGAAGTTCCCCAAATCCCGCCTAAACTTTCCATTCTTTGTCCCTCTTCTTCTGTTCCATGTATAGCTTTGTAGGTAAAAGCCATTAAGCTCATCTCTGCTCTCCAAAACAAGTAGAATAAACTAACAAACAGATATGATTTTATCTGGATGAGTCACAGAACTCATTTTGCTAAATGCATGCTGGTTTCTACATTTCATGAAACAAAATTCCATGCCAAAAGGGAGTAATACCCAGGCTAAAACTCTAGACAATCAACAGCAAAATAATTCAGGAACTGCAATTAAAGAACCACATCTCACAACTAACATTAAGACCTCACACCTGCATCTAACTGCTATTTTTAAGCCCAGTTCAAACTGGGTGTTCTCTGTAAGCTACCTAGTTACAGAGGCTTATGTGAACATTTACCATTCCACTGCACAGATAAACCACATCAGCCCTCTCTTGCCTCTCAGCCTTAGCAATTCTTCCTGGCCAGCATGATAAACTCACTCAATTCAACAGCAAGTTCTTTAAAAGTAAGTTCTTCCACTTTGATTTGAAAAAAAAAAAAAAAACAAACCCAAAACCAAAAACCCAAAAAAACCCCAAAACCAAACCAAACCAACACCTAAACCCACCCACAAAAAAACCCCACAGAACCCCAAAAACTCACAGAGAAAAAAAACACAACAAAAACTTAACATGTCAATCGGTTGTGTGAAATGCCCCATTTAACTCTAGACGTAGACAAGCTACATCTATTTTGTTATCCAATATCTAAAGTTATTTTCTCTAGTTCAATCAAAAATATGCAACTTCTGTGCATTGTATTTGTGCAGGATTCATCTGACTGAAGAATAATGCTGAGTTCATTACAAGTTTAATTGAAGGTGACCCAATTTAAAGGACTTTTTTTTTTTTTTTTTTTTAGAAGGGCTTGTCCTTAATGGGGCTTCATAATTAGTTTCAAAATAGTCTGATAAGAAATGAAAATTTAAAAATAAAGGATCCAAGAAAAGTGTAAAATCCTAATTTTGCAGAACAGTTATCAGCTTTCTGTATGTACCTGTTTCTGTGTTAGAGACACGGAACGGGTCAAAAGTATACCAGCACATACCTGAACTGGCTTTCTTTTACAATAGCTTAGAATCCAGACTCCTTTTACAGAACAAAATACATATTCCAGTTCTCCTTTACGAGCCTAAAAGAACTTACTGAAAGAGTCCACTTTGTTAAACAAAGGTCCTATGTGATACATCCTCTAGCCTTCTCTCACCGCAACAGTCTATCTAGTGCAATCATCCTATTTGTACCCTATTTCATGCAACACCACTCTTGGCCCATTTCATCTTTAGAAAGTACCCTCTTTTTATTTTATTTCTTTTTGAGCTTCTCCAGGAATCTCCCCCCCCCCCCCGGAAGACATGAAGAGGTCATTTTAAAACCCGATTCTGTGACGCACCCATTCAAAACACACAGCGCCTTGCTGCAAAAGAGAAGTATCTCCAACTGAGTCATCGTTTGGGGGCTGCCTGTTACATGACTGGGATTTGTCCTTCCTTCCCCTTCACACAACAGGAACCCTGTGATGAAAGTAAGACGCCTGCAGAAACAAAGCCTGGTACCACAGAACACTGCAAAGAAACAAAGACTTTTAACACAACTTTTAAGCTGCAGCCAGAGGTCTGCAAAACGCGGAGACACGCTGCTAACAGTAAGGTAGTGGAGCTCCCTCTATTGAACTAGCTGCCATAGCTCTTCAAGCTTAAAAGATGCCAACTCTGCTCAGAATCAATGTTTTGTTAAAACAAAAAACCGAGACTCCCCAGCCCAGACAGCTGGGATGCACCCATCAGGTACACTGTACCAGAGAGCTAGCCGAGGGAAGGGGACAGCCACCGCCCAGAGCTTCGGCCGCATGTCGAAATATCACCAACCTGCCAGGGCTCCAGCCCGGAGGACTTCTGCTCTCCATGAGATGGGAGGAGATGTTTAAAATGTGCCTGCTGTTTCAGTGCTTTCCCTCAGGACCAAAACTGCTGTGACCGATAGCCATGTCTACTGATGCCGGGAGGTGCTACAGATGGGGCTACTGCAGCACAAAATGCAACGCATCAACGCGGTTCAAGCATCTGAAGTTTTTCTTCACAATAAGGGGTTAACCATCCGGAGTACAATTTAATTGAAAACAGATGATACGGATATATAGACTGCTGAAACACTCATTAAATCACCAAATGCACTTTTTGCTTGTTATCAAGGGAACAGATCAGTATTTCCACTGCTATTGAAGGCACTTCAAATGCTTTCTAACCAAACATTACAGAACTGTTCTAACCCCTGATAACCTCTAAAAATCATACCCTAAAGCTGCAGGCACTCTCTCTACGGTTTTATCACTTTCTCCCTTTTTTTGCCTCCAAAAAGAGGCATATTTCTTAACAGCAAAAATACCAGTTCAGTAGAAGCAGCAGTTGTTTTAATAAGTAAATATTTATTTGCCTTTCTGGAGACCTAGATGCATGATAAGAAAAGCAATTTAATCTAAAAGGCAGGCAGGTATCCTCAAAAGAGTTGCCACTTTGGAGCAGAAGATTAACATCCACAGGTGTAGGACTGCCTGTGATTCAAGCCATCCTCAATAAAACACATGGGGGGAAGAATGAAAACAAAACAAAAACAAAACCAGAAAAAAGGAAGAAACTCGATCCAATGGCTGCCAGTAGTAGATTGTCAGCATACTAGTTATACTACAATCTCCTCTCTAAAAGATAAAATTAATTTTCAAGTGTATTAAAGACAGGAACATAGAGCCTCCTTTAATATCCATCCTGTTCTTATTAAAGAAAAGATACCAGGATAAAGAATGTGTAGGTCAAAGCCTTGTCTTCAGGGAAGATAAGGCTCAACAATTTCAAATCAAGGGGAGTTGTTAATACTCAGTTTTTCCTGGATAAATCACGTTCTGCTCAAGTCAATTCTAATTATCACCCTACAGCATTTGCAGTTCTTGAAGAGTCTCTCATTTGAGCATCGGTGCATGGAAGCGTAACTATTTTTCTTGAAAGGAGAGGAACTCAAGAGAAATCAGCACAGTGCAACAGGTCCTCAATTCTTTTACAAGTGTGGCCTTGCAGTTTACATGCATTTTCTATTAAAAAAATAAAATAAAATCATTGTATGACCAGAGGAATAAGCTATACGCTAGTCAACCAATAGGAACTTTGAGGAGCACCAAACAGAGAGTATGTAGATCAGTTTTTGGATATTGTACTCTTTCTCAAAAAACAACATGTAAAAGTCTAGTCCTGTATCAGTTTGCTGAACTAAACAAGACCATACTAGAAAAACCATATTGTTAGTGATGTGAAAAAACTGTTTCCACAATCAGCATGGCAGTATTAAAAAAAAAACCCAAAAAACAACCTCCCACATGTGAAACAGCAGTGGAACAAGTGCTGCAGACCAACCCTTGAGCAAGCTTATCTGTAGCCATCACACCTAGGGTCATGTAGTGCAGCTCACAGAAAGAGAAACAGAATATTGATCATCTAGCATTAGGAGGTCTTGTTACAAATTATAGCTCCTACAAAGTTAGCACATTCAGTCTCTCAAGTGGTAATAAGCTCAAAGTATATACAGGTAGGCTTGGCTCCTCCGTAGCTGTTTCTTACTCAGCAGTCTGCTTTTCTTGCACTCAATCAGTCCAAAACTACCCTCCAGCAGTTTTAGCAAAAGTTTAGCAAAAACTACCCTCCAGTATGTCCCTGGGTCAGGAACCTAAGCAAAGCCCACAGTGGTGTGATGTGGTATGACCAGCCAACACACTAAAGCTATTGCCACCACAGTAGTGCTTATTTATGTAGGAGGTCCTTTGCACCATACGTAATCAGGTGTGACGTCATGGAAATCTGCAGTGAGGACCCTGACAGCTTAAGACTATAAAACGCACTACAGAAGTAGGCTATTTGTAAGAAAATAGAGAAGATAATTTTATCCTGATCCCAGATGTAATCTGCATTATGTAAAACACAACGCTATTTTCTTTGGTTTCCCCTTCATGTGTCATTGTGCATAAATATTTAGAGATTCTGCTCCCCAAAACTTTCTGCTGGAAATAAGCCAACAAATAGCTTAACTTCTACTACAAAGACAGCTGAAACTGTTTACCCTGGGATTACACATCAGCATCCGAGGTTACCTTCAGGAAGGAGTATGGATGGTACTGTGAGAAAGGCTATTACTCCTACAAAGGTTGGAAAGTGGAAATAAGGTATCTGTGGTAAGTCATATTTAATCCCAAGATAATTATTTCATGAACATAATAACATATATTTTCTCCAGTAAAAATCAATGGGCTGAAATTTCAGAGATTTACAGACCTGAATGATTTCTGCTGTTGCCCTCTGCCTTATGAGAATTGCTAAGAAACCCAGCAGAGCAAGGGAGGAGCACAAGAAGGAAAAAATAAATTATGTTGAGAGACTTTTCTAGCACATTCAAAACAAAAAAAAACAAAAAAGATTTCAAACACTTCCCAAAGCAAACAATTTAACAACTTACTGTTTTGCTACCTGTGCGTTGGATACATAATATGTCAAAACATATATACACGGTGCAGACATTTCCTGACTTCACGTTCAGAAAATCCATGTGCACTTCAGATCTTAATACAGAAAGCCAGTTTCTGCAGGTCAGCATCGCACCACATGTACTAGGGGAAAAACCCCTTAGTCAGGAGGGAGAACACATGTCATGTCAATGAGAAGACCACACATTACAGCCTCGCTACCCTTACACAATGTGGGGATATGTAACAAGTCTTCACTAATAAAACATAGTACCAGAGACACTGAGCTTGGTACTTGTAATTCACCAGAAAGCAGGGGGAGAGGGAAGCTTTACAAAAGGTCACGATTAGCTCCTGATTAAGAGTTAACTTCCTTTTCACATAGTCATTTCCTCTAGAAAAGTATGAAATTTTAATTGGTGTTCTCGTTTAGTCTGACCTAGACTCAGTCTCCTAGCACCAAATGCAGACTTGGACACCCCCCCTTTCTTTTTTTTTTTTTTTCTCTCAAGTGTGTATTTTCCTCAGCAGTTTACCTTGTCAAAAAAGAAACTCAAAATTTCTCATGGGGATCTACAGTCAGCTTGAATATTGCTGGAGATATCTACACCTGACGCACATAAACTTTTAATATGCTTTTAACAGCTTATCTATTGCTTTCAATATGCAAACTTGAAATGGCACTCCCAAAAGCCAAGCAACATGATAGAGTAATATATCCAGAATTTGTTGTAGATGATAGCAAATTAGCTATCATCTAAAATAGCTGAGATAGCAAAGAGAAAGAAATGTGAAGCCTACAGTCATATCAAGAGCTTTTTATGGATATTTTAATATTTAAGTACCTTTTACACACAGAATAAACAGGAACTAGAGGCTTAAATCTTGTATTAGACTTCCCAGGCATTTTCAGTACTGCAGAGAAAGTTTCTGAGCCGAGGTGGGGCTGGTTCCTCCCCCTAGGTCTTTGCTCACACCGTTAGCCCGAGCTTCTCCTTGAGAGGGCAAGGAAGAAATGGAGAGCAGAAAGAACCAGGCAGATGGTTTTACCTCCAACCAATTATTTAGATCGTAGTGGTCACATCCCACCTTTTTATACATCTCCATCAACACAACTCCTGAGATAAAATATTTTATGGCTTCACGTTTCATTCAGTGGGAGAATGTAGACAGTCACACAATCAGTGAGATCATTTTGTATTTCCTAGGATAAACCTCTCCGGGGGGAGGGGGGCAAGTCATGCTGCTTAGGAGCCGAGGTGCTTATCTCTCCTGGATACTCCACATGCCTTTCAGATCTCATAAACCAAACAATCTCTCCTGAAGACTTTCTCTACATTACAGAAACCAGCATCTTCTGTAAGTTCTGCCACCGAGACTGATAATTTTTATGTCCTACGGTGATTACACACTGTAGTTGCCAAAGCAAAAGCCTAGCAGAACAGCCTGCCATATTGCTTATGGTTCCAACATCGCTCTGGGTTCTGTTTGGAGCTTTTTTCTTTTTACTATTCTAATTGAAATTAAAGCTTTGGCAGCCTTACTTTATGGCTGTAGCTCATTTCCTACTGAACTAGCGCCTGTAGAAAAGAAACATTAATAAATGCAGCAAAAAAAAAGCTCTGTTCTGATCTTCCCTTTGGATGAGAAGATGCTGCCTGTAAATGGTTAACGGGAAAGCACACAGTAACAGGGCAGAGGCCAGGAATGAAAAACCACCAACTCGACACTTCTGCAAACCCTTCGCGGCAGCGAAGGCAGGCGCAGAAAGGCAAAGCCATTCCTTAAAGCAATACAGAACGTTACCACAGGCTGACGCTCTTTCTACAAGAATAATGAGCCGGGCTCCGCGCTGAATGCAGCACTCCGCACTTCACAGCTTCTCCCTCAGACTTCACTTTCACGCTCAATATTTACAAAATAAAGCCTACAAACACCTCATGGCCAAAATATTCCCGCAACAAGCAGGGTATTTAGCACTCCCCGCGCCTTCCCACTTCCCTAACGCCTCGAGAGCGCTTTCACGGGGCGGCGGGGAGGGAGGGGGTAAGTGACCCACGCCAGCCCGATCCATCCTCACCCCACGCAGCGCGACCGCCAGGCGTGGGACCCGCGCTGCCCCCGCGTGCCCCCGGCATCGCGCCCCGGGTACCCCCCGGCATCGCGCCCGGCAGCCCGCCCCCGGGTACCCCGGTACCGAAGCCGGGGAGGGAAGGAGCGGCCGAAGCGCCCAAGTTGGAGGCGGCTGGCCACGGGGACGTGCCGCTCCGAGCCGCGGCTCTCCCGCCCGCCGCCCGCTGCCAACGCCCCGGAGGGACCCCGCCGCCGCTCCCCACGGGGGGAGGCGAAACAGCTCCCCCCCCCCCGCCCCCCCGGCTGGGGCAGCCCCTGCCTTCCCCTCGGGAGAGGCGGCAGCAGCGCGCCCCGGGGGCCGGCGGCGGGGGCAGGAGGGGACCAGCCCCGGCCGCTCCCCGCCGAGGCGAAAGGGGCTGCGGGACCGGGAGCGACCCCCGGCGCAGAGCCCCCGGCTGACGAAGGGCGGCCCCGCGGGCGGCAGCGAGCGGCGGGCGGGCACGGCCACCCGCGGCCCCGGCCTCCCCCCCCGGCAAGTTCGGTGCGGCCGGGACAGCGCGGCCGCGGGTGCCGCTGCTCGCGGCGGGCGGGCGCTCACCGGGCGGCAGGCAGAGCGCTGCCAGCAGCAGGCACAGCAGCGGCGGCGGCGGGCGGCGGCAGGAGGCGCAGGCGGCGGCGGCGGCGGGGGGCTCCATCATCCCGCCTGCCCGCGGCGGGACCGGCAGGCAGCGGCGGAGCGGGGCGGTGCGCGGCGCCCGCGGGGGCTCTTCCCTCTCGGAGCGGAGCGGGACGGTGGTTTCTCCCCCTCCGAGGCGGGGAGGCGGCAGCTTTCCCGGGGCGGCGGGAGGAGCGGGAACTTGCGGGGCGGCTGACTCTCCGTCTCAGCGAGGAGCGACTCCGCACCGGAGCAGGTGGCGGCTTCCCTCTGGCAGCCGAGCGGCGCTCCAGGACTGGGAGCTGCGGCGGCAGAGGCGGAGCCGGGCGGCGGCAGCGGCAGCGCTGGGTCCGCCCCCCCCCGCTCCCGCCCCCGCCGTCGGGCGGGCAGGGCCAGCCGCCGCCCCGCCGCTGCCGCCGCCGCTAGGCCGGGCCTGCCGCGGGGACGGGGCCGCTGCAGCCCCCCGGGGGGACGGGGCCGCTGCTGCCCCCCGGGACGGGCCGCTGCTGACCGCGGGGGGACGGGGCCGCTGCTGCCCCCCGGGGGCACCGTGGAAGCAGCGGGGCGGGGGCAGTGGGGCTGGTGGGGTGCGGGTCCAGCCGGCCCCCCTTGGCCCAGCCATCCTCTGCATCTGCCCGGTTGGCTTGGCTGGTTCTGTGCGCAGGATGTGTGCTGGATGGCAGTATTTCAAATAAAAAGCTAACTATTATTATTATTAATAATAATAATAATGATGATAATAATAATAATAATAGTAGTGATGCCTGATGCCTGTTATGTTCTGTCTTTAGAAGTGTGATGGAGGCCCTTGTTATCCCCTCCCTAGCCACAACAGAAAAAGTAAAAGAAACCAGAGATTATAATAACCAGTTTAATCTGATTTAACTAATTTATCATAGGAGTCGGGTAAAGGGAAGGGAAAGGAGCTCACAACACATCATTGCGTGAAGAAATGTGCTGAAGGGCAAAGGAGGGATCGTTCATCACTCTAGAAGGCAGCTGCCCTAAAGGTCAAAGAGATCCCTGGCAGAAGGAATGTCACCCAGGAGCACTTCGCTGCCCCGCGCTGCCTTCCCCCACCCCCCGGCCAGAGCAAGGGGTGCTCTTTGAGGGGGGTAATGGGCGCCCCGAGCGCTCAGCCAGCCACAGCCAATGGTAACGGCGCGGGGTGCCCAACATATCTCCCACGCTGCCACATGAACTAAGCCTGATGTCCGAAATCTAAAAATATGAATCATCGCTGGCCCCTCCAGAGGGACTTTCTGGTAGTGAAATCCAAAGTGTCAAGTGCTTTATCTCACCTGACCATGTGATGATGTGAATTCTTAGACAGGAACTTCCCCAAAACTCCTGGAAATCAAAGACAAACTTACCCGGTCTGTTCTGCAAATAATATCTTCACTGTTCTCAAAACAAGTTTCATGATGGCTAACGACTAAGAACACTCAAGCATTACCGTGATACAGAGTAGGTTTAGAATAACTCAGCCTGCGTCTTCTTTTCCTGATTAATCACGCTTGTTTTCTGTGAAGTGGGGTAAGGATATTTTGCTTTTAGAACTTCAAGTCTAAAGCATCCACTTTAAAATGTTCTTCTGTTCTCCCACATTATTATTATTATTGTTATTATTATTATCTTTTATTGTGTAAGGCATGCTATGCAATCATTTAAAAAATATTTTACTTTCTAGGCTTACTGCTCAGCAGAGCTCTGTCATCCTTTGTTTTCTCAGCAGATTTCTCTCTATGGGCACATTACTGAGCAGATTAAAAAAAAAAAAGTACTACTTTTAAGATCAAATAAGCTTTTTGTCTTCCTGTTGAAGCTGATTAGTATTTCCCATTCAGTCTTTTTGACTTCCATGTTTAAAAGCAGTGGAGTACTCATTACTAGGGATATTTAGTACTTTTATTGCAGTCGAGCCTGGAGACCCCCTCAAAATCTTGAGCAAGACATCAGACAGAATTGCACTGAGATGACCACCTAATCCAGTTCCAAGTTGTATTCCTACCAGAGTTTTTTAACTCCTAGTGCTTTTAATAGCATGTGCTGGTTTTGCAACAACTTGGTCTCCATTATGAATTAACGGCCTAATCCTGCCGTCTTTATTGGTACGGGCAAACCTGTTGAAGCTAGCAGGATTGTGGCTGGGAAAAAAAAGATGGAAAAGTCAGTCTAAAAATTACCTGAATGCAAACAAACATAGGAGAAGAAAGGCATTACAGGCCAGAATTCACTGGGCATTCAGTATACGTTTCCTTTCAAACATGGCAATGGCAAGATCAGTTTGTATAAATACAAATAGATGCTTTGCTGGCTTAGGGTGTTAAATAATGCTCAAGCGCCTTGCTTTTAAAGCAGATGATTAACTGCTCCCTCATTTGCATCCAAATAATTAAAAGCATATATTTTCCATCAGTGGGAGCGGGGATGAGGAAGTCTTTGTGAATATTGCAAATAATTTCCAACGGCATGGTGGAGAGGCTAGAAGGCAAGCTGTAGGGCTATGCGTTTAAACAGGCAAAACATACAAAGTCATTTTACAATTTATGCTTTAAAAGAGTGTTCATAAAAATTATTTGATGACTATTTTGCTCTCATGTCTGTACTGAATGTGTGGTTTAAAGTCTGTAAGAAATACGAGAAATGCGGAAGTTTACATTAAGGACGTAATACTTAAATCAGAAGTATGATTTGTTTAGGGTTTCCCTCACTCCTTTGTCATTTCTCTTCAAAGCTGTTTCTACCTTTCACTTGAAAGGAGCTCTTTGAATTTTGAGTAAATAGAAAACATCTCAAGCTGAGATTACTCGAGTGTTTTGATAACTTTGCAGGAAATTTAAATGAGATTAGAAATTGTCAAGATAATTATTAAAGATATCTTTATGTGCTATGTCATTTCAACTGTCCTTAATTCTGAGATTTGTAGTTAATTCTTTTAATGGCTGTTGGGTTGACAGAATATAGATTTGTTTTTTTACAGATTATTTTCTTGGGCCATGCTCCTCTTCCCCTTGAAGTTAATGGGAGTGTGAGTGAATCATGTTTGGAAAGCAGCAAACTGTCTGGCTTTAAAGTCCAAAATACACTTTTTTTTTTTTTTTTTTTTTTTTTTTTTTTAAGGAGTTAAAACACTTACTAGTACAAAAAAAATCTGGAGAAAATAACTTTGTGTTTGAAAAACACTAATAATAATAGTAATAATAATAATAGTAGTAGTAGTAATAATAATAATAATAATAATATCTTTGATAAATGCTTAATCCTATCAAACCATAGATTTTCTATTTATGTGACAAAGTGGATTAAAAGTGTAATCCATTAATAATGGTTGTGCGTCAGAACAAAGGTTTTGTTAAACTGAAATACAATTTCCCATTTACAACAGATGCATAAAATGGTTACTTTGGAAGCAAATTTCTAGCAAGTCTGTTAGAGAATACTTTTGAATAGAGCACTGCTCAACACTCCTGGTAATTTAATCTGTTGTTAATTGTGAGTGAAGATTTAGTCTTGGGCGATAGTTAATACTATGTCAATGAAACTGTGCGTGCCATTTGGACTCGGTGTTCCCTAGTGCACTCTGCAAAATGGGAGCTGCCTGTTGTTGCAGCTGCCCTGGAATTGTGAGACAACTACTGAATGCAATGTCCAGCCTTGCAGGTCTGTAAATCTGGTTCTGTTAGTGTAGCTGGAGACTGCTGAGTTAAAGGTGTTAATTCAGAAGATACCTACGTGGGTATAGGTTCTTGGCATTTGCATTAATACTTGTTGCATCATGATCTAACACGAAGGGTTAAGTATGACTGTAATCCATTCCGCCAGTTACAGCATTACTAAAGGAACTGTTAGTGAGTCATATGCGACTTGAGTCCTATTTTATGACAATTGGGAAATCCACACAGCACTGCCCGCTCCCCTGAGCGCCTAAATAGCTTTAAGCACCAAAGTCTGCAAACATGAGCCAAAGCACGCTGAAGTCATGCAGAGTCTTTCACTGACTTTGTTTGATTAAGGTACAAGCCATGGTAGAAGAATGCCATGTTTGTCAGGAATTATTTTGCATTCCTCAGTATTGGCACATGAGGATAACTGGTAGCAAAGTCTTTCTGAATGAGATCAGCTGTGTGTACTGGAGTGTCTCTGGGTTTTCAGGTATTTCAAACAGAACATGCAGGACACAAATAGAAAATGTTCAAAAAGCAGTCTAAAAATGAACTGTGACCAGGAGTAGCAAAGAAGAAAGCCTACTTCCTGGGTTTTCTGCACCCATCTGCAGATTTGGCTGTCTCTGATCTAAGTAAGTGAGACACATGCATTTGGAATAAATATCTATTTAATAAATACATGAATTAAAAAAACCAAAAAACAAAAACCAAAAAAAAAAACCCCACCAAAACCCCAAGAAACTGCAGTGGAAGAATACCTGGGATCTGTGTTTCCAGTATATCTTCACTGCAAAAATGATCCCACTCAAAAAAATCAGCGAATGCCTGCCAGTATTGTCATTATAGTCATCAGCACAGCAATTAAGCTCCTGAAAGAAACTTATTTTCCTATTACCCGTGTCCAATGCACCTGTTTTTTACATAATTTAACTAAAGGACCAGTACTGTACAAACACTCATTAAAATAACATTACACTTGCATTATATACAAAATGTCCAGAATGCCTTCAGCTGAGATGAAATTCTCGTAAAATATAAGTGGAAGATGGGAGGAAGGAGTTTGAAGAATAGATGATGGTTATTGTCTTTAAAAGTTCGTGATCTGCCTTAAAAAACAACCAAAAAAACCCCCACCCAAACCACAACCAACCCTCCCCACCCCCCCCACCCCCCAACAATCAAAGAAGAACAAAAAAAGAATAAAAGAAAAAAATACTAGACTAGAAGATGCACAAAAAATACAAAAGCTACAGTAGCTTAACTGAGAAGTGCATAAAGAGCAAAACTAGCCCAGTTCTTTAGATCGGACCAATATATATCAGCTTTGCTGGCCACCTGCTTGCCTTTTGTGGAGGCCCAGTTGCCTTTCCCCCTGCCTTTACTGAAGACACTGTTTGAGGTGGGTAAAAGTAAACAGGTTTCAGATTTCAGGTCTCTTTTTTTCATTACAGAAGCTGCTTTTGAGGGCAAATAATTGGTTTCATATGAAAATCCAGTGGGATAAACAATGACAGAGTGTGAAGAGTAGCACTGATAACATATTGGAGCCATAAGATAGCTGTGATACAAAGAATGAGTTTGTTAGCACTGCTAAAATGGTTACACTGTGTTTCCCTGTTTCTCAGCATGCCTAAGACCAAATTCTTTGACTTTCTGTGCTTTCTAGTCCTTGGTGGTACTTGAATGTAGCAGGAAAACACTGTAATACCATAGGAACTGACGGCCCCCCTGTACCAAGGAGCATCCTTGACAAGACATGTCGCATTCTGCCAAAAATATCCTTCAAGCCCTTCCATAACATTGGGCTCGCGATGCCGGCCTGCTGTGAAGGACCAAGGAGGAGCACAGTGTTGTGTGTTTTTATTACGATGGGTTCCTCTGCCCTCTATGGTGGGTCCAGCCAGCTCCTGGCACTTGCCCCCGGCTGGTCTGCCTGCGCCCAGGCTGGATTTCCACGTGGCTCGGGCAGTGTGGTGCACATTTCGCAGAAGGGCTCAGCCAACGCCTGACTTGAGGAATTGCTTCTTGGGCTGAGGAGCCTTTCCAGCGGGCTGTCATAACCGAGTGCGGTGGGGCTGGTCTTGGCATCAGCCTTACCTGGAAGCATCGCCCCATCTGTTCCATTGCTGTCACTGGCGGCTAAAATTTGGACTAACTTGATTCCTGCAAGGTCAGCTCTGGCACAATCTGGGCCAGCTGCCAAATCTGTTGCCTGGTTCTACCCATGCTGCCAGTGCAAGAGCAGACAGCGTCCTGGCAGAGCTACGGAGGAGACGGGAGGCCCTTTCGGGCCAGCATCCTCCTTTTATCTCTGCTACCATGCTGTCAGTCAGGAAGCAATCCGGAATTGTTCTGGGGTTCTGTGGCACCAGATGAGCTGGTGCAGGAGCCAGTGTTGGCACAGCATTAGGAGTGCCAGACAGCTTCTGGAATGGGGGATAGTGCGAATGGGGGCTCTGGAGGCATCCAGAGGTGGGTCCTTGCTCATGGAGTGCCCTTGCTGGGGAGCTGGCAGGAAGCAATCCAGCACAGCAGCACTGGATGTGGCCACAGGTACCCCCTGCTGCATCAACAATGAAAGACCATTTAAATATCACTGTATTCAAAATCAATTTTAACTTCCTTTTTATAGCGGCCATGCCTGAGTTTGGTGAAAAATTTCAAATTCTTACTTGGATCGCTGATTTCTGTATGAGCTATGTAATTTTAAAAATCTGCTTGATCAAATCTAATCAGAATACTGATACTGAGCAATTTTTCATCTGAGGGTCTTACACTGATTAAGCCTCAAATCATGACACCTTTGTAAGGTAGGGACTCAAATAGCTTTCCCTTCCATTTGGGGAATTCAGATTCTTATGAAAGCATTAAGTGCTTGGCAGCATGTGACATTAGAGAAGATACTCAGCCCTAGAGAGATGAACAAATTTACCCAGATCTATTTTTTTAAAAAATGGTAATCTAAGGACAAAACTCAGAGCTCCTGAGTTTCCAACCTCAACCCCAAAACTAAAACCACTCCCTTTATATTTATGTTAGATAGAGGAAGATAATAAAAACAAGTTTAAAGGTCAGAAGCAAGGCTGGTGGTCAAGCCAGTGACGGTGAAACACATCTGCCTGTAGTGGTTAGTGTGCTCGTGTTCAGTTTTCAAACCTAGTTGAGGGCAGGAGAGTGGAGGCACCTCATTCAGAGCAGTCATGCGTCAGAGCATGTTGTGGATTTTCTCCTTTGCATTATGAAAACAACAATGCTATGGAAAGAAATGAGGTATATTTAATAGCGAGTTTGGAAGGCAAGAAGTGAAAGATTGAAGCAGTCTGGTTTATAGCTCGTGCTGACTAGCAGACTATTGCCACATCCCCAAGGAAAGCAAGAAAAAAATCCTGCAGTCCCATCTCATCTCCACAAAATCCTTAGGTATGATAAAGGAGAAAGTACACATGGACCTAGTAATAAGAGAAGCAAGATCCAAGAGTAAAAATCTGAAAAGGAAAGCAGGAGAACGGGAATAAAAGAGGAAGGGTAAGCTTAGAAAAAGGTTTTTTAAAGGGCTACTTATTGTCACTTATTCTCAGTGTGTTCCAGCTTCTTGCATTACAAATAGTACAGTTGACATAAGTGGGATTCTTGACACAATATAATTTTATAGTGATGGAAATCTAGGTGACCTGGGACAAATCCTTGGCTGGTATGCACTTGCACTTTATCCACTTAAGTGGAGACCAAGTGGTTTTAGGTCTGCCAGTGGCTGAAAAGGACAGGGAAATTTGGAGTAACTCGTAGGTCTCTGTGTGGAAGATGGGCAGGACAGCAGGCAGCTCGGAGCCTTTCATGTCTACTCAGGAGTTACTTGAACCAAAGGGATTTGGTTATCCCTTCTTCAGAAGCAATTTTCTTCCCTTCTTGTCTTGGGTGAACCCAAGAACCTGGATCAAGCACTGAAGATGGACGAGTTAATGTTGAGTAGTGCAGGTGTGTTTGCTGCACCACTCTGCAGGGCTTCTCTGAGCAATGCAACAAAACAAGACTTGAAAAGAAGGAATTAAAATAAAGAGATGCTACAGGATTCACACTGGGTTGCAATGCTAGCACACTGGGCTCTGTACATCCCAAACCTGGCAGTTGCTTTATGTGACGGGTATTGCCTCACACCTTGCTCACCAGTTTTTCCTTACAGTCTTGAATGGTAGTAGCAGACCTTCTCGTGCTGCATGCCTTTTAACATGAGTAGCTTTCATTCATTAACTTGGAGGAGAGGGTCAGCAGGAAATCAATGATGCTTTTTTTATCTAGCCATATGCAGAACCATTAAAATTAATCCACTGACTACGTTCCAGCATTGCAATTTCTTCCTTGCAACCTTTATTGCGGTGTGTCTGCCCCTGATTGTGCTACATCAGCACTTGCAGATTTGAAAGAGCAATTCCTAAGTAAATGAAAGGAGTTGCTTCTTCCCAGTCTGCCGGTTACCTGGGGTAGGAATGGGCCTGCCCCAAGGGGTGGAAAGGCCATCAGTCAATCATGTGTTCCTTAGAGCCATGTTGTGTTCAGATCCTTGGAAAAATGTATTTGATCTTCTGCCCTTTCACTGGAAACCTGTGCCAAGCTAGATTTTTAAATTATTTTTTAAATGCAAGAAGATGGAAAGACTTTTAAGACCAGACTGTTTGGATTGCAGCACAACTTAGGGGGGAAGTATTGGAATATCTCCCTTATATACAGAGTGCCGGTTCCTCAGAAGGTAAAAATAACCCTTGAGAAGGGCACAGTGATTAAAAATGTTGAAAACAGCGGGGGTTATCAAATCAATAGAAACAGGGCCAACATATTTGAAGGTGAAGAGGGATGGGACATGGAGTGTGATAATTTGCCATGTAGGAATGATGATTTTTATCTATATCTATATCTAAAGATAGATAGATAGATAGATAGATAGATAGATAGATAGATAGATAGATAGATAGATAGATAGATAGATAGATAGATAGATAGATCTGTTGCATTAGAACAAAAGGCTCTGAAGTACTTGGGCTGCCTTTAAATAGCTTTGCTATTCCAGAGCAAGCAAGAGCTCCTGCTACACGGAGTTTACAGATGAAGTAGACAGGATGAGCAAAGGGTGGTTTAAGGGAAAAGGAAAACATTATTCTTGTTTTACAAATGGGGCAATGAGGCATTGTGAGATTGACATGATTCTCTGGAGAATTAAATTTTTAAACTTAAATGGCCCTAAACTCTGCATTTTTGCATATGTCAAAAATCACAGGAAAGATATTCTATACAAATTTGCAGAACAGTTCATCCTTAAAAAAGAAGAAAATTGTAGGATCCATCTAGAAAGATTTCTTTAAGACATTGCCAATCTACTATAACAATTATTTCAGGATTAAATAAAAGCGCATCCACATTAAAATATGGCAAATACTATATCATCCTGGTTCAGTTTAATAGTTTACAGTATTATGGACATTACAGTTTTACATTAAAGCAAAAAGCAATCGTAGAAAAAAATCAAATAAAACTTGGCACTTTTGATTTGCAGAAATTAAAGTAGGAGATGTATTGTCATAAAAATGACCTTACCATTATCTTCAAGAAACTGTGAAGATTTCTTTGGGAGGGAGATCTATGGCACTGAATATATTGGCAGAAGATGTAACCACGGGCTGTTAGATTAGGGACTGGTGTTGAGAAGGTAACACCAGAGGCTGGTGCATCCTTATTAGCAGAGGCTAACTGGGGTAGGTGCCCCATGTGTTCGCTGGGGCTAAAATAATCAGTGCAATTGTAGAAGCAATGCTGCAACAACTTTTTTTCATATAGACTGCTGAGAGTTTCTGATAAGGATGGATAACTAATAAAGATATTTTGCCAATTCTATTTAGTAGCACTCTGCAACTCAAAGGCTGAAAGACAATTCTTATCAGCTGTCTTGGGATCTTGTTCTGTAAGAGGTGGCACATTGTGGTTTCAAGGTCAGATTCACATTCTGTCAGTATGTGTGAAATGGTTCTTTGCTAGGGATGGTGGTCAGAGGGGTTCAGACCTTCCTGGCACTAATGTTCTGAAAATTTGCAGTTAGTAACAAGAAAAGGGCTCTACCTGTTTTGCTAAGGGCAGGATTATCAGCACCTCTCTGCTTTTCTGGCTTGCATTTGAACTAACTTTTCTAGTCCGTGACATTTTCCAGAGGGCATTTAATTCCCCTGATTCTGCTACCCAGAGTTCAAGTTTGTTTTCAGACTTGCTGTTCACCCTGTTGTCCCATTGTCAAACAGTCTCCCGTGTCTCATATGTACAAGATGTTCTTCCTGCATCCCATTATTTCTCTTGCTGTTCTCTGCCACTCTCAGTTCATATGTGTGCCTATTTCTTGGCTTCTCTCCATACTTCATTTGTCTTAGTCCACAGGCAGGTTTCTACCTGTCTGCTTGTCCACAGCCCAGCACCCTTTCAACTTGCCAGGCAGTTCATCTCCCCACTCCGTTCTGTGCACCTTCCTCTGGCTTTCACCATGAGCAATAACCCCTTTACTCTGGTTTTCATTCCCACCATGTCACCTCCTCACTGGATAATGAGCTCAGCACCACGGCATTCTTCTGTTACTTGGAAATTCACCTATATTCTTGTACTGGTTTTGGCTGGGGTGAAGTTCCTATGGTCCTGTATTTTGGATTGGTGACCAAACAGTTCTGATAATGGAAGGATGTTCCCATCGCTGCTGGCAGCGCCTGCACGGAGCCAAGGGCTGTTCTGCCTCCCCCCAGCAGCGAGCCGGCCGGGGGGCACAAGGGGCTGGGGGGCACGGCCGGGACAGCTGCCCCCCGCTGCCCAAGGGGATACCCCAGACCATGTAACACCACGCTCAGCACATAAAGCTGGGGAAGCAGGAGGGGGGACACGCCGGGAGCGATGGCGTTTGCCTTCCCCAGCCCCGTCCCGGTGCTGAGCCCTGCTGCCCTGGGGGGGCTGAGCCCCTGCCTGCCGTGGCAGGGGGAAGGGATTCCTCGGGTGGCTCTGCTTGGGCACGCCGCTTTGGCTTTGCCCGTCGAACTGTCCTTATCCCAGCCCACGAGTTTTCTCATTTACCCTTCCCATTCTCTCCCCATCCCACCAGGTGGGAGCTAGCAAGGGAGCAGCTGGTGGGGCTGAGCTGCCTTCCAGGGCTTTCCCACAACAAGTCTTGTTCCTTCTAGAGTTACTTCTGGCCCATCATTTGATTTTCTTTTCTGTTTTGGACTTTTTTTCATTCACTCTATGCTAAAGGTGCTATATAGTCACTACAAGTAAATAGGCTTATTATGGCTTTATATAGTTTTATTAATAGACAATGATGTACACAGAATAACAGTTATGCCACATATTCACCGACAAAATTGTATATTCAATATGCATTCCAGGATATGAAAATGCATTTGTACATGGATAAGGACATTTACAAGTATAAGATGTGTGGTGAAGATCCATTTGATCCTCAAACTAAACTTCTGCTCACTGTTCTTTGTAAGACAGTTGTAAAATCTATTTAAACAAACAAAGGCACAGCAGAGAACTGATGCATTAATCACAGTTCTTCTGCACCTTGCACATATTCACTCACTGTTCTTCAAGTATAAATCATTGTGCATTATTGTTTTCTCACATGAAGATAAGGGCAAAACAAAAGAAAAAGAAGTTGGAACTGGAAAGAGGATGTAGACATTTAATAACAGTCCTTTTATGGGTTAGATGGGGAAGGAAATTAGAATTCCCTTCAGTGCAACAGTGCAGCAGTGTACAAAATTTCAGTTTTCTGGGAACCAAGGCGAGGTTTCAGAGAGGCGTAAATGCAGCAGTAGATTACTGGAGTGAATGCTGCTGTTAAGTGGAAAGGTTTCTGCTGTCTTTTGAACACTGCAACTAATCTTTGCATACATTGTGGGCTCTTTTTAGCAAATCATATCACTTTGGAGAGGGATGAGCCCCCTGAAAAGCAAAATCCTCTAACAAGGCAACCGAAAGGATTTGAGTCTCTGATGAAGCTCATGCTGAATTAATGTTACATTTTCAAATGCTGCTTGATGGCATGGGGGGTGGCACAGCCATGTCATTCTTATAGTGTATGAACCAAATTCTGATGTCTTAAGAGGTTCTTAGAGATGGCATCTATATCACTTAGATTTGAGTGCCTCTCAGATTAAAAAAAATTATAATAATGGTACTTACACGTGGCTTCTATGAAGTGCTCATCATATGCAGTTCCAACAGCACTTTAAGAAAGGATGTCGGTACCGTTATTCACACTTTGAAGATTGTTAAACTGAGGCAGGGGATGCACTGATTTCCTAATCTGGCCAGTAGGTCTGTAGGAGACTCGGGAACAGCTACAAGGTCCCATAAATGCCAATACTGCCCCGTAATATTTACCATCTTGTTTCTTCCTCTGAATGTTGTCTGAGAATAAGCTGTCCTTGAGAGAAACTGTTGAAGTGGGCCACTTGACTTCTTTGAGAAACCTTAATAAGTCTCAATTTGAAAATTTTTTAATCCAAGACTTCTCTGATACTGAATCCTTCATACCCTTCCCAAAGTGTATGTGGAGACTTTGTGGAAGCCATGGATAATCTGGAAAACAGTATTGTTAGGAGGTAGGCAGCATGCTGATTTATTTCTTTGCATTCAAGTCATATACTGTGGTTTCTGTTACTTCAATAGCTGCCAACCACAAGGACCAGAATGAAGAGCAGGGCGAAAGCTGAGCCAGAGATGACAGAAGGAGAGCTAATATATTGGCACAAGGTCTTTGTAATGGGTGCATTATCCTCCTGCGACAGCAGATTGCCCTCTCAGGGTATCTGTTCAAAGGCATTACTTGAAGATAGTCCTGTCGAAACCTGAAGTTTTAGATGGCGGTGCTTAAATGTGATTTTTATCTGTGTGTAATGGAAGAAACTACGATTAGGTGATTTGGATTTATTTTTATTTCAATAAAAACATCTTTGAGATCTTACAGATGCACTCTCTAGGACACGCTATTAACCTGTAAACAACCTGAACATAGACAAAGCTATGTGGAAACCGTGGGGGACAGAGGTTCTCTCCTTGGCCCAGTACTCGTTGGGTGACTATTGCAGTTAATGTAACAGTGAGTATAATTGCTCACACTTGTTCTGACCTTTGCATCCCAAGGCCCTCAGTCCGGCTGAGCAGGTGGGCAGTACGATCATCCTGGTTGAACAGCCGTGGGACGAGGTGGGTGGAAGTGTGTGACTCCTGGTGCGATTGAGAGCGCTGAAGCTGTTCATGGATGAGGGTCTGTAGGAACTGGGTCTTGGTTTTTCAGGAGAATACCATCTTCCCCACGCAGAGCAGCTGCTGCTACTGATGACTCCTACTGTTTGAACACATGGAACACAGCAGCAGTGGCTACCTGTGAATGTATATATGTGTATGTAAAGAAAAGAGTAGATTGGAACTCACTTTGGAAATTCCTTCCCCTCCTGATCAGCAATACATTAACTTCAGAGCTAATCTACTCTTTAACAAGTTGGGAAAACGATTCAGTTACAGCTGGTAAGAGGCTGAACATAAAAACACAATAGTGAGAAGGAATTGCAGGGATACATTCTATGCCTTTTGACGCACATTCTTGCTTTTGGTCTTTTTTGTTATTAGCTTTAGAACTAACTTATTTAGCATAGTGAGTTTGAGAAAACTCATCATTTAACATAAAACTTTGCTTCATAAGACAATCTTTGTGTAACTGCTGTCCAGGGCTAATTTGTTTTGGTTATTCAAATTTACTCCAGTGGCATGTTCAAGGGGCAACCCTAATCGTAACACTCTTGCGCAGTGTATGCAAGCTGGTCTGAATAAACATATTATTATAGAGTTTAATATGAAATTGAGATTTTTATTTGTCATTAATTTATCTATATCAGAACTTTCCTAGACTGTCAAAAGGCACCCGTATTTTTACATAAGTTACTGCTGATCTGAGGAATTATTTATGTGCTGACTTAAATCCTCCCTGTTTGTCTTAAAGTGAGAAAACAGTCTTAACAGCTAATTCAGGGCAATCACTTTTTGGAAGAATACGTAGTCTATCTTCACTGACTTTTAGCCTAGATCAGCTAGAACAGGCTGCAAATTTCTTTGTGAAATTCTGTAAGTACCTGGTGAATGAACCTGCTCTGAGCTATTATTATACTACTGTCAGTACCCCGACTGGTATCAGCCGTTGCTGTTGTAGACACACACTGTGTAACAGCGTTGGTTTCCTTTCACCGGAGTCCTGTTGGTGGCAAGATGCTCTTCGTCCAGACGGTACTCACTTACTTTAAAGAGATGTCCTTTTGGCAGTACTGTCGGCAGGCCCCAAGCAAGTTCTCGTGGAAGTTTTCTGTTGCACAGGTTACTCATCGTGCCTCCGCTACTCTGGAAGCAATGGCTATGTTTTGCTGGGGTTTAACCAAGTAAAATTCCTGTTAAATGAGATTACGGCATAAGGCTTAATTAAGATGCAAAGAATTTCATCCAGTATTCATTTCAGTAACATTTCTGGTTTCACACCCCACTCCCCCACCCCCCCACCCAATTTTCCTATGCTATCACTTTATTTTTGGAAAAAAAAAAAATAGCTAAAGAGTATAAGCAAAGCAAAGGACTTAGAGGAGTCTATGTCCTAGTAACCAAATAAAAACTCAATTTTCCATTGGGACCGAAACTTTATTTGAACTCTCCGCTAATGCTAAATCCATGGTTATCAAACTGTTCCACAATACTGTGGGAGTGAATAAGGCAACTATTTTTCTGAGATATTGCTTGTAATTACTGGAAAAGGTAGGGATATTAGTAACAACATTCAGAAGATTTATAGCTTGTTTGCTGCTGCATAGGAGAGTAAGTGCAGATCACTGAGGGTTCTCAGTTATGAGGTCTATGAATTAAAGTTGTTATCCATAATTTATTATTCTCCATGTGCTTCTAGTCCACATTTAGTTGAAGACAAAAAGTAGACAGATGGAGTAGGGAGGAGTAACCTTGAAAGTGTAAGACTTGCTTCATATAATTTCACCCTGTCCCTGAAAACAAATAGAGAATCCTATTGTTGAAATACTTCATTGCTATTTCTCTTGAAGAGCTGGAGACCCATTCATTAAAACAAAAACTGCAGCAGCCCCCTTGCCCCGGTCCTGTGCCTTCACCATGGAGCTCCTGTGGAGATTTTGGAAGATTAGGAAAAGCAACAATGAACTTCAGGAAGAGTTCAAATCCAGCTGCCAGCTCAGTGGGATCAGCTGCTTCTGGCTTTGCAAGTATTTGCACATGCTTTTGGTTAAGTGGTGCTCCTCGGATCTGGTGCACAGGTCAGATCTAGTGCGCTTCCACATGCATTTCTGAAGTTGAATGAGAAGGAAAAGATAGCATTAGTTTGATAAATACACTTTTGTTTGTCAAATCCTAGTACGTTTTACTCACTGATTATATCTACACTGATATAGAAGTACGTGTGAGAGAGCAAGAGGAAATTGTACGGTGCTTCTCAAAAGAGTAGAAAGAAAATGTCTATAATTTATTTTAAACTGAGTTTGAGTGAACTTGTTTTTCAGAATACATCTTTTAATGCTCTACCATGTATACCTTATATTAGCAGCACATCAGCTTCAATCCAGTACATCTTTCGTTCCCACAAATTTTAAACAAGTAGTAGTTTAATAATTGAAAGAAAATGTTTCCTGTGCATCTTCTCCTTTCAGTGTCTCCAAATTAGCTTCTGAACTCCTGCCCTTGTATTACGTCATGCAAGTTCCGCAGAAAATCAGTAACTTCATCCTCATATAGACGTGTTGGCTGGCTGATTTTGTAGGTAATCAGGATTTAATTAGGTAACAGAATTGTTAAGTTAGAGTCTGCCTTGGTGGATTGAACCTCAACATTTTTTAAATTGCCATTAATGTTCAGAAAATGATATCGTATTTTATGGCCTGGCAGTAATTTGCTTTGCATTTATTTACTGGTTATCAATTCTTAAGTTTATAAAGCCAAAGTAACAGGAAGGGACCTGTCTGATCATTCTAGATCCTTCTGACATATATATGAAAATGTAACAAATCCCTGCCAAAAGCAGCATCCTTGTAACAGGAGAGGAAATCATCAGATAGGTAAAAAAATCAACCAAAAGGCTCCTTTTCTGTTTCAGAAAGATTCCCAAAGCTTCTACAGCAATTGTTCTAATAATTCAAATCTTGTGTCAAGACGTGGCGCACAAAGGAAAGGGATGGCTTTGACTACCGTTGAGGGACTCATTCAAAAGCGACCCTGAGCGCCACTGCTAGTGTAATGCCAAAGGGCAGGGTTCAGCTCCAGGTGCTTAGAAGTCAGGCAGCCAGGAGAGCTAAGATCCAGTTTTCCAGCTGGTGGCTGGAGAAGGACTTCTCCAGAGCAATTCGACTTGTATATTGCTTAACACAATGCAATCACAGAAGTGTTGACATCGCTTCTTGATGTAGTCTTGAAATTTAAAAATGAAGTTTCTCACCATCACATTAGTGAGATTCATTTGGCAGACCTGTTAACACACTAAAAATTAAAATAGCTGGGTTTATTATTAAAATGTATTCCTGAGCATCACATAACGCATCCTTTATCCCTGGTTTGTTTGGGTTTTTTTCTGTCTTGCCCTATCTTTCTTTAGGTACTAGTCTGAAAATGCTTAGGCGTGTGCTCACTGCGGGTGTGACAGTATTCCAGACATGGCTGCTCGCATACCTGCAGTAATTGCTGTGCTCGCTGGACCTTTAAGGGCTCAGGTTGTGATGACAATAATGTGTTTTCTTACAGTGTCATGCCTGCATATCTGAAACTATCTAGATAGCTGGCTTCCACCAAATCTAATGGAAATTAGCTACTTGATGTAGCTTCGAAAATCTGCACTTTGGTTCATCTTGGTGTTGAAACAGTTTCCCCTGCTGAACGATGGAACAGTGTGCCAGGTTACGGCTGTGTTTTGGTGGCAGTAGTGTAACTGCCTGCACTTGCTGTTATTGGTTTTGTATGTGTGTAAAACCTTTTTTGTTTTATGTTATTACTCTTTGACTTGTTCAGTCTGGAGAAAAGGAGGCCTGGGGCAGGCTAACAGCAGCTTTATACGGAGAGGAGGGGAGGTGATCAAGAATTTGGACCCAGGTTCCTAAGGGTGGTGCATGGTGGGAGGGCAAGAGATGGTGGAGAGAAGTCTGAGCAAGGGAAAAAAGATTCAAACTGGTTACCGGGACAAACATCTTCCCCAGGAGGACAGCGAGGCAGTGGAAGCAGGTTCCCCAACCAGGCAATGCTGCCTCTGTCCTTGAAGAATTTCCAGACCTGGCTGAACAAAGTCATGAGCAGCCTGGCTGGCCCTCAGTAGAGTTCCTGCTTTTGACTTCCCGATGTCCCTTACAACCGGATCTTTGTAATCGCAGAAGTTTTAAAATAATACTACTGGATCAGCTAAAAATGGCTATTGCATTTAGATCGCGAATGAATTAGTCTGATCAAGCCGTTCTGTATGAACTGCAGAATCAGACTCTTCCTTGATACTGTAAGTATGTTTCCTCATAGCTTCTGAGTCATTGTAGTGATGCCACGTCTAACAGAGTGCAGGTGCTTGAATATATTTGCTGGCAAGACAGGTTGATTTTGTTTTTGCTGTCCAGCTGTTGAGATAAAGAGGTTGGCGATGCCTTCATAAACCATAAGAGAGAGAAGCTTAGGGTTGCAAGGGCTTTAGCTGTTAATAAATTCTTCCATTTCTGGCAACCCGCAAATTTTGTTGGAAAAGCAGAACTTGGTCAATATTGTTTTCCAAATGAGACTTCTAACACCCGAGATGTATTGTACTACAACACTTTTTTCCACATGGGGTTTTCTTTAAATCACGTATCATGGCAAAAGCCAGCTATACCTTTATTCCACAGTATAAAGCAGTGTGTGTTTATATGCTACCTTGAAAAAAATCTGCTTCTATCTTTCAATTCAAAAAGGCCCATTAAAATGTGCTTGGTTTTGCTTTAGATAAAAATAGTGAGAGAGATGGAGAGAAGCTACAGCTTTTAGGGTTTTTTTAAAGATTCTGATTTCAACAGCTGCAGAGAGTAATTATTATAAAGGCTGTAGTCCCAATTGTTTTGAGTCGATGTTGTAGCCATACTGTAGCAGATACTCAGCAGATGCAGACTGAAGCACACAACTTGAAACATATGGCAAGATAAAATCTGAAAGCTATGCTAGCTAGCTACCATAAAGATTTTGTGAGGGAAGAGAACCTTAAATCAACATAGACTTTTAAGGAGGGACAGCAAAAACATTATAGGATAGGAATGATGATACGTCTCTATCACTTCTGCATCTGTAGCTGAAATCACTGGAAACAGGAGTTACTGTGTTTTATTCTAATTGAGGGAAGCTAACAATAATTTTTTTCAAGACTTCCAAATAACACTCATAATTCCAAGCTCAATTATTGCACATTCTATTATTTCAAAGTCTTTCTTACTGTAACGATATTCCCAAGAAGGCAGAATAAAATTCCAGATAGTGGCGACAAGAAAATAGATTTCCAGTGAAATAGATCTTATTAGCTGGATAAACTGCTGAAGAAAATTTCTGCCTTTTGGAAATTGTTTAGGTGATTTCCACTTGAAGCATGATGTAAATAGCGTAGCACCTGCCTTTTTTGCTGATGGACATGCTTAGTTTTAATTTCTGTGGTAGAATACATTACTGAAATGTAATTGTCATTCCTTTCATTTTAAGCATTCTGGGGCAGAAACAATCATGTGCATCTTAGAAGGCTTTTAAAAAATATGTTTTATAAACAATGCATATTTTAACATTGATGGATATAATGCCTTAAAACTGAGAACATTGCTTTCGCTTGTATATATATGCCTCCGCCATGCACAGACATTAAAAACATGCACAGACAGTAAGAATTTGTTATCCGTACTTGCCTGCCTACTATCTTGCTTTTCCATTGGCAACTACTTCATACTCTGCTCTGCTGACCATCATTATTACCCCGGTTTTTCATCTTTCCCCCTTCCACCACCCATCTTCTGTAAAATACTTCCCCGAGGTGCCTTTTCATGTTGAAGCTGGTCTGACGAGCAGCAGCGGACATCATCGAACTACCTTAACGTGAGGATGGCACTTTACTGTAAACTACGCATTTATGTTTTCTTCCATATATTTAGTGAACGTATTTCTTGTTTCAATAAAACGTTCACATATATAAAGGAAGTGCCAAGAAAATGGATGCTCTTGTAGACAGTACAATATTTTTTTTCTGTCTCAGTACTGTTTGTGCATCACACTGATGCTTGTAGGACCGTGTAGGTTGTCTAGCATGTGGTTTGCAGCAAGATCTTCCTTTTGCATCTGAGCCTTTATGATCTCACTTTTCTGGTTAATATTAATGGCATGTGAGTGGGAAAGACCTTATAATGCAACGTGCTGTCCCTGTCTGTATATATTAGGTGCCTGATTGCATCTTCTCTTTACCGCAACAGTTCTTACAGAAAATAATAATTTTGCTATCCATTGACCTGCTATCTTTTGCCCTTTTCAGAAACCCACCCCCAGCAGATAGCAGGGTGTGACTTTATACATCTGAAACACATGTTCACATCTTCAGAGATAAGAAACAGCATGCATCGTGACCAGCAGATATTTCATTTTGGCAAAGAATGATTTTATGTCAGATTGCAAGCTGCTAGATGCTATGAATGGGAACTTTCCCTTAGAATAGAAAAAAATAAAAAAATAAAAAGGGAAAGTATACACGCTATGTCAGAAACACTTACAACATGCTGGCTATGTGTGTAATTCGAATCAAGGTCACCTCACACCTGCTGTTTGTTCAGCTGAGAGAAATACCACAAGATAACTATGACATGGCAGAATGTGACAGCATGTGGAAAGCCTTTACTTCAATATATTAGAGTCTGTATTGCTTACCCTGCGAAGCCCTTGATGGCGGGGAGTGTGGTTGGACCGAGGCATTGTCTAATCTTTGACCTGGGTGGGATATCTGCCTTTTTAGGAACAGGTAGTCAAGGATTTTGGATGAATCATTCAGATGTTCTGTTGACTTTTTTTTAATCTGAGCAGGAAAACCAAATGTGCTTCCAGAAGTCCTGTGATAAAGTACGAAGGAATGGTCTTTGCAAATATAGGTAGGAAAACTGGTGGGAACTCTGCTCCGTGCTTGATTGAGTCCAGAGAGGACAATTTGGGTTAAATAAATGTATGCATATTGTCATTATTAATATTATTTTTGTAACTATTAGTACATTCATTATAATAATTTTACGGTTACTAGTAGACACATTACTCCAGATATATTTACCAAGACATCCTGTTTGTTAAGAGTTTCCCTACTGTACGGTTTTATAGGGGGAATAAAGCTTGTAAAGCAGATGAAAAAGCAACTGGAGAAAAGTGAAATGAATATGGATTTTTTCCTTTGTTGGACCCAGGTTGCCTCCTCCATGGAATTTACCGAGGCTGCAGATGTCACATTGGACTGACAATTCAGTTCAAACTGTCGTGGAAGGCTGGAGCAAGTCTTTTACGAAACTGCAGTCCTACATGAGTACTGGCTGTGGTTGGGAGCTGACTACACGGTGTTCCAGGGCAGAAAGCTGAATCCAGCACTTCCTATTTCTCATTGCTTGTCATTTGCATCCATCTATGAATTTGAGAGGAGAGCCCATGTGTTTTCAGGGTTGTGCCTTTCTATGCTCTTTTGCAATTCTACCCTTGATGTAGCTGCAGTATTAAAGGGTTTTGGAAGAAGGATTAGTGCCCCATCCTGCACAATTAACATAATTTACATATCTGGCCCTGGTTCATGGTCTGTGGGAGTGAATGGGTAGTGTCCCAGCAACTTCAATGGGTTTTTGAATCAGGCTCAGAGTAGTAATGGTAACTGCATGTGCCTTTGCAGAATTGAGAGCTATATGCCATAGTCAGTGAACCATTAGTTAACACACGCATACAGAAAATATACAAGTAGTCGACGTTAAGAGCAGTGTTCACCTTTTCTCTTCCTGAAAGTCTTTCTTTCTTCATGTCTTAGAGAAAAATGTCACTCAATTAAAAATGAAATCAGTAAGTCTTATTGGAGTGGTCATCTTAACCAATGCGTGCATTTTACATATATTTTTAAAAGAGCAAGATCTTCTTTGTTTACATAAATGGATAATTTCTGTGTTATTTGTGTCCTTGTTCACCTTGTCATGGTGAAGACAATGCAGCCTTGGTGCTCAGACCTCATTTTTCAGAAGGAAGTTCAGGCATAGCAACATCAAATCTAGTCATGTAATCAGCATACCCTGCAATATTACTTTAGGGACAGTGAAGTTCATAAATAAGAAAAACTTAGCAGTAAGAAGCAGCATTTTTAAAAGGGAAGCACTGTTTAGAAGAGTAATGATTAAGTGAGTTGGAAATTATGTTACTCTTAACAAAACAATTTGCTGAAATGCTTTGAAAATTGAAATGCCAGCAGGCAATTTGCTTTGTTTTGAAATAGGCTTCAACATTGCCTTCTGCCACTGTGACGGCAGGAGGAGGGAGGCGTGTATACAAACACATGCATATATACAGACAAATAAAGGCACACACACACACACATCTACATATTGCTTATGTGCACACACGTTTGTGTGTAGAGATAATAATGCTTTCCTTTGTATCATTTATGTTCAGCTCTTCAAACCTGATCTGTGGTGTAGTAGCGACTACCTTGGAGCCTCAAGGCAATTGCATAAAGGAAGCAAGGCTCTTCTTACAAAAAAAAAATCTTAAAACATGGTGTTAAAGAATTTCAGTAGGCCTGAATGTAGTTTGACGGAGCCTCTTCCAAGCTCTTTGTCTACGTATGGAACATCTCAGGCAAATAGCAACAGCAAACAAACCACTTTTGTTGAGTTGTACTACAGGGGCTAGTCCAGAGTTTTAGTCAAGAGATCTGATAAATTCATTATTGAGGTGGGAAGAAGATGTGGAATGGAGAATAAAGGACATACAGCATAAAACTGTAAGAGTTTCAGAGGAAAACTGTCAAGAGTCAGGTTTTCCAGCCTAGAACTTAGGATCCTGTAGATCCACCATTGTCTGTGCCTCCCTTTCTTCCTTTGGCTAGATTAAATTCTCACACACCATTAGTGGTAAATACTGGAATCCTTTACTATCAGTTTCTCCAGTTTCTCCTGTTGTGTTCATGTTTATAGGCTTTGGACATGCTGAATTGGGCTCAGCCCTGCGGCTCGAAAGGTGTTCAGAGTATTTGGAAAGAAACCAAAACACGTGTGAAAGTGCATTTATGTGCAACACACACGTGAAAAGGATCCCGAGTGTAGTGAGGAGGCTCCAGCAGAGGAAGTGGAGGAATGGGACCAGTTGGGGATGGCTCCTGTCCTTGCAGGGGCATTTGGCAACTGACCTTCTTTAGATGTCAAAACCATTCTTCCTGCTCTTCCTCTCAAAGCTCAGACTCAGGTGCTCTCTGAGCTTCTCTCAGCGCTGGTATTTTGGACTTTGGGTGAGCGATTGTGGCTAACACTCTGGGGGCTTATCCCCACATGTGGACATCTGAAAATCAGATCTCAGAAGCACACAAGTGAGGTGGAAGCAAGCTGGCCAAATGTGTGTCATAGGCTTCCAGGCCCTAGGAAAGAAGAAACATTGTGTGCCGCCTTGCTAGCACGTACGCAGCTCACCCAGCAGAGGATGTCCCTCCAGAAAGGCTACGCTTCCTCATGCCTTCAGGAGAATCGCTGCAGTCTAAACTTATGCAAAGCCCCTAAAATCTGTCTCTTTTTCTTATTATTTGGGATCTAGTAGTACATTAGTAGGTTAACATCAGTAAGTTAAGGCCAGAGGTGGTGGACCAAGTGTGGGGTTGTTTTAATGAGAGGTGCCAAAGTGGTGGGAGCAGCACAAGGAGGAAAACTGTTGCTTATGTGCTGCCTTGGCTGATGGTTTATCCAATAGAGAAGTAGCCAAAGTAATCCCACCATACTTCCTCCTCTGACACTCGGTTAGACAAGATAATCTACACCTTGATTAAAGAAAACCTATATTAAGATAAGGTAATAGGACATCTTGCAGAATATTTGTGAATATCATGCTGCCTTTATGGCATATAAACAACTTATCAAAAATGCTTAATTTCAGTGGCTGTCTGTACATCTTCAAAGAGCTGGGAAAACATTAAATCTCATAACCTGGCTGGGAGCAGGAAGGGTATATATTATTTTTATAATCTCTTGCTTTTATGAGTGAAAATATTAAAGCAGGTTGCAACCCTTTGTGCTCAAGAGGTGTAACTTGTCACTTCGTACCTTTTGCTGTTGGAATTGATATAAGGCTGCTTGCAGACTAAGGGGCTATGCAGCATGAATCCAGGTGGTATAACTTGGTGCTGCCTTATTGCCTTGCCAAGGGCAGAAAAGGAATCGACGTCAGAGCCAAAATGGGAATTCAGACGTTCCAGGTGATAGTTGCAGAAGTATTGATGTGGTATGTTTATTCTGCCCTTCCAGAGGCTTCATATAAGCCAGTTCAGACAGAGGGACTAGGATAATATCTTTGGGTCTCATCCTACGCACCTCACCCACTCCTGGCCGAAACCCTCACCTCTGTACTTTGTCCCATTTAATGCAAAGTGTTTGTATGTGTGCTTCAGATGCTACCTACAGAGTCCAGAATATGCGCCTCCTGCCAGCGCCGGCTGCCCCATCACTGTGCCGTGCGACTGCCACAGCCCATCCTTTGTCAGCAGCAGCTTGGAGGGACAGTCCTTCCTAATTTCAGCAGTTAGGGGCAGGAAGGACCAGAAGATTAGCTATGAAATCAGGACACCAAGCATGGGTCCCCCTGACGCTAACTCCTCCGGGGTTTTCCTAGCTGATGCATGCGTGTCGGTTGGTTGGATTCACCTACACCTTCAGCAGCTTGAGCTTTCTTCCGGACTAGAAGATTCCAGAGCCACATTGTGGGGAAGTGGCTGCTTATGGCATAGTTCCCCTGAAATTAGGACATTAATTCTGGTTAGGAAGCCCAGGCTGCTCCCTGACAATGCCGTGCAGAGCATCTGTGCAAGCTGAGGCTTCTGCCTGCAGCATTTCAGTGATGGGAACAAATGTACCTCACCAAGAAATGACCCTTGGGACAACAGGAATCTGTCAGAACCTCCTCACACAGCTGTTTCTGATGCAGACATCATATTTTGCCTCAGAAAGTGAAGTTCTTTATCAGTTCGTAGGCAGCTTGCTCTAGCTTTATGAACTTACTGGAAAATTCAGGAAGTTATTCAAAGATGTGAGCAATTTTGATACTGCACTCAAGGCAATAATTGGCTCTGTACCAACTTGTTCTTTTATATTTTATCGAAACAGTGAGACACCCTATGTGATAGACTTTGGAGATATTTCTTGATTTATTTTTTCTCCTATTATTTTATCAATACTTTTAGCGTGGCTTTTTTGTCAAAGTATGGAATAGATCCTCATCTTTCACTTCTTTCTGTAGGTCTCTGATTTAAAACAGAAATAACACATGATGGGCTGAGAGACATTTTTGGTAAATCCTATTACTATTCAAAAATACCTAGTTATCTGCTGCCAGCACAGAACAGACATTAAAAAAGAGTTGGAGAGGATTTGCAGTAAACCAGAATAAGAAGCCTTTCCTATAACATCCCATTAGAAGTCTTTGTTACAACATCAAATTACGTTTACACTATAATTTAGCTTACATATCATCCTTAGCTTACATATCATACATAAAATAGGTTGAATGCAAATTCCTTTTGTCCATGAGGAAATGGCTTCAAATGTGTGTTGCAAAAAGCACAGAGAGGTCTGAGCTAGTTTTAAACCCTCTTGTCAGGGTAGACACCTGTACTACCGTAGTTGGATTGCTTCTGTACTAATTCACACAGCTCTACAGTACATAGATTTACTCAACAATGCCCCCGAGTAATAGACTGCATGCATGGACACCCCGTACCAGATGTATTTCTTATATTGTAATAGTTTTCTCATCTGGTCACAAATGTTATTGTGTAGATTTTGATATTTTCCCCCAAACAATGACCCAAATTATAGCGCGAGCCAGAAAACTAATACCAGACAAGTTTCATCAAAATACTTGGGAGTTTTTGCCATTAGCATCAGTTTCTGTCCGCCACGCTTTTTAGGAAAGATACCTTTGGACAAAGCATGAGGGCAAGCAGGGGCACGTCTGGTGGGAGTGCTGACCAAGTCACGCTGCTCAGAAGGAAGAGGATAAATTTTATTAATCCTCTGAGACACTGCACATCTCACCTTGCTCCCAGAAGGCAAGGGGAAAGGTCTTTGCCCCCAAGTTACGAATGGATACCAAAAACCCGGGAAGCCCCCTTAAGCCTTACCCTGGGCCACCACACAGATCCTCCTCGTTATTAAAATCCCTCCCTTGGAGTAATTTTGGGGATTAGGAGAACAAGTTTTCAAATATGTTTAATTTTTTTCTCAGATCAAATGGTATGAAGTATCGAATTACTGTCAACGTTGAACACTTTATTCAGTGTTCCAGCTACTCTAGCTACATGTTGGAGCATGGGCTTTCATTTTAAATTAAAGTTTTCATTTTGCATGTTTTTCTTTGCGGATGTTACCTGATGGCTTTTTTAAATGGCAAGGCCAAACCGTGAAAAACTTCTCTCGTAGGGAAGCCCTTGTAGGGCTTTTAAGGCTTCCAGAGCCGTTTTTGGTGGGGGTTCAGCAGCTCTGTACATTTTCTGGTGCTTAACTCACTTTCGAGATCTGAACAGATAACGCTGAGTAACATAAAAGGAGAGAGAGACAGGCTGGAGAGATGCTTCAAAGCGCAGCTCTAAACAAAAGAAGTATGGGGTCCTCAGCCTGTCCGCTTCGCATTCCTGTTGTAACGATTTCAGTTCCTTCTGCTTTCCTTATCTTGGAAAAAGAGATAGCAGTGCTTGCTTACCGCACACAAAGGCTGCAAGAATTAATTGATTTAGACATACAGGCTGCTTTTGAAAGCCTGGAACATTATTAATATGAACCACTACCCGCCGAAGGCATGACCAGCTAACCACTGCGCCCTCCATGACAGTGCTTTACGGAATCACTGCGATTACTTCCAACCTGCAAGGATTAAGGAGGCCAAACAGAGCTTTCTATTCAGCCAATTCTTTTTCCACTTTATCCCCAAACTGCGCCTCTCTTCTTGCTTTTGCTCATCAGCATTCAGCTTCTAGCCAGGGTGCCTGTGGGATCTGCCTGGCTGGCGCAGGGTGAGATTGTAAGGGGCTTCCCAGGTTTTTAGTATCCCTTTGTAGCTTACTCAGGGCAAAAGACCTTCCCATTAGCTGCGTTGTCAAAGCAGAAATTCACACTGCTATTTTTAATATCTGTAGAGCAGTTGTATTTCCCTGGGGCTCCTGGAGACATTTACCCATCTTGGGCTTCCTTCCACAAACCACTGTGGCAGCGCCGCTGTGGCCGTGGCAGCTTCACTGGCCTCGAGTCCTGACTGTTGCTTCACACTTGTAAGTAGCACTGTACCAGTGTCAGGGGATTGGGATTTTTTTTACCCCTAATTGCTTCCAGCTCACCCCTGCACAGCAAGAAAATATTTCTGCGCCTTGCTGATCTTCTGGATTGTGCAGATATTGTGCCATTGGCTTTAGTACCATATTTTCTGTGCCTTCAAGCTATTTTAGTATTTTTCGTTCCTCTCTTTCCTTCCGCTTCAAAGCTCTGCAGTTCTGCTTTGTTGGACAAGTCACATTCCAAGTGGAGTTAAAGTTAAGAAATAAGTCGCTGACAAAGATGTGTATCTTTTATATGAAGTAAGTGTAGCAAGCCAGCACGTTGCTTTAGCTTTCGCGTATACGTTCACTGTAAGCAGCAGTTAAAATAGTTTGGGATGGATGATTTCAAGTGTTTATGTGGTTGAAAAGAAGCACTTTGTAGGGAAAAGTAGTTTAATCAATGTTCTGAATGGAAAAAAAAATATTTTGTTGTTTTGTTTTCGGAACACTTTTGCTGTATTTTCTCTTAATGTTAACATTTTGATTCTGTATTGTAGTATGCACATTTTATAGATTATTGTGTGTATGTATTTGATAGAAATTTGAACAAATTGGTTTGATAAGCTTGTGCTACTGTTCCATGAATGCATTTTTCTTCTTTTTACATTATTTTGGGTGGGAGGAAACCCCCAAACTGTCATCCTTCAGTCCGAAGGCACAGCGGGGGAAGCACCGTGGTGCTATTTCTCATGGATGAGGAGACATAGTGGACCAGCGTGTCCTGGCACACAGCTTTTGAAGAGTATTTCAGATTTACTTAATTTCGTTGAAATCTCTAGAAAATTCCTGCCCTTTTCTCCATTAACCAAGACTTTACAATTTCAAAACACCACAATATTCTAGAAAGGTCTAGCAATTTATAAAAATGTGCGGATATTTTATTTATCAGCAATGTGGCTTGGGGACAGACTGATGTAAGTCAGCCGATACGAGTCTAGCGCTCCAGTACTCTATGACATTTAAGCTCTGATAATATATATTTTTCTTGCCATAGTCCAAAGTGAGAGGCGTTTCAGGGATTCAGTCATACTCGGTTGTGGACTACAGCTTTATATTTTTGCTTTTCACTCAGTAAAGGCTGGAGAAGGGATTTTATGACGAAACTCAATCTGGGCTTTTCTTCTGGGGAAAATATTTCCATATTTTTTTCACGCTCGTGTATATAATAACTCATCCAAAATTCAGGAAGAATAGGATGCAGGTCACAATCTTCAAGCAGAACTGTTGCTGCAGTTGCCAGCACACCTTTTGGTACACGAGAGGAAGCGAAATGTGGTGACGAACTTCAGTTCTGCTTTACCCCCCAGGGGCTGTCGCAGGCTGGCCCCACACACAAACCTGGACGAGTTTAATCACAGCTAAACTTTTGCAACGTGTTAACTCAACAAGCATACTTGTGTTCACAATTACTCCTCTGTCACTCTGAACATGAACTGCCTCAGCTTAGATTTCCACACATAAAAATCAATTATCTCCAATTTTGTCTGCAATTCCACATAATGATTCAAACCTTTTCAGAGGAATTTCAGGCATTTGATTCAAAATCAGTTTATCTGGGTGAATTTTTAAATGGAGAGGAAGGGATGGAATTGTGATTTTTTTTACTCTCCACAGAGTTGTAGGAAGAACTCAGGCATTTCACAATCAAAATATTACGTTGAAATACTGCAGATATTACAATATTTTGATGAGACCTTTATTAAAATGTGCAGTGGCTTTTAAACTCTTCTTAGATATTTAACTGGATTCCAAAGTATCATTTCACTTGAAGCTTTCAATAAAATCCTAGAAATGTTATTTCATCATTTTGTCATGTTTAGGAATTTTTAATTAAGGATTTCTTCAAATTACTTTTTGACATTGTTAATACAGCTCTTGTTCTGTGAATAGTAAGATAGAGATAAGGGAAAGATAGTAGTGTTATATTGATTGCTTACATTTTGTTGCAAGTAAATGCTCTGCAGCTTTTATTTCAATCCTTAGTGCTTATCAAGAACTTCTGGTTGAGTCTGATACACATGTGAATTCAATATCCTTTTTTGGGGGGTGGGGGTGTCTGCTATATCAAAATACCGCGTGTAGCCTTTGAATCCTTTTAAAAACGAGAAGGCAATTTTCTTTTGGACATTTTGACTAAGGTTTCAGGGTCTGATAATGTTCGCAATTGCATCTTTTATAATAAGTTAAATATAGCAGCTTTCACTTGGGAGTTTAGAAATGCTTCACGAATTGCTTGCTCTGGCACAGTTTGGCGGGGGTTGTTACTGTGTTTGTGGACAAAACGTGGCAGCATGCTGCTTCTGCGGCCTTTGTCACACGCGCTGTCACCCCTAAATATTCCTTCTCCTCCAGTCGGTTTCTGACCTGAAATAGTTGTTGTTCAGAAAATCAAAGTATTTTGCACGGAGAGGTCAATGATGAAGAGCACGCATGCTTTTGAAGGCCACAGGAGGCCATGTGAGTGGCCACGTTTATTGCTGCTGTGGTCGCTGCCATCAAAATTTGGGTGCCAAGGGTCCGGAGCCCTGGCTCGGTGGCCAGGCTGCCAGGGGCTGGGTGCTGGGTGCTGGATGCTGAGTGCTGAGGGCTGGGTGCTGGGTGCCAGGGGCTGAGCGCTGGGGGCTGGGTGCTGGGTGCCAGGGGCTGGCTGCCGGGGGCTGGGGGCTGGTTGTGAGGGGCTGGCTGCTGGGCCATGGGTGCCAGGGCCTGGGTGCTGGCTTCTGGGTGCCGGGTGCTGGGTGCCAGGGCCTGTGTGATGGGTGCTGGCTTCTGGGTGCCAGGTGCTGGGTGCTGGGTGCCGGGGGCTGGCTGCCAGGTGCTGGGTGCTGGGTGCTGGGTGCCAGGGGCTGGGTGCTGGGTTCTGAGTACCAGAGGTTGGGTACTGGGTGCTGGGTACCAGAGATTGGGTGCTGGGTGTCAGGGGCTGGGTGCCAGGGGCTGGGTGCTGTGTACCGGGTGCTGGGTGCCAGGGGCCGGGTGCCAGGGGCTGAGTGCTGTGTACCGGGTGCTGGATGCCAGGGGCTGGGTGCTGGGTTCTGGGTACCAGGGGATGGGTAGTGGGTTCTGGGTACCAGAGGTTGGGTACTGGGTGCTGGGTGCTAGGTGCTGGGTGCTGGGTGCCAGGGGCTGGGTGCTGGGTGCTGGGGGTGCTCCACGCCTGCCCCATGCCCAACGAATGGCTGGCTGGGGGTGCCAGCGGGCAGGGCTCAGCCTGCAAACCGCAGGTGTCTCCTTCCACACTGTGCTCCTCGTCTCGGTTTCATGGGCCGCACCGAGGTCAGGTGTTCTTGAACTGATAAAGGAGCTCTTGAGAGAGAATTTGCTTGACCATCCATATGATGAATGGCTGAAAAGAAATCAAGAAAAGCTGAGCTTCAGCTTGGCATCCAGTAAAAACGCAAATGTACGTTTTGTGCCAGACATCTGTGTTTGTTCCAAGGAAAGCCCTAGGAAAGAGGCTCTGGCCTTTCTCCACCTGGAAGCTATGAAAAAGGCATGAATGCTCCGTTTGCTTTTTACTTAGTGTGTACTGTGTTATGTCCCAGGATACTGGAAGCTTTTAAAAGTGGAGCAGTGTGTTGCTGTTCAGACCCTGAGCTTTGCTGATCACAGGTGCACTAAGTGGGTTCCAAACCTCTATCCCAAAGTGTGCCCTGGCCAGTGTTGCTTTCAGTATTTCTTGCCTTCTGGCAGGAAATAGGGAGGGTATGCCCTCATGGCAGTAGTTTTAGAATGTTGATGTATACATGCCGTTACAGTGTTCTGAAGGAGTGTGTAACGCTCTCGGTATATGCAACTAAAGGTTCTCTGTGAATTCTGCCACTCCTTTAAAATCTGCAGCCCTTTGGTGTGATAGGCGTCATGATCCATGTTCACTGGAATACGGGTGAATCTTTGCTTCCAGTCCCTTTGTGCTTTGTTGTTCTCTTGCAGATGAGCATCACCTTCCTCTTCTTGTATAAAGAAGACCTCCAGGCTGGCTGCTTTATTTGCTTGCTTGTGTTACAGTCAAAAAATCCAGATCTTGCCTATTCTGAAAGACTTCTCGACTGAGTGAGAGCATAGTAAAATTCACATCACATCACAGGGTGTTCACTTTAAAGAACACTTTGGTTTGTTTTTTCCAGCCTCTTGTAAAGAAGTAGAAGAAAAATTGTCTTTGTTAAAGCATTCCTTTCAATTATCTTTTGTAGGAATTCCCAGTTCGCATCTCTTTATCATCCATATGATTCTTCTACAAGAAAGGTTTCAAGCTCATTTTTTGTCTTTCTTAAATCACATTTTATTTCCCAATGATATGAATGGAACCTTGAGACCTGGCTCATGTTTTGGCAGCCTGAGATGTTACAATGCCTCTGGACAAAACAGGAAAATACCATAAAGATGATTCATTTAACCATTTTTAGGGCATCTATAACAGTTTGCTTAATCTTGAACATACAGAACCTAAAGTAAAGATGAGCTTGTATTAATCAGGTTGCTAGAAGAGGAGCAAGATTATAATCAAATGATAACTGCCCTTAGGAAAGAAAAAAAAAAAAAAGGCCAGCCTGATATATGAAAAAAAAAATGGTGGGGCAGAGGCAGGAGGAAACAAAGCAGATGGTATTCCTAGTATTTTCTTGCATATGGCACTTCAGTAGATTCCCTTTAAAGAAAGCGATAAATTTGAGAAGTGAGGATGCTCCCTGCATTCCAGCTGGGCTCTTGCAGCCCCCCATAAGGAGGGGGTTATGGTTGAAGACAGCAACAGAAACTGCAGCTGAGCAGGCCTTGGTTTCTGGTTTTAATGTACCCTGTGAAAAACTACCAGCCTATTTCCCCAAATATCCTTAATTAAGTGAAAAATTGAGTTTTCCAGAAATTGTTATACCAGCCCAGATTCTGCTGATCAGGTGTGTATGAGATGTTGCATAAGAAGTCAGTACTTATGCTGCACCATGGAACTGCTCCATGCATAGACATCTGCATTTGTTTTCTGAAATCCAGAACTAAAATAGGGGATGGAGAGTGAGGGCAAAGGGGCCAGTGAGCAATGGGACCGCACTAGAGTTTCCTAAAATTGGAACCTGTTTTGATGGATGTTTCAGGTGTTAATTTAGAGGGGAGTTAGATGTATAAGTTCAAATGATCTTGTAATATTGGAGAAAAAATTACACACCTGCCCCGGGGAGCTGCTGCAGGGGGAGTCTTGGGTATGAAAACCATGTGTTTGATGGAGAACTTGGGTATGAAAGCCATGTGTTTGATGGAGAACTTGGGTATGAAAGCCATGTGTTTGATGGAGAACTTGGGTATGAAAACCATGTGTTTGATGGAGAACTTGGGTATGAAAGCCATGTGTTTGATGGAGAACTTCAGCTGAAGGCCAACCTGAGTCTTGGGTGGCCAAACCTGGCTCATTGGTGTTTGTTGGCTTCTGTCAGCTGTCTGTGGCACTGACGTAAACGTAGCTATGTCAAGGTATAAACATAGCTCTGCATCGTTAGTTCAGCTAATTTAGCTCTGGGAATGGCCAGGCAATGATAGCTGGAACAAACTAGGTCCTGGCATAGTCTTTTAAATACATTTTACAGTAATTTGAATATCTTGTCTATTCAAAGGCCTTTTTGTCTTGATACAATTTTTAGTCAGGTTAGGAGCTACTAATTAGCTAACTTAAAAAAGAAAAACCGCAACCAACCAACCTACCTCCTAAAATTCCAGGTGTCAATGACACATTTCAAGGATGTTTAGGCCAAATTCTTGAAATTTTCTGAACCCATACCCCAGGTGTGTGCCTGGGCATCCAGTCAGCATGCACAGAAATTGCATGTCTAGCTACAGTTCTGGCACTGGCCAAGGTCTCTCCTGGGTCGCCGCGGTGCGGTGTGGAGTAGCTCTCTAGCACCTTCGGTACCAAATCTAAAGCAGTGCAAAACAGGTGGGCACAGATTCAGAGCTGTGCTTGAGTCAGAATGCTACCGTTTTGAGTGTAAAGGTGTTTTATTTGAAGGAAAGCTGATATTTCTTAGAAAAAAATAAGGTTTCATTTTAAACAAAATTATTATTAGAAATAATTACATCAGAAATATTACCTTTGCCTGTGTAGAGACAAGTATATGTATTTTAGTGATATGTTTAAATTATTTCAGAAAGCATATTTTTGTAATGATTATGAGGGGTTACATGACAGTAGTTATTTCATTATTCATCTTCAATATTAACAATTTATTAAACTGTAATAAAAGTACTCAGCCTCATCCTTTGCAGGCTGAAAGTTAGGACAGTGAAATGTTATCCTTGAGACCTATTAAATATGCAGAGTTAGGAGAGTGTAAAAAAGAGGAGAAAGTTAGGATATTTCTGAGAATGTAATGATGACAAAAGAAGACTATTCATTAGACAGTATTTTTATTTGATCTTCTGTCTGATTCATTAAAAGTGCCTATCTGGTCTTTATACTACACCTGAGTTTGTGCTAAAATACAGCGCGGGAAGGCAAGAAGCATTCTCCAGACACGCTGCTAGAGTGAGATGTGCATCTTTTGTCTGGCCCGTGCCCTTGCCAGCTGGGTGACACACCGCCCCTCATGCCTGCGCTGAGCTCAAGCTCTGGCTGCTTCGCCTGTTTGGCTGTCAGCTCTTCAGGGCAGGACCTTCTGCTGGCGTGCAAGAAAACAGCCGGGTTATGTGCTTGGTAACCGCAGCTCTTGTTTCTTGAATACTTCTGCAACACAAATAATAATAGTCATGTTACTAAGTATAAAAATTAGATATTCAGAAAAACACAAATCCCAGCAAGACCACCTCATCTCCAGCTGGTGTCCTCCTGCATCCCAGCTCAACATCAGTGGCATCCTTCTGCAGTCCTGTGTTCTTCAGGTTACTGCTTCCCAACAAAAGCTGGATTTTCCTGGGCTTTGAGCCTGCAGAGCAGCGCAGAGCAGGAGGGCTGAGCTTTTTGGAAATGGAGTCCTCTATTCTGCACCATGCCTACTTGTAGAGTTGGTAAAAGCAACGTTTGTTGGACTGAGCAAAGACAGGAATCTGCTGGTCAGGGTCTGGTGTTGGCAGTGTCAGCTTAGCTCCCTCACTACTCACATTAAAATAAAAGGTGATCAAAAGTGTGGCAGTAGTCTCTGCAAAGGCCAGACTAAATATGAGTGCACGTGTTTGAGCTAGAGAGCAATTGGTCCTTCCAAGATATTGTTCAAACAAAAATGTTGACTTAATTTTTTTTAATGTGCGTAAATTCTTCAATAGTGCCTAACTTTTCTGCAGCTGTTTGGAGGGGGAGGGGGGTGGAAATCTCGGTGCTTCACAAAGGGGTTTTAACTTTACCTTAATTTTGCAGCCAGTCACCACAGTGTGCAGAAGGGACGTGACACACCTTAAGGGTTACATGACCTTACAAGGGGAAATGTGTCGGGTTTGTCTGGGACAGAATTAATTTTCTTCATAGCACCTTGTACAGGGCTATGTTTTAGATTTGTGCTGGAAACAGTGTGGGTAAGTCAGGGATGTTTTCATAATTGCTGATCAGGCCAGCAGCGAGCCGGCCGGGGGGCACAAGGGGCTGGGGGGCACGGCCGGGACAGCTGCCCCCCGCTGCCCAAGGGGATACCCCAGACCATGTAACACCACGCTCAGCACATAAAGCTGGGGAAGCAGGAGGGGGGACACGCCGGGAGCGATGGCGTTTGCCTTCCCCAGCCCCGTCCCGGTGCTGAGCCCTGCTGCCCTGGGGGGGCTGAGCCCCTGCCTGCCGTGGCAGGGGGAAGGGATTCCTCGGGTGGCTCTGCTTGGGCACGCCGCTTTGGCTTTGCCCGTCGAACTGTCCTTATCCCAGCCCACGAGTTTTCTCATTTACCCTTCCCATTCTCTCCCCATCCCACCCGGGGGGAAGCGAGCGGCTGGGGGGGGCTGAGCTGCCGGTTGAGGCAACATGATGGGGAAACAGAGCACAGATCCCGGGGGTCCCAGCCCCTTGCGCTGTCCCTTAGATCAGACAAGAGATGTGATTTGAGGGTCAGTTATGTCTAAACCACAGTGCATTGCTTTGAAATAATCATTTGCCATGCTGGAAATTTCCCAGGCTGGCTCTTTAGAACAAAGGCTAAAACTCTACCATGTTGTGAAGTCGCTTTTATGTCAAGTAGCTTCCAAAATTTAGGGGGCACTTTGTCTTGTTTTTATTTTATGAGATTGTGTAACAATGAGGAACTCACAAACTAAGAGGCATTGATATTTATTCCTGGAGGCAGCATTGCAGCCACCTCACGGGGGCATAGCCCAGGGCAGGGGAAGCCAGGAAGGCTGGTGGTGCCACGATCCCAGCGTAGTTGTGCCTGTGCCCAGCATCTTGCTGCGACCTGTGGTACATCTGCTTCTCAGAAGGAACAGGGAGAGTGAACACCCTGCCATTTCTGAAAGTACTGTGGGTAGGAAAATTAGATTCATTTCATTTCCATCTCTATTAAGCTATGTTGACAAACCAGACTATTGGCCATTTTTGTAGAAGATTAGTAATTAATTAGGTAGCCTAATTATCAGAACTACTTTAGCCTCCCAAGAGAAAATTATTAGAAATCCATTTCCACATATTATTTAAAATAAAAATACTGAGCAAAGATTTTATTGTCTTGGCCAATGGTTTGCAAATGAATCACAGAGTACAATGCATTGCTGTTTGAAGTTGTATTTGGTGGCTTTTAATAAGATCCTGCTGTTTATGGATCAGATGGAGCATAATCTGTTTATTTACTTTTTCCTGCGCAAAGCATCACTTTAATGCCGCTCTGCTGAGACTGTCAGGGATTGGCAGAGAGACAGTTGCATCATTAGAGCAAAGGTGCCAAAAGGCCTGTTTGGCTCTTTCAAATCTCTAGTTCTTCAGCCCCGTTTATGCCAGCAGGCAATATTTATTAAATACTCTGAAAACCAATTCAGTCGATTTAAATTACACTGGCAGCATAAAATTGTGTGTGATTAGCGGGGAGAGCTGCTGGTCTGAGCACAGGGCGGGTTGCAGGACTCCTTAAAGTCTGATTGCTGGGCTAACTGCAGGTCTCAGCGCCTTGCTTTAGACTTGCCAACACGAATGGGCACGGGGAGATCAGAGCCTGTGGTCCTCTGCATTGCCTGGATGGAAACCAGCCCTGGTTCCGACCTTGTGGAGACGTCCTGCTTGGGTGTACCAGCCTGAAGGGCTAAGGACAGCTACCTGCTTGGCTGCAGCGGTGCCCCAGGGTTATTGCAGGGCCGTGGGGGGTGGGGGCTTCTCTTGTAAGTCTGTGTTCTCCTGTAAGTGCTCAGCTACTGGATAGGACCTTTACTACCGTGCAGCAGAGATTATCTTTCTCTCCCTCCTGCCATGGAGTAGGTGATGGGGCTTTGTACCCCTTGGAGTTCCAGCCGCCGTTCAGTGTGCTCGTAATGATGGGCAAAATCATGCTGGAAATATTTCTCAAGGGCTTGAAAGAGAAATGGCTCTCTGTGTTGCTTCATGTCCTTTAAAACTGTTGCTTTTCACTTTTAAGGATGAGAATGCAGCTTGTTGCTGCTCTTGAGAGCACCATTAATCAGGTCTGACTGAATGCTCATCGGTTTGGTAGATTTATGTGTATTTATTGTCATTGTAACATTTGTGGTGCAGTTACATCCATTACACAGAGTCCGTGCAAACCTAGGCAGATGCGGATTCAAGGCTCGTCAGGTGTATTTTTCCTTTGCTGACTCAGGGGCAGATTTTACCCAGCCAGACCAGACACTGGGCTGGTTTTACAGGTAAAGATATATCAATATTGATAATGTTTGAAATAACAGGTGAGGGCACAAACGGGATTAAGAATACGGTTCTGCTCAGTGTTGCATGAGTACATAGTAAGAACAGTCTTACAGTCTAAACAGATACCTAGAGGGGAATGTTTGTCTGGGAAAATTCAGAGTATAACGAAGTGATGTGTGCAGGATCTCACAACCGATCAGTCGCAGATCTTGGCGTGAACCCGTAACTCCTGCTTTCTGGGGCTGTTCCCTTGTTTCTCTCCAGCTTTTCCTGCCAATGCAGAGTTATCATCCATACATGGATACACAGATGCCACAGCGGACCGCAAAGCCAGATCTTCAGCTCATTAAAAAGCAATGCTTTTCCATGATGCCTGTAGGGCTATGCTGATTTACTGTATATGAGGATTTGTCACTATGTTTATGTTCAAGTTTTCTAGTATTTTCAAGATACAGAATTCTAAAGTCAGGATCTTCAGAATTCTCTGCCTAATTTAAGCACTGAATCTATACATGGGCTGAGAAGGGTGTGGCGTGGCTGTGGATGGGTGATTCCACTGGTTGCCTGAATCCTTCGTAGCCTCAATCACTCATGTCATTGCCTACATATAAACGTGGGTGCCTAACTTCAGGCCACCTTGCTTGAAAAATTTGTCTCAAGCATTGCTGTTGGCTGCTGGACATTGCAATGCAGACAAACATTCCTGTTGCCTTTGTTCAGTTCAGCTGTCTATCCTCCTAATTTTTCCTTGCATTCTGCATAGCTCTTACATTAGTTTGACCTTGTGTAAACAGATAACCTCTGCAAAATGCCATTTAGCCTTTCCCTGGGTTCAGAATAGGAGTGGGTCAGTTTCTGTATTTGGGTCTTTATCCCACTGGATAAACGTTGCTAACTTAAATGGTAGAGGACAAATCACTTATAAAAGTAAATTGGCAAAAATGCCCTCATTGAATGAGGCATAATGTTCTCAGGTTGGTTCTCATTCTCAAGTTGGCTTACTTCTAAAATCAGCCTATTTTGAGGATGGTTACTTCCAGCTCCATGGCCAACATCCTCTAATTTTCAGAAGTGCTTTGAAGTGACCTCACAAGGTGATACAATAACTTTTTACAAGGAGATTTGGAGACTGTAGGAACATGTCAGGCCGTTATTTCACTTTCATCTGGATGTACTGTGTGACATATTAACACCGCAGACACATCTGCTATTCCTAAGGGGCTGAGGAAACTTCAGTCTCGGGCAGATGCAATACGGAGGGTTGACAGAGCAGACAAGGAATCACTGCAAGTTACTGTAGCAGTGAGAGATGGATACCGGGGAATTGCGATGGGCTTATCGTGGTGCTGCGTGATGTGCAAAGTAACTTAAAGCATGTGGCTCTGTTTAGTGACTTAGAAATAAGGCAGAGACGATGATGCACTAAATACATATCCTGAATATAAAGGAGTGACTGTTTATGGCTTAACTTCTGCCACTTGCCCCATAGCCTGAAGTGGGGTTCACAGTGACAGTACCTCTGTAAATACCGCTATAATTCCACTAAGATTATCTCACCTATGAGTCCAAAAGGGTCACTAAAAACACAAGTGAATGCTAGCCAAGTCTCAGTTTTACCTAGAAGTTCTCTAACACTAAAGCCACAGAATCCATTATATAGTGGTGGTGGTGGTGGGGGGGTAATTTGTTTTGGTTTTAACCCTTCAAGCGGCTGTTGCATGCAGCTGACAGATCAGGCGAGGCTTGGAACTCCACAGCTTTTAATGTCCATCTTTCATAGTCATGTAACTCATCGGTATTACCTGCCTTATTGTTTTAATAAACAACTTGCTCCTCCTTTCTGAAAACTTCTTTAGGGTTTTATTTTCTGTTTGAGAACTAAGTTATCTGAGGTAGAGCCTCATCTTTCTGTCCTCTGCCCTTGTCATGCTTTCTAGTACCCTTCATAACCAATAAAATAAGACTGTCTGCTCCCTTGTTCTCCTCTTTCTTGGTCTTGTGTAAAATTCTTAATTTGTACCATATGATTTAAATTTTATTTGACCATTTGCTTACTTTGTTTTGATCATTATCTTCCTACTGTGTTCTGTCTCCATTTTTCTTTTGTTTCAAAGCTGCCTGGCATTGAATTTAAAGAATCAGAGCAGTTAACAATGGCAAGTGCATTATCACTTACAGCAAATCGAGTTGTTCCTTCCAGCGGTTTTGGTGGCCACCACTTTGGCACCCCTGTACCTGCAAAGCATTCCTCGCTAACACCTGAATGCCAACCTGTCTGTAGGTAGAGGAAAAAATATGTGCCCGAGACAGCAGATTGCTCTGGAGCAGCCGTGTGATCGTGCCCTTCTGATAGCTCTGCCTGTGCCAGAGCGCTGCAAAGCCAGGCTGGCTGCTGCTTCGCGTGAAGCTGAGAATCGGTGGTTGTAGGCTGGGGGGCAGCCGCTGTTGCTGGGGGTGAGCACAAGGTTTCTCCCTCTTCCATGGGTAGCAAAAAGATCACAAAAAAAAAATCTGCAGAGCTGTGATGCTGGCACTTTCACCCAGTTCTGTCTTCATCTTTTTTCCTCCCATTCCAGTTCTTGGGAATTATGGCTTTGTCTTGATCCAGACACTCCTTTCGTTCAGCTTTGCTTATGCTGCGTAGCAGCCTCAAGTTTGAGGAGAAGACTTTCCAAAGCTCCTCAGAAACCCAAGATCATAAAACCCGCAGCTGCTTTCAGTGTAATGAGCCCCCAAATCCTTCAGTCTTTTGAAATCTTCTCCCTAATACGTAAATTCAGTTAAACCACAGCAATACAGCCCTGTGGCTTTGGCAGTGTGCTTTTAAAGTTCAACCACTGCTGAGTGGTGGTTTCTTACAGGAGAAGTCCCTGACATGACAGCAGGTTGGACCACAGTGTCTGCAATTTAGGGAAATCATTCATAGAATAAAACTAGGTGTGCTGTGAGCTAACTCCATCCTCCCTGAAGGCAACAACGCAAGCGGCTGAACGGAGCACCTCTGCCTGTCCTGAGGCACGGGAGATATAAAGGCACTAACAAAGTGAAGGTTTGCAAATAAAGCAAAGCCACCAGCCCTTGCTCGGGTGGTTGGCCTCAGCAGGCAGGAGATGGTCTTCTCAAGCGCCATGTAGGACAGCTGAAGCATAACTGGGGTAGGCGCTGGCAGCCACCAGTTGCAGCGTCAGGGATGTGCTGGAGGCTGGATCCCGCAGGGCTTTGCGGGAGGAAGCGCTTTGGGTGCTGTATCTTCTGTTTGACTTACTGCAGCGGGAATTGCCTTCTCATGCTGGTGTTAGGACATTTTCCTTTCTTTAGAGGTGGCATAGCCTCAAAAGCTTCATTCTTCCTGTGGTCCAGGGACTGTTTTCTGTCTCCTAGCCCACACGACAAAACTTGCTTGGTTTGGACTCACGTTGGGCAATATCGGCAGGACTGCTGCTGCTGCATGTGCCGGGTCTACACTCAGTGATAGATTTTTATTTTTGATGGCTGCCAATCTGGCACATTGCAAAAACCTAAATTTAAATAAAAAGAAGAAAGAATTATCTTGGAGAACTCACCAATAAAGAGACATTGCTCTGCATTTCTTGCATTTGGGGGGTATGCCTGCTAGTGTGTGGCGGCACATTAGCTATGAGGCAGTAGCAAAATATGGGTGACCTTTCAGCTATGCAAAGCATAGCAGTTTTGGTAGAACATGAGAGAAAGCAAGGGACTGGAGGTGGTGTTAACATCAACTGTCTAGAGGCAACAGGGTAATGTTTGATTTCCTAAACTACATTGATCCAGCTTACTGAAAATGAGTCAAAGAAGGGATAATTTTCACATTTCATTTAAATTACAGGAAGACCTTGTAAATTAAATTATTGGTAGTCAGGTAAAGTTTAATTACACTTTGCAAAGAGAAGGTGGCATTTTTCTCAGTACTGCTCCCCTGTGGGTAACTGTTCAGAAACAGATCCAGAACATCTTTAAATCATAGACTCTGGAGACTGAATTGGCTCTGTGACCATTTATAATCCAATTAACAAGAAAAAAATAAACAAACACACAAAAAATCCCAAGACCCATCCAAATTGTCAACACAGACAAAAAAAAATGCATTGAAGACTAACTCCGATAAAGTTTTCTTTAATGAAGAGGGTGCATTAAAGCAAATGCCGCAAAATTGCTTCTTTTAGCAGACTGTAGGTATTACCATATTTAGGATTTGAATTTTTTTGCTGAAGCGCCTGATAGTCCCCAATATCTTTCTGATCAACTCTCTGTTATTGTTCTCCTGTTTTTTTTTCAAAACACAAACAAGAAAATGAAAAACATTAGAGCATTTCATCATATGCAGCAGGATTTAAAGCTGCTTTGAAGAAATTGCACCTCATTATCTGGAAATACAGCTATTCAGTCTGAAAACAGCCCAAGATGATAGAATGCAGCAACTTGCCTATTTAGAAACACAAGCAACTGCAAGTTTATTTCCCTAGTGCTCTGTTCTCCATTGGTTCCCCCCTGAATACAGAATGAACCTCAAGATTTCTGCTTCATGTTCAAAACCCTACAGAGGATTTGCTGGGTTTTTTGTTGGCTTTTGTTGGTGGTGGTTTGAGGTTTTTCCTTAGCTGTAATAGGGACCTACTATATTAGGTAGTTTGCAAAGTCATATGTGGACAGTCCCTCCCCTGGCACCACTGAGGAAATAAAATAAGAGGACTAGATTGAGTGATGACTTTTGGGCAAGTTCACAAAACAGGCTGGGAGCAGAGCCAAATCCTCTGACATTCACACTAGTTTCATAGCAGCCAAATCACACTGGCTGCCAAAGCTACTCAAGTAAGCACATCTTTCTCTACAAGCATCATCTTTTTAAGATCTTCTACTGTAATAGTGAAATTTCTAATCTCCAGACGCAAACCTGGATACTCTTCTATGTCAGTTGCAAAATTTATTTTAGCAAACAATTATTAGAATATCAGCCCAGGAAGATCTGGCTGCTTCTTCCTTTGATTTAGGTTTCCAACAGCCAATGCATTTTTCCACATCTCAAGCCTAAGAAGGAGAAGAAAGAAGGAGAAAAGATGTAGGAGAAAGTTGTTATTTCCTTAAAAAACATCCAGCATCTGGACAACATGGAGCTGAAGGTAGTATGCACAGCTAGATTAATATGAAGGAACCTGTGGGACAAAACTTTATTAAATATTATTTATCCTTCCTAGAATGTGTCATTTGGTCATCTTGAAACTGTTTTACTTCCTGTCTTCTCCAATTTGAAACTTGAACCTGGAAAGACTCCTTTTTACCTCTCGGTTTTGCATTCCCGTTTGCTGTGTGCACCCCTCTGGCATGCCCACCTGGGCTGGTGACCACTCGCGAACCTGCTTTCCCAGATAGGGTCCCAGCTAAATGGATACATACACAAACTTGTTGTGCAGCTGTACTTCTAGAAGCTCTGGGAGGTCAACTTCTTAGCTGCTATCCGTGTGGTCAGCAAAGGCTTACTGAACAGCTGCCGGGCACCCTTCCCGTGTGCCCTGGGCAGCACACAGAACCCAGCGCATGTGCCGCAGCCTTCACCATCGACACAGGGGCTGCATCTATCTCAGTGGCGGTAGAGAAGTATAAACATTTGTCTTCCGTAAACTGCATTAAGGAGGTAAATGTTTCCCTTAATTATGAATGAAGCGCAGCAGCTGCGTGTCTGGGCAGAGGGGATGTATATTTTAAAGGGATATACATTTGAATGTGTCTTTGTTTGAAGCTTCAACCCAAATCTTATTTATTTTCTTTTATTAACCAGCTACCTATGTTGCCTAGGTGTGTTGATGAGCTAGTACTTCAAAAATAAAAGAACTGTGATTGTAATCCGTATTGTTATAAATGAAACCACATTTGAGTGAGACGAAGCTTGGATCACATGAATATGTAACTGTATTATAACACATCTACCAAGAGGCTTGCAGGGTTGTAGACAGAAGATTAAGTAATTAATTAAGGAATTACATCCACAAGGTGAAAAGTCCCTAAAGATAAGTATGTCAATAGCTATTTTAGGGAAAGGATCTAGGGTTTCTGCATCTGAACAGTTTTTTGCAAGTCTTCAGTGGCAATGCTTGCGTGCCTGTGACTATTTCGCCTCTTGCGTAAGTGCTCTCAGTTCTGGGGTCTCAAGGTTTTTTTGACAGCCAGAGGCTTTCCCTACATGATGCTCTTCATCGAAGTAGCCTCGTAGACACCAACAGAGCGCCGGTAGCCAATGTGCCTAGAAGTTACAGGAGCGGAGCTGCTGGGTGGTGACGGTGAGGGTGAATGTTTGCCCAGGGACGGCATGTAGGATAAGGGAGTGTAGGACACAGAGCCCGTAGCTAATGCTGAGGAAGATAATCTCCTTCCTAAGCTCTGCTTAAAGACCCCTTCAAATTACTAGAGCAGTGTAGATTAAAAAAAACCTAACCAAAGCTGACAGAGAGTAAGACCTGCCAGACTGTGGCTTTCCGGACCTGTGCAATGACCAGATCCCGTGTGACGGTGACAGTCCGACACAGGTTCGGTGTCAGTTCTGTGTGATGCTTTCCAGTCCTCATTTGTGCCGGAGTGAGAAAAAGGGACTAAACCTCATTTCTTTAGTATGTGGGTATCCTTTCTTCCTGTAAGTTATTTTGAAACATGCTATCTGTACTTTTCACATGATTAAATGTGTGGCTGAAGATGCCTGAAATACCCTGTAGTCTGCTCACACTCACAAACGCACAGTGTCATCTCTTGTAATACATATACAAACATTCTCATTATTCTTTCTATTTTTAATAGCTTCCGTTGTGTTATTAGGAAAAATCTGTATTGCATAAGCAGTTGTGTGCTTAGTGTATTTATTTTGTAAACACTTCTCTTTTGTTTATTTATTTTGATTTTTAGAAGAGAAACAGATATTATTTTTTTTTTTCATTTTATGACCTCTCTATTATATTCAACATGCATCTTTCCACTCTTTTTTTCATAGTAGAGAGTAACTTTTAGCCACCAAATTAGAATAATTCCACATTCCGGTCTATTTTAAGTGACATTAACAGTGATCTATGGTTTGGTTTAGATAATGAGCAGGTTGAGAGGAACATTTAAAGGGGATTTTATACCATTTGTGAAGCAAGCAAGGAAACAAACAAACAAATAAAACAGAACAAAAGATAAACAGAAACAATTTCCTGTTTTCCTTTCACTAATTTCTGGCAAGATGAAATACTTTATGCTGCTGTGAGTATTTCAGTGAAGTCTTCTGCTTGTTCAGGAAATAACTTTCTCCTGCTCCTGAAATGGAAGACGATGGACGACAAGGATGTTGGATGTTGCTTAAACATAGTAGATGAAAGAACATATAGTAGCAACCAAGCTTTGCAATACCAGAAAGCAGAAAAAAATAAAGAATTGCAATTCTTACAGGTATCTCTTTTGATGATCAAGGACGTTAAAACATTTGCCTATCATGCATCTTCTGTGTGAGATGTTTCTGGAGCACTGCTGCTGTTGGAAGTTGTTTAATATTTTGGAATTTGCAGCACGCCCAGGTGTGAACCAGGCAGTGCTGCTGTGTAGTAGGTCACGAACTGCTGGGAAACACCTTCCTGGTGGGTGCTCAGTCACCTGATACCTGTGACCAAACCCAAGCAAAACGCTTCTATTAACAGAAAATTACATTGATTATAATCTGCATTTTCACACATTTTTAAAGGAAGTTCCCACCATCATCTGTACCTAATTCGTTCAGTAAGTTCTGGCCTTTTCCCATTGGTAAGGGTGAAACAATCCACTCTAAATCTCAGCTATGCAGCTCAGGTAGGAATGGGTGAATATTAAAATCCAAGTCAACAGCCACGGTCAGAAAGTTTAAGGAGGCATTCTACAGTCAAAATAAATAGGTATCAACCTACCCAGGCAGGTCTTTTCCAACAGCCTGGAAAGCCATGCCAGAAGAACAGCCAGCGCTGCAAAAGGAGAGCGTGAACTTCTGCAGACAGTCACCCAGGCAGGTTTTGTTCACCAGGCTGTCGTATCTACATCCACATCAGCTCTGTACACAACAGTGAGCTGTGCTGCCTCCTAACACCAATTGTAAATGGAGCTATTACGGACCTGGGGAAGTCATTATGACAGCTCTTTGTCTAAGTCATCAGGCAGCCTGTAAAACATGCCATGTTTATGATGGGAAGTGTTGTATGGCTGTGAGAGCTGTATATCATGCCTGTCGCTCTGGAGAGGCACCTGCTGACTGTTCATATGCCAGCTTGTAAAGAAGGTATGCGAGCAGCTCAGCTACAAAACCTTCCTTCTATGTTTAATTAAACCAATTTGAACTTCAGTCTGGAAGTAATAGTTAAAGAGGCTGTCGGTTTAAAACCATACGCAGAAAAAAGAAATCCTTTGCCCAATGCATAACTGGTTCAAGGACAAAAAAGAAAAGGTAGGTCCATGCTAATCTTAAAAGGGTCATGCTGTATTTAGTTGTAAACCACCTTTTGGTGCTTTGAGCTCCAGACGGAACCCTATGGAACAGAAATACTCCTCCAAGTGTGCGTGTAATGAGAAGAGGTGATGCAGAAAGCCAAAGATGTATATGCCCTGGCACAGCATCATCAGTAGCGGTTCCCAGCCCCCTGCCTGATCCGCTTGCGTCTCAGCCCTGTGGTGAGTCAGTGGATGGGTGACAGCCTGGCCGGTCCGTACCTCCCATCCTGTGCCTGGGTTGTGTGGCACCATGGAACAGCTGCTCCACCTGGGATCTCTACCCTGCCAGCGTGCTGCTGGTGTTGCCCACCTTGGTTTCTGGGGTCGTGGCAGGATTCAGACCTAAGAGAGTCAACACTTGGCAAATGTCTTTTAGGAAAAGCAATAAGTGTCCTTGAATCCTGTATTTCATGCAGAGGTGCTTGAGGACACATATCAAGGACATCTGCAAGGACTGTTTATGGGATGCATAAAGCTCTGTCCCTGGCTTTCACGCTCACTCATCCTTAACCCCTCTAGAATTAAGAGATATACATAATAAATGATTCATTATGAGCGATTATCTCTGGAGATTTTTTTTAATCTTATCAAAGCATAGACTATGTCAATCATATGCAAAGTCTCAAATGGAATTACTTCTCGTAATCAACAGCTCTTAAGTTTGTTTCTCATTTTTATCATGTTGTTTTAAAAGGAGACCTGATTCTCGTTGCCTCTTTTGCCAACTGAAAGAAAGAATAGTGTATTTTTAAATCCACCTTCAGGACTCAGAACCATCAGATGAACAGCCTCCGGAGTCTTAGGATTTCCAATAAACTTTCATCAACAGAAAATCAATCATTTCAGGGAATGATATATGTACCCCAGCGGTTGCGTACAAACAGAAGAGAGGTAACTCAAATTATAAGCCTTATCATGTGGCACAGTAAGAATGATGCTAATCTACATAACCCATTGCAATAATAGCCTGTGACACAGCAAACTGCACTAATAACTTTAATAAATAATATTTCTGAATGTACAATGGATTACCAGACAGCCTTCGAGAAAAATTAATTAAAAAAAAAAAAAAAAAAAAAAAAAAAAAAAAAAAAGTCAAACTTTTGAGACTAAAAATGGAAAAGACACCCAATAATTATCAAGGTTCATGGAAAATGACTTGAAAGTTTCCATTGTGAATTTCTAATATGCATGTGGGGACCCTACTGTTGAAAACTTGACGAAAAGTAGACAAAAAGGATTTTCTAAAACAACATTAGGGAGTTAAGTATGCAGCCTGAATTGCGCAGCTTCCATTAAAGGTAATGGGTGTTTCAGTGTGCATTTATTGCATTGAAAATTTCCCCTTGATGGTCTCATTTAATCTCACCAAAATTGCAGGCTTCAGACAGAAACGTGCTAAATATTATGCTGTGCAAGAACAACTGGGCACAGCCTTAATTCTGTTCCCCTGCTCAGCACGTGAGGCTGCTGTGGAGCACAGCTTCCCAGGTCCTCAAGTCCCTGCAGAATAGAAACATTTTTCTCCTAGCAAAATTCAGGTATCATTATAGTTTAATATATATTTCTGCTCAACCTATAGCATGTTATTATGATTGGAAAACCTCCTGCTGATCTGGCAGGACTTTGAAACCAAATGTTTTGAAGGTTTTATTCCTGTGCAAAACCATAGGCATTCTATGTGCATTCACAAGGCACTGTGTTTACAGCCGGGTCCTACCTACAGCAAGACCCTCATTCACAAGCACATGCAATGAAAACATTTGTAATTGTTCTAGCTTTATGTCTTTCTGGTGCCAGAACTCATAAAAACGGCACAAATTATATATATATATATATTTTTATTAATGAGCAAAGAGTTAATTTTCTCGTTGTGTCCATTCTCCCTGTAGTAAAGCCATTTGAAACATTCCTGTTCATGATGTCATGATGTCAAAAAAATAAAATACAAAACCAAAATGGGCATGCAAAAGGTCACCAAATCTGGAAAATTTTCATTCAAAATGTGTTTCCTTGGGAATGTATGAGCAGATCAAAACAAGGTGTCAGAATGACAATACACGTGGGCCATTAACTTTCAGTATAGTAATGGTGTTATAGCTAGAATTGCATCCCATTTTTCAGTAGTTCACTTAAGCCTTGGCACTTTAAATAATTAAATCACAAAATGAAGAAACTAAGGCAGATGTGATTTTGACCTATTTTAAAAAAAGAAAAAAAATATTTCTTTTATACTGCATGAGTGTGCCAGCAAGCAGATGAACCCCACTCAGCCTGTTCTCAACGCACACGGCGCGCTCAGACGTGCGCAAGAGCAACATCCAGCCCTGTGTCTTTTTAACAGATGCGGTCGTGGTCTGGAGCCAAGAGCCTGAGTAATGCAGGTGCAACTGGAATATCCATTGATGATTTGGCCACATGTATATGAATTGCCAGAACCTAATACTGGCAAGAGGCAAGGAAAAGTCCTACCTACATTTTGTATGTGACAGGTGCAACTCAACCCTGTGACTCAAATCAGCGAACGTAGCACCATTATAAACTCTGCTGGGCTCTTCGTTAGGAGTTGCCATGCAGTGCAGGCAGGGCAGGGTGCGAGGCACATGCTTTTGCCGTTTTCCCATGTACCAAATGCCCTCAGTTCTATTCCAGCAAAGGCAGAATGCCAGGGCGTGGGAGACGAAAGATAGCAGCAAGGATTTAGATCACAAAGTCCTGCATGTGGATACATCCTCTTAAGTCCTAGGGTGACCAGCTTCCATTTCTACACGTGTAGGAGCCTTTTCAGGGGTCATAACCTGGAAATGTTAGGGACCAGTGCTTCCAGGAGGCCTTTGGGGATCCCTTTGTAAGGACAGTGCAAAACTCACTGCAGCTGGTGGTCAGGGGAGTGGAGCCTGAGGCATTAATGAAATGAAGTGATATTAAAAAGCCACTGTCTTGATAACTGCTGTTCACCAAAGGTCAGACTGGGTGGGGAAGCCTCTGACTTACGGACCGTGCAGAGCTTTGCTTGCCAGTGCAAGAGTGAAGCGAGACAGGCGCTTAGCAGTCCTTCTTGAAGAGTTGTACTTTCACATCACAGAGAAGAGGCATCCCACGGCCCTGGCACTTTTCCACTTTTTTTCCAATATCAGGGTACGGAGAAGCAGCAAGACCCATCTCAAAGAAAGCCAGATGCTTCCCAGAGCCTGGGTGGCTTCACAGCGTTCGCCATAGAGACGGCTGCCTCGGGCGTGCATGTTAACTCGCTGTGTTCTGCTTATGCTGCTCTTAATCTTGAAATTCTGGTCTCACCTCTGGTGGGTGATTATATTTCGACCTGCAAATTGCCCATTCAGTTCTAGTTTTCTGTGTGATAAGGCTGTCAAGCAGTTGCCAAATTTCATGCCAGAGGTGTCTGAACTGTAGTGGTAGATTAAATAGTCCCTGCAAACCACCTTGGTATAAAGGCTTCTAAAACTTACCAGGACTTTTTAGGGATGAAAAGCAATTGTGAGCTGCAGTTATGATTATCATCCAGCACTTAGGTGTTATTGTAACAGAACGAAGGGGAAAAAAAAGAAAAAAGCTATGTAATGGCAACTGACATGATTATGCGATGTGTTGGTCCTTGGTAACAAACACAGCTACTTTTTCATGTGCGAAGGTACAGAAATAGCGTCTGAATCGAGATTTAGTCAAATTTCATTGTCATCCTCTAGAGGTACTAGCCTCTCTTTCCTATTTACATTTAATATTAATAAGGATCCAGAAGGAGAGCAAGTGAGAAAGTAGTATCCCACAAGATACTCTGGAGTTTCAAAGTGTACTTTTTTCTCAATTACCTTGAAAATCTCAGTTAGACTTGAAATTCTGGTCTATTTTATTCTGAAACTCTGAACAACATTATTTTAATAGTGCTGAAGCAGAATATTATATTAAACCAGAAGTCTTAGGAATAATAAGTAATGAATATGAAAACTTCTAAATCAAAGGTAATAACATGAAATCAAACGCTTCCAACTTTTCAAAACATGAGGTATCAATACAACTGAATTAAAGCGAAAGGTAAAACATGGTTCAATCTAGTAATTTTCTCTCAGTTTCACGATGAAAATTGGCACATGTCTATTTTAATTCAGTGTTACCCAATGTGAAACAGTTCTCTTGAAAATGCTTTTGACCATATATTATTTGCTAATTATTTGTATATACATTGGACTCATTCTTTGCTTGGTTCCTTCACTTTAAGTAGCAGTGACTGTTTGACTCTCCTGGCTGTCACTGCAAAGCATTACAGTTGGCAGGTCTTCCTCACAGCAGAGGAGACACCCCTATATCAGGTTCCTGTAAAGGGATGTAGCAACCAAGCTCTTTTCTCATCCTTAGGTGTTGTCTTCATACAATGTTAGCGCTCTGCAAAGCTCCAGCATGAGGTTACAGTGTGGTGGTGCACAGAAGTCCATCTGCACTGAGGAAGAGGAAGGACGTGGTTGTGCAGCCGTGTCTGGTCACGTGTTCTGGAAATGCGAGTACCACACGGAGTGAGATTAGTAGAATGGGAGTACAGAATTATGAGTAACAGTACAGATGCATTTTCTCACCAGTAAATCCAACCTTAAGCTAGGTACTCCAAACCACCTTCTTGTGTAGACATTTTTATGAGCAATAAGAAAGGTAGCTTACTTAGAAATGTGCTTTCTAAGCTGCTTGGCTCTCAAAGCTATTTTGAAAGCTTAATGTCTTTGAAGATGGGTTCAGGTACTTCAGTCCTATTTGTGGCATTAATAAACATCTCACAGAGAGCCATTGTGGAATGGCATGTGTTCAAACCCATACCAACTCCCTAACTTGTGCAGCCTACTCTTTAGACCCAATTCCCTCAGCTCAGGGCTGACGACGGGCCGCTGGCAATAATATCTCGTGGCTACATGTCCCCTAACACTTAACATGCCATCCCTCTGCCAGTCTCAATACAGACTAGCATCAAGCAGCTGCCACCAGCAGCTGTGGGCATTCAGCACCTCTGAAAATTAGCTGCAGGGTATCTTAAGTCTGGTATTCCAAAAGTGGTGAATCATAAATCAGAAGCTGCAGTTGAAAACATAGCTGTAGTTCTTGAATTTTTCATAAGAACTACTACAATTAAAGCCTTATAGCAGATAAAAATAAGTGGGGAAAATCAAAAGACTTGCTCTACCCACTTGAAAAGGAAAATTCATGTGAATGATACTCACTCTAATTGTTTCAAGTAACATCTTAGAAGTAATGTTGATAATTTTGAAATAATAAATAAGATTAGTAAATCACCAGTTACGTGAAGCCACAGTGCAAGGTCAACAGCTAGTGTGGTAGCACACTGAACAGCAAAATGAGCGAATCTGTGGGTTAAAAGTTTGATAAACCTACTGGGGGCTTGGCAAGAAAAGCAGAACATCAGTAGTAGTTAAATTGGGATGGAAATAACTGAAACAAAAATGAATGCAGAAAACTAAGAACCTAAATGCCTCATTTACCCAATTTCACTTTACAGTTTCTTGCCCAAGATCCCACATGCTTATCACATATTTTACAGCCAAGATATCTGATTCTACTCAATAACACAGTTTAAACAGGCAGTGAGACACAGACCCCCTTTCTAAATTGCTATTGGTACTTAACTTGGTGTCAGATATCACCGAGAGTATTGCTAGAGTCATCTCGTGTGTCACCAACTATGCCATGCAATCTGCAAAACAACAGCTCTAGGTCTAGAAAACCCACTTTCCTCCAATCAGGCGTTGTAAAGAAGTAGTTAAGCTGCCAGTCAACCTCCACATCACTTCACATCACTGAGCTGTCATAAAGATCCCTGACTTTTCTTCAAAAAACTTAATGGATATGTCCACATTAGCACTTCACTTGGCACTGGTTTTGGAGTTAATCTCCTCACTGTCCTCACTTAGCAAGCTTTCACATCATAGACTCGTCTCAGAGTGTTCGCAGCAGATTTCTTTTGAACGAAAGCAAACCAGGGGACGTGGTCCAGCCACACTGCAGATGCAGCAGGCTCAGTGCATGGGGCCAGCCTAGCGCTGGTCTGAAGCACAAGCTCTCTGAAGTGCAGCTGGTGAGAACAGTGGTTCCTAAGCACCAGGTGTTTCTGTCTACCAGTCTTGTCTTATCTGCCTGAATTACTCAATAAGGTAGACATAGCTTGTCCATCCATCTGCATTGCTGGCTGGAGCTGGCCCATGAGCCAGGCCGCCCACAATTCCTGTGCTGCCTGGCTACTTGCAGCATCCAGACCCTTCTAAGACTTGTTTTCTTCTGCGGGGTTTGCAGAGGACAAAATGAGCTTTGCAATAGTCTTCCCTTGAGCCCACGTGGATAGAAGGCAAGCTGGGGCTTGAGAGGTGCCAGACTTAAGAGCAAGAGTCTTTGTTCTGCTTCCATGTGGAGTTGCACCAAGCTTCAGAGCCCACATGTTCCTCTTTCCCACTGGAGCTGAAGCAAAGGAATAGGAGCAATTACAGGTTGCCTGATGCACATCCCAAAAGAGGTGTAAAATATAACACAGCTGTTCCTCACCTGTGTCTTTTACAGGGTGCACAACAACACAGGCTTTGGGGTGGAAGGACTTTTTAGGAATGATTTGGGTTGGAAAGGATATTCCTGGGGTCATTCTTCCTGTTCTTCTCATTCCTGAGCCCAGTTTCATCCTTTTCCATCTTCTTCATTGAAACAGTGCTTTGCATTGACTCATAGTGTCCCAGAAACGGTGGAGCACTCTTTTTTCTCTTAATAAAAATTTTAATGTCTATAGCAAGCTTTACCAGTTCTAAAAAATATCCATATATGTTCTAAAAAACCCATATGCTGTTCCTATATCTGAACCAGTATGTGGTATTCACAGAAAGCATCCACCCAGCAGCTTCAGAGTGCAAGAGGTCCTCAATAACCAAACAAATACTACAATCATCTGTGTACTTCTGCAGAGGGAGGCAGCAGCTCCTCCTCTCTCCATCACCAGGAGGAACGAGCTTCACCCTTCACACACTGGTGCTGCAAGTGTGCAAGGTCTCTGTAGGTACCTGGCTAGCGGAGATGATGACTGTGTGCAGGCTCAGTGCATCTGCTGAACTCCCTTGGATATGTGTAGAGGAGTGAAGGCAGTGGGTTGATCAGCATTGATAACATGCAGCTGTGGGCTTGCCTCAGCGGCAGTGGGTTGATTGACATGGATGATGTGCAGCTGTAGCTTGTTCCCACTAAGTAGTTAAATAGCCCTGAGGAGTGTGGTTGGATAGAGAAGTAGTGTGGTCTGATCTCTGGAAGCAGCATGGACAATAGAGTCTGACTGATGGTAAAAACCTTGTTGCAGTCTGATAGCTTGTTTGTGCTGCATCAATTGGTGCCCCATGTGAGGCTGACTTAGTTGGACTCTGGCTACAGCAGATATGTGCTATTTGTTTTGTGATTCTTGCTAGCAAAGAGATTTCTGGAAAGGTTTTTCTCATGTGTTTTTACTGCATCTTTCTGGGACCTGCTACCTACAAGCAGCTGCTGGCTGGTGCAAAAGTTGTGTGGGTTTGATGAGAAGAGTGTTTCTGGGAACTGACTGTCAGACTGTTTCTGTCCACACAGCCCATATGTCAGCTGTGCATGTTTAAAACATGGTGGTGGCTTCTGCCTGGTGCCCATGGATTCTGAGAAATGCTAGTGACTGTTTTTGTTATTTTATTTCTTTTACATCCTTAAATCTTGGTTTTCCTTGGGTTTTTCTTGTAAGATGGTTGCATTAACAGACTGTACCTCCTCCTAGCAGCCCATGAATGTTAATATTTTAATGTTTATTTTAATATCTCACTTGACTGTCAAAAAAGTAGTATTTAGTGTACACTTGATTTAGTGTGATGTATTAAAGTAATACTGTCTCAGAATAAATACATTATGCCTTTCATGCATGATATGAAACGTAAAAAGGAACCACATGCCATAAAGAAAGGGAGAGAAGAAACAAATAGCCATGGATACCCAGCAACCAGGTTGATGCAAATTGGTGTAAGCTTCATTGGAACAAGAGGAAAAGAAAATCGGTTTGCATAAATAATACACCTTCTACTTGCACGTTGATATTGTTTAGATGGGTGTTTATGGGACTTGATGGAGGTGCCTTTCATTTCTTTGGGGAGGGAGAGTTGTGCGCATGCTGATGAAGAGCAGAAGATTAAAAAAATAAAACAGCCTTAACAGAGTATCAGGGCCTATGCTAGTACTCTCTCAGTCCAGGGAAACTGTAAGCAAGTGTATGAGAACAAATGCACAGTGTTTGCAAGCTTGCTTTCTGCATTTCTCAGAGTCAGGGAACAGTGGGTTAGGCAGGACCTCAAAAGGTCAGACTGAGAAATTTGCAGCTAAGAATATTTGGTGGTTCCTGCAACAGAGAATTAAAAATAAGGGAATAGATTAAAAGCAAAACTGCTCATGCACTATTTGGACAGAATTAAATACTCCTCACACTTGCAAGGGTTCCATGTGCTTAGCACTTAGACCTCGGGTCTGGGTGTGCTGGACCCCTGACACCTGCAAGTCAGTGCCGCACCAGTGCTTGCCCCTCTCCTTTTTGCAGAGGGAGGCAGCCCAGTAAGGCAAGAAGCGCCAATGTGGACAAGTTAGCTTGTTGTGTTTGACTGATCCAGTTCTTTTTAAGAGAGTGCCACGTTTACTGCCACACAGTGTGCAGAAGTTTCTTTCACTTTCTAATGTCATAAATAAAATTAAATATTCTTTTTTTGGCTTTTTGACATCTTACCAGAAAATGACATGACACTAATATTATCCTCCTGCAATCAGTTTGGTTTACACTGAGGAGACCAGCTGTATGTATGAACAGGTAGAGCAAGCTGTGACTCCTCTTCAGGCTAATATTATTTTTTTTTTCAATTTTCTTCTAAGGAATCTTACCCATAACATTTCTTCCTCAGAAGAACACTGATGACAAAACCATCACGCTATACTTACACATTTGCTGCTATTTTATTCTGGAATTCATAATAACCGGGACTCTTAGAAGCACTCTGTGTTGACCTCATTCAAATCCTATTGGCATTACATGGCTGCAAGAACATGCCACTTTGGAAAAAATCCACCTCAGAATCACTTAAGCTCTATTTCCACATGACAGTAAATCTAATTTTAAGGCGCACTGTAGAGAATCAAAACGCCACAGCCACATGACATAAAGCACTGAACCTGTACAAGGTCTCCCTGTCAATCCAAGTTGCTCAAAAATATTAAAGGGGAACCTTTGTTCCAGCAGGCTTTATCTCAGAAAGCACCCTCGGTCTGTCAATAACCGGGATAAAGCTGAAACGCAGCTCCAGCTGCAAGCCCCACGTGGGCAGGGTTTGTGTTGGTGGTTCTGGATAGCTGTAGAAGCGTGGCCGAGTCCTTGGGTCTGCTCCTGTGGGACCCCCGCAGCGGGGCGAGCGTGTCCCGCAGCCAGCCGTACGGGCAGCTGTGGGGCCGTGCCTCCCGCAGCGGGAACAGAGGCATCCTTGTGATCCACACAGTGCCCTGCGTTCCCCTGGTGCCTCACCCAGCAAAAGGAGGGGGGTCTTCACGGGTTTATGGCAGTGTCACGTGCATGACGGAGTGCCTTTTGGGGATTTCATTTTGGGTCAAAACTGAGAAGAATCACACTGTGGCTCCAGTGCCGTGTTGCTGTAGACGCTGAGCTCATCTTTAGGATTTAATCTACTTTACCAACTACAAAAGAATCCTCTAATGCCGTAGACTCATGCCAACTGTCAAAAAATAATCTGAGCAGCAGAGTATGATCTGCTCCGTTTGTCAAATTTGTGAAGTTAGGGCCCTTTCTCGCATTCCCTCTGCCTAGTTTCGTTGTAATAAATTCGGATTGCATGTCAATTACTGCAATTTATGACTGCCCATCTCTCCGTTCTGAATATGTATGTGATTTTAATTTAAGGCTTCCTTACTGTACAATATTTATTATCAGTTCTCTATTTTAACTGGCATCGAGATAACTGCTATTTTACACTCTTCTAATGTCTTCTCTTTTCAAGGTCATCAGTTTTGCAACATCGCTGAAAATGAAGTAGGACGTATGGTTCTGTTTAATCAAATTTCATGCTCCGTTGCCTCCTTCTTATGGCCTCTGTGCTAATTGATCAAGTTTTCAATTAAAGTCCTCCATCTTTGTTTTAATTCTTTGTTAAGGTTTTTATTCCATTACATGGTTTCATGAGATCGAAGTTGTTACAAGTGCAAACCGTCTCTGCCTTTCCAACTGTCTAGTTACTATGATTTAGCTATATATAGTTCTTCACATTTCCCCTTTCTTATTATTAAAACCCTCAGTGGACTAGCTTAATCTGTTGGATTTAGACTTAAAGTCCAGAAATTTGATTCATCCATCAAGGAGAGATTAGTTTACCTCATGAATTGTCGTGGCTAAAAATCTCTCCATATCTCAGCACCTTCCAGGCATCGTGCTCAGCCACAATTAAGCAGATCGCTCTTCCTAAGAAATATTGAAATGATTCTCACTAATAAATGGGGCCATGTCAAGCGTGTGCAGAAGATGCTGCCTTATGGAGAGGTTTCCCTAACGAGCAGTGATTCTGTTTTCATTCTTTTATTGTGTTTATATGGATCAAGTAAATATTAATACGGCAAATATATATTGATGCACGGGGTTGATTACTCATTCTGTAGTTTATAAGTCTATGTTTCAGAGCCTAAGTAGGAATTTATGAAATGTGTTTTGAAATCCACTAGCATGTTCATTTTTAAAAATCAAATAATCTCTTGAATCAAATGGATTTTAAAAGGCCAAAGAAATTATGCTGACAGAATCCATATAAATACAATACTTTCCAGGGAGGCTTTGCTCAATTAGGGACAGTTCTTCATTTTAAAAGGTGGACTTTTTACTTACATGCTGATAGTTTCAATTCTGATGAAAATATAGACCGGATCATTCTCTGAAAAAAAATGCAATGACTGTCAGCAGTCTTAAAAGGTTTATGGTTTACAGTCTTCACAATATGAAATATCGCACTTTATGATAATCTTCAAATAAAGTGTGAAAGCCTATAAAACATTTTCCATTCCCCTGTTTAAGATGCAAAATCAGTTTTGGTTTCCAGTCTCAGCTATCTGAATGTTAAAACAGAGCCAATGCGCTGATGAAGTGACTGTAGCAGACCCACTCCACAGCCACTGTGCTCCCACAGTTTTGTATGCTGTTGGAGTATAAAACTCTGTAATTCTTCAACTCTTCCCCCCACGTTGTGTTGAAGAGCATGACACAAAGCTCTGTGCTTTACAACTCTCTTTATCGTTTCATGCTGAATATTCAGGCAGTCACCAGGAGGAAGCCTGATGTGCCGGGATGCTTGAACCTTGGGGCTCAGGTAGCACGAGGTGAGACCCTGCTTCCATTGCAGGCGGTGCCAAAATTCCTGTGGATTTCAAGACAGTCACAATGTCATCCTTCCACTCAAGATGACATCATTCATAGATGATGGCATTGTCTGTGGCACCAAACTCTGTCGGAGGTGCACTGGGATTCTTCAGGCAAGCCCACTGACCACAATAAACAGCACAAGTACCTAGATCAGCATGAACAGTCCTATTTGGAGACGCCTTCTTCAGACCTCTGGGGCATTTTTTGAGGCATGGTGGGATCCACCTAGCTTGTATCTGATTTTCAACAGTAGTCAAGTACTGAATGCCTGGGGAAGATGTAGGAACAGGGCAGGTATACAATGGTGCTTCCCCAGCTTCCAGCAATCCATAGATTAGCAAATTCCTTGGTTATAAATGTTATTTCTGGGTTTAGCAGCCTTGGTGGGCTTACTTCCCTGAATTGGCCCTGTTGCTTTGTGACCTGGTAAGAATTGACAGTTTTTATCCTTCTCTAAGGAATTTCTCAGTTTAATCATGCTGCTTGATAAAGCGCCGCCTTTTTTTTTTTTTTTTTTTTTTTGAGCGGGTCACCTGATAATTTCACTTGTTGCCCCTACTTTTTGCACTGTGAAAATAGAAGTAATAATTTCTTAATGATATTATCAATGTAATTGAGTTTACTAGTCATTTGTGTCACATCTACCCTTGGTTGCCTCCTTTTTTTCTGCGAAAGAGCCTTACTCTGGCTGTTTCTCCTTTGGATGCTATTCTTTACTGCTTGACATCTTTATCTGGATGGTTCCTCATCCTCATGCAGCCTTTCTGACCAGATATCCAGAACTGCAGGTGGTGTTGAACTATGGGCACACTACGGGTTTACACAAAGCCGTAATTACATTTTCAGCCCAGTTCTCCGTTTCCTTCCTGAATGTTCCTAGCACCCTGCTTGTTTTTCTTGGGCTGACGGATGTTTTCATGGAATGAGCTGCTGTAATGACAGTGACATGTAATGAGAGTTGCTCTCTCTCCTTCTGGAGATGCAGAGATGCTAGTTCAGAGCCCATCTTTGCACACGTCTAGTTGTGTCTCCTCGATGCACCGCTGCACCTTCACCAGCATTGCGTTTCAGCTTCCATTTTATCCTCCACTATTGTTCCATCTTTCTGTACGTCTTTACAGCATCGTTTCATTCCCACTCTTCTGAATAATTTAGCATTAACAAATCTGTTATTTCTCCCTCTTGCTTTTTCTGGGACATTTTGGCATATGTTTATTAAAAGCCTTTTGAGAGGAAGCTTGTTGAAAGCTTTTCGAAAGCCCCTTCGCTGTGCTGTGCAGAGCCGTTGGAAAGGCCCCTGCTCCCCACGTACAGCACCTGCAAGGGGAACCACCTCAGACGGGTGAGCGCTTTTGCCTGAACATCCTTCACTTCCCCTCCTCACAGCAACACAGGTCAATAATGCCCCTCTTTTGCTAACCACTCCAGTTCTTTTTTTGGGGGAAGTAAGGATCATGTAAGTACTACCCGTTAGTATTTCTTAATTCAGCTGTTTCAATAATGTCTTACATGGTGAGTGGTTGAAGAAAGCCATAGAAGAGCACAAACTGTTCTTTAATTGTATCTGGCAGCCACAATAATTAATAATTGTAAAGTAAACATTGTCTACATTTGAAGTATGCAACTACAACAGTGAAAGATTATCATGTCCCCTTGCTTTTAAAAATCCCTCAAAGCCATTATGTTCTTTATTAAGCATATTCTGGAGTGTATTTTCTTATGCAAGTGGGCAATTTAAGAAGTGCAGGGATTAATACACTGCCATACACATTTAAATCAAGATTAACATAAATTCAAAGACAACTCAAATTATTATTAAAGTTAGTAAAGCAAATTCCTGTACCCTTCCCGTGGTTATTCAACACTGCTGAGCTTGCAAGAGAAAGATTAAAAAAATCCATTTCCCATCCCAACAAATAAAGAAGGCAACAATAAACCTCTTTTATTGAATTCTTGATTATTTTAAGAAAACCTGCTTGTTTTTTAAAATGTATGCTGTGTTCTGTCTTGACACGGTGAGTCACAACATGTAATAAATTTTAAAGCAATTTTGTCTGTGACTGCACAATATTGATTGAAATAGCATTTACTCACGTTGGATGGTTTTAAAAGGACAGTAGCTCAGCAAGTAGGAAACTTGGTGAGCCTCCACTTGCCAGCTGCTGAACGCTGGAGCAAACCAGAGCCAGTCTGGCTTTTCTCCGCCTGGCCTGAGGGAAAGGGAACGTTCAGCTGCTTCAGAAGCAATTTGGACCCAGTCTGACATGGGAGTCGTGACCTGGAGGGTGCTCCCCAGCAGCCATCCCCTACCAGGCACGGCAGAGCCGGTGGGCGTTGCTTTCAGTCCTACCTTATTTCTTTACCCATGTGAGCTGGAAGGCGCTCGCCGCTACTGTTCCGAGCCATCCACCCTACAAATCATAAGCAAAGCTCTCCTTGAGTCTGCCTTGCCAAACTTTAACATCAATACGAGTTCTGATGCAGCTGTACAGAGCTTGAGCTTGGACAAACTCATGTTTACTTCTTGGTTTCACCCCTAACTCTGCCATCACTCTGCATTCCGTGTCATCTAGATCTTGCAGGCATTCTGCTCCTATCGTGATCAACCAAAGCCTTAAGGAGAACACAGGGAATGAAAATGTAAATTATACTTTATCACTAGTACATCCACAAAATAGGTAGGAAATTCAGTTGGCAAGGAGATGAAGGAGAATAATGTGTGAGATGTCCAATTTCATATCTGTTTTCCAGGCATTATAGTCAATGTAAGTCAAGTTTGGTCAACCCAAGAAAAAATTTAATTCATCCAGGTCTTGATATGATGGCTCCTTGTAGACTGCTTTAAATTTTTATTTTCAACAGACACTTAATCTGCTGTGTGCTAGGTCACGTCTTCCAGACCATGTGCTGCATGTGCCTGCACGACAGAGGCTGGAAGGTGGAAGGAGCCACAGGGCTCCTTAAGCTGTCGCTTGTTGGGTGGAGAGGCCACCGGGTTCCTGCCCCAGGGAGCACACCTTACGCTGCTCAGCCTGGGGCAGCACACCAAGGGCTTGTCCTCTGCTGCAGTGCTTCTCAGTGTGCACAGATGGATTTATTTCTTGCTAGAAAAGTGGAATTTATTTATTTCTTCCCCTTTTCATTGTGCACGCTTCTCTTACCACCTGAGTTTCTTACCTTCTTTGCAAGATAATGACAGAGTCATTAACCTTTCAGTCCCCTTGTCCTTTAAGGGTTTGGTTGGTGGCCAGAGTGCAGTGCCTGCAGGTCTTAGATGACGCAGAAGGCACAGGTCTGTGGGATCTAGCACAGTGGTAACACCAAATGCCATGCACCTGGTGACTTTGTATGTGGGCAAGAACTCTTATTTAAGGTTAATGCTCTTATTTAACCTAATAAACACATTTAGCACAGGCTACCCTACATTATCCATTTAAGGTGACTCTTTTAAGCCAATTTGTGACTACTAAACTAACAGGAGGAACCATAATTCTTATTAACAGCTGAACAATGTACTTGTAATCTCTATTTCAAAAGCTGCTGTGGGAAGCAGCCTCCAAGCTTGCTGTTTCTTCTGCAATCCAGCTGGCTCGCGCTAAGCTGATGGTTGCTGTGTAGAAAGCCTAAAATTGCTATTCTTAAATTTAGGTTTTATTGAATTTAATCATTCTATTTTTAAAACTGCACTGCAGTTAATGATCCAAACAGATCAATATTTACAGCCGGAGTTGTACAAACTAAATACATTAATAAGTAAAATAGATAATACTCATACTTTCACATAAAACTTAATTAATCTGATGTGAATTGGAGACATTTTTAATTGGAATTATCAGCTAAGGAAAAGAAAGTGTTTGTCTCTTTTTGCAAAGAACGAGAAATTCTGGTTATTTCCAAAGAACAGGTAGCAGATTCTGATCTAGTACGGTGTTTAAACAAGTGAATTAAGCTCAATTCCTTCAAGCAATACCTTCATTTTAAAGAAGTGAAAGAACGAGATCACGCATGTAGGGGACAGTATCACTGAAGCTGGTCCTCTGGTAAGGGTTGGCAAAGAATCAGCTGAAAGTACAGTAACTTTGCTTCCAAAAGCAGTATATTACACTGTGCATGAGAAAGCAAGCCTAACCACTCAAAAAATTAATTAGCCAAGACTCAAGCCCTTGGTGGGTGTGAGTACTTTGGTTCTGGAGTTAGGTAGGTCACCCTTGGCTCTGCACCCTTCACATGGTGCTCCTCTGAGCTGTGTAAAAACTACTCCACAACAAAAATGCCCTAGATGCATTTGTGCAGTCACCCTCTGCGTGAAGATACATCAAGGTCTTCCATAGACATGACAAAAGTGTCAGTAGACTTTGCAAGCTAAAATAAGTGAATATTTGACATATGAATTTGCTTCTTCACATGTATGTAGAAAATGTGCCTATACTTTTGTCTAGGTGGGCAAGAATGTATTTCTGTCACCTTTCTAGTCCTTCTTTATTTTGGCTTCTGAAGCAAGTTTGTCTAACCCCTGGGCTGCTTTATTTACAACACGGATGGCTGGATCACAGATGGATCCCTGATTATCCCAGACTGTCAGAGCTCTCCATGTACCTTGATAAGGGGTGGGGGGCAAATTCAGGTACACAGTGTCGGGTCATCAACACTGGCTTTATATGGTCAGAAAATCTCCTATCAAGTGTAAAGTGTGCTTGGGAGGAGGATCTGATCCCGTAAATAGGAGAGGAATAAAATATCTCTATTCTGTATAACCAGAATTACATAAGAGCACAGTTCATTCACTTTTGTGCCCAGGAAAAAAAATAATCTCAAAGTCCTTTTTTTTTCCCACTTCAATTGTTAGATCAAGAACCTGAACTAGCAGCTGCCACATTGTACTTGTGCATAGATACTACTAGGTCAAGACTGATAATTTTCTAAATTGCAAGTACAAGTGTGTGTATGGAGAGGTTTCATTTCTTCCTAACTGCTTCACTTACACTTTGCTCCATGTTAAGTTGGTTCCACAACAACAAAAATCTATTGTCAACAATAATTTCCAGGAAGAGATTCCCTCTCTCCTCACCTGTCCCCAGATTTGGTATTAAAAATGGTTGGACTGCTAATGAAGATGAGACAACCCCCTGACAACACTTCTGAGAATACATTTGTCAAGTAGAATTTTGGTCAAGCCTTTTCATGAAGGACCTAATGAGTATACAAGGACTTGCTGCTGTAAAAAAAAAAAAAAAAAAAAAAAAAAAAAATCTATGCTTGTCTCTTGCCTGCAGACCTATCAAAACATGTTTCTGTGCAAGAGGGCATATGGACCCCACACACTGTTTTCCTGCAACAATAAAGCAGTGGTAGGTTATCATCCTAATTAAGTTTTAGATTTCCCAGGCAGGATAAATCCATGCATTCTCAAATTCACCCTCATTCAACTCGAATTCATTTCCGAAAAAGCCATGCCTGGGATGCTGGTAGCTGGCTGGGCACTATAAGGCTTTTTGCAGTTCTGAATGATGCAGCTGGTGGTGGTTTTCGGTTTAGACAATTTTAAAATACCTGAGAATCCCTGGGGGAAGTTGTTTTGTGGTTCAGTAGGTTTGGCAGGGGTGGCAGTCCTGCCCAGGTTGCCAAATTCCTTCCTTTTGCTTACTCGTGGGGAAAGCGATGCCCATGTGTGAGCAGTAGCGCTGGATTTTCCCCGTGGCGGCTGGCTGAGGCGGCAGTTCCAGACGGACCCTGCAACGCGCTTCTCCTCCCTGTGTCCAGCTTTGCCCTGGGACCGCCGGCAAAACGCCTTCTGCTGAGTGGCTCATCCCGTTTCCCGGGCTGAACCCAGGAGCCAAAAAGTCTGTTCGTGAAATCCTGCAGTTTTCAAGACTTCATGTCCAGCTCTCACACTCTCTTCAGGAAAGCCTGACCCCAAGGCTTCCCTGGCTCTGCTTCTAATTCCTCCTTCCTCTTGTACTGAAATCCAGAGGAACCTGTGGATGTGGGTGTGACTCTGGCTTAGATGGCATAGGGGCAAGGAGGGATGGCATCTCTGTGGCTGGTCCTTCGTAAGGGTTACTGCTTGTGCTGGGAAATGAGGAACAGGTGAAGAAGCAAAGAGGTGTGGAGGGGCCCACGTCTCCTGCTTAGTGCAGATGTCGGTGAAAAGTTTGTGAAGACCTGCAATGCACTGCTCTGTGCATGGCTGTCTGTCTTCTGGGCTTCTTCAGCTACCCAGTGACACAGAGATCTGACCTTGTTGCAAAATTTAGCTTCAGAAATTAAACTTTTGTGGTTTTCCTTAGTTTTCCCCGTTTCCTGCTTGCACAGTACCCGAGCTTTGTGTAACCCCGTGCTGCGTTATGCTCCCCAGCCTACACCCTGACAGCATTGAAGAGGTGTGAATTTTCTCTGTTCATCTCTGTGGGATGTGTAATTCCCCACACCTAAAATTCAGCTTGCTAATCGCTTCGCTCCTGCTCATTTCAGCTAATAGAGCCAGCTAACAAGATTCTTTTACTGCACGTTCCCAACATATGCTACATTGCCTGCGCTAGAGTCTCTGCAGAATTGTTTGATGCACTAACAGGTACTGGGAGAGTGGGAGTGAAAGAGCGGGCTAGGAACTGCAGTTTATTTAACAAGCTGTTTCTGCCTTTGCCCAACAAAGGAGGGAGGAGAGCCTATATCACAGCTGCTTCATGAAGATCAGGTGACCTACCTTGTTCTGGTTTGATGTGACTGATCCAATGTTTCAGTTTCTGGCTGCTAAAATTGATTTACCTATTTTTCATATGTGGTTCTGCAGCACAGTGGTGACAGAAAATAGATTGTGCTGAAATTCTGAAGTTTACTCCATTTTGTAGCAAAATAAAGAGAGAGCAGATGACTAATTAGAGGCCCTTTCTAAGAATATTTCTAGAAGACGCCACAAATGTCACTGTTGCTCCTGACAGGGTCTTCTCCCAGAATTCAAGTCCAAAGACTCGGGAGACACCACCTGCGTTTCCCATACTGTAAAAGCCTGCAGGTTTCTATTGCCATATTAGACGTTGGTCTTGGCTTTGACTCATTCAGATGTGGTAATAAATAGTACAATGATACAATAAAATAATGGTTACTGCTGCCCATGGGTGTCACGGATGGGTGTACTCTTGTTGCTACAACCAAAATAAATCATAGCAAACTCTACAGCTCTCTAATCTCATTATACTTGGTGTTAACACTGAGAAAACCCCAGGACCCCCCCGAGTTTTTACAAGTGAAGGAAGGCCCAGTTTGCTATTTCCACCCCTTTTTCTTTTTTTTTTCCCTAGAGACACCCACCCAAGAATCAATTGGTTTTTAGGTGAGTTAGGTTCCAACATCACCACATCAGTTGTAGCAGAGTTTCTTGAGATGTGAAGATGCATGCTTTCTTTTTAACTTAAACAGTCCTTGTATGCAAGGAATTCTCAAAGGTCCAAATTGAGGACAAGGGTTGCAGTGTACTACCTACAGGTACCAGGAATTAATATGTACTTTCGGTTGGTGGGCAGAGCTGCAACAGGAACTCTTCAGAGCTCAACTGATTCTCAACTTAAGCTACCAGTCAACTCAACCAGTTGACCGGTAGCCTAAGTAAATAAAGTCATTTTCCTCCAGGAGGCCTTAGGAGATTAATCTGATTTCATCACCATTGTAAGGACTTCTGAGGACATGCACAGCCCATGTTCTTTTTACATCACCTCTGATCATCATCTCTTTCCAGGAAAATGAGAAGAATTTGTATTTTATTGTGTTAACTGTATCATCAAGTGACTGAGAATGCAGAGCATGCCTTTGCTTTTGTTTTTTCTTGCTTGGAAATTTTCTTTGTAATGAGACGCTTGCTCTCATTGACTGTAATGGAAGGAAAACAGTCCTTGGCACACCAGAAAGGACTAATGAGAAAGGTCAGGTGAACGAAAAGTTCTTTGGAGCAGAAGCTGGATTTAAGAAACAGGATAAGGCAAGCTACAAAGCCAGGGCAAGGTGAGCACCCCAAGTGGGATCTGGCGTCAGGCTGGAGGCTGGTGCTGCACTGTTCACTCTTGCAGGTAACACGTGGCTGGTTGCACAAAGGAAAGATGCCCAGCCAAATGATCCCACGCTTGGTACAGAGGCCTTCTGAGTCAAAGGTCTGAGAGACTTTTATTTCATCTTGAAGGGGAGGACTCATAGCAGGAACAACGTGGCTTCATCTCCTGATTCCTGTAGTTGTTTTTTCAAGGTCCTAAAAAATGAGTGAACATCCTCTACCCAGCCTGAGCATCCTCAGGGTAAGGAACGGACTGACTCAGCCATGTATCAACTTGCAGCGTGTATATCCCTGCGATACCAGTCAGCAGGCATTTGTTTTCTGTACCATGAAAGACCAAACAAACATATCATTATTATTGCTATTATTTTTATTGTTTTTTTATTTTAGGCTTGTACTGGGGGACTGTGATTTTTTTTTTTTTTTTTTTTTAAGAAGGAACTGGCAAAGAAGATTAAGTGATCTAATAATTTGTAATAATGAGTACTGCATTTTTGAGTACTGCAGTTCTGGCTTCTGGGACCATGCAGGCATTTTATAGGAGAATAAATAAATAATCATTTGTGACTTCAAAATGTAACAGTCTTCAGAAGGGAAGGGAAGAGAAATGAACATTGATTCAGAAGGGAGCTACTGTTCCAACTTGTCATAATTTTAACAAGAAGAGATCTGTTGAGTGCTTACAGGAGAACAATGTGTAGTTAATACTTTAAGTTAAGTACTGGCTTGATTTTTTTCCCTCTTTATTCTTGGATTCAGTTATAAGCAATCTACAGAAATAATGAGAAATTATTGAAAGTTTTCCAAATTTCAGACCTTTTTTAAGGTAATGAGAAGGAGCCTTAGTTTTTAATACCTTTATATCTTGCTTCACTTTTCAAAACTGGATGAACTTCCCCCTGCAGTTCACCTCTGAACTATCACTGTAAAATCTGATCTATTACTACAATTTATGGCCAACTGGATATTGATTTACTCACACCAAATGATAACGTATGCTAAGAGCAGTCCCATAGGATCAGTGAAAACACTTGGGCAGTAAAATGCAACTTACATTTTCAAAGTCTGGCCTTACAGCAATAAAATGGGTTAATTTGAAAAGCTTTCCAAAGTTTGAGAATTATTGATATTCCCCATTTTGAGGAAAACCAGGTTGAATTATTCATAATGAAAATATGGTTGGAACTTTTGTTGGATATGAGAGCTTGCTATTTGCTTTGGATGTGAAAAGGAATTGTAAGTGCTTTACCTCCCTTACTGAGAAGCAGTAATTCACGTGAATAGTCAGTGATACTGCTCACAAAGGGGAGTTGAATCCTCTTCTGGCCTTTAATAATTATAGGTCATATTGTGCCCCTGGCTGTGAAACAGATCTTCTCACTTCAGGAGGTACACTGCTGACTACTGGTATGAAATTCAGCTTTTAGCTGGTGTAGTAAGCTGTGTAAGGAGTGACTGCAATTATAAAACTGTCCTAAAGGATTTTCATGGCTTTTTCTAGACATGGAAGACCCAGCCTGCCACGCAGGGTATTTCTGGACTTCCAGGATGAAGCCTAGTCTAAATGCTTTGGTGCAAAACTTGTTCCTAAGACAACCAGAAAGTCATAGCAGAGTCTACAAAAATTGTATTGCCACCTTTCTAGTTCACACTAACGAGACACTGCCTTTCGGTGTAGTTAATAAGGCAGGTTGAGCAGCAAATCGGTAGACAGCTGCAGCCAGTCGGCTCCACCACGAAAGGACCAAATTACACTCAGGTGTGGTGGATGGAGAAGACATTCCCTGGGAAAGGGAGTTGTTGGGTGTAGAAGTGTCTGGGTGATGGGTGCTGCTGTGGTGAGGAGAGTTACTGGTGTTGCAGCCATGGAGCTTTGCCTGTGCCGCAGTCAGGGGAGCGCGGGGGTACCCTGCTGCAGGGCAGTGTCAGGGGCTGCACCGTGTCCTGCCTCCCTCGGTAAAAACACCTGCGGGTCTGAGCTAGGGGAGAGCCGGTATGTCCTGCAAAGGGTCCTCTTGTGTGAAGAATGAAGGAGGTGTGCAGTGTGTGCTCAGGTACGCCCGCCCTGCGTTTGGGACCAAGGCAGAATTGCTGTAGGTGCCATTCTCTTTCTGAGCGCCTGCAGGCTGTGTCTGAAGCGTGCGTGCAGCCAGCCTGCTCGGGGAGGAAAGTCATCTGCAGGGGGCACGCGGGCCAGCCTGCGTTACTTGGCCAGGGATCCATGGGTTAGTCTGAGGTGGGTACCTGGAGCAGTGTGGATGAAGCCTTTGGCACGTCCACTGATGCGGCATTTCACGTGCCTGGAAAGCATGTTAGCAAAGGTTCTTTATTAACACTGCGGAAAACTACTCCCGTTTGGAGAAAAACTGATGACAATTGAGCAGGAGTTTCTACCACTGGTGGCTTTAGTGTAGCTTATGTTTAGTGGTTTAGCTAGTGCCTTGTAGGGTTGGTATGTATGATGACACTGGCATTTTGTGTTTAAAGATTAGTTCACTCTAAAGCTGGACTTGCACATGTCCTTCCCTCCTTAGAATTCTGTCTGGAATGTTTATTTCCCACTTCTGAAGTTTTATGTCAGATTTTAAGAGAGAAGTGCTGGGCAGGAACAGGTGGGTGCAGCCTCCAGGTGACATGTTTATCACTCCAGAGTATAGAGAGTGAGGGCAACATCCACTGAAAGTACCAGATACAAGCCATTGAAGAAGAAAATAGCAGCGGCACTTCCAGGGGGGTAGGTGTACCAGAAATAAAAATATTTTGTGGCACCCCATCCACTGAAATTAGAGTCCCAGCCTTTGGCTAGTACCAGAGTCCATGGCTCTTCCAAGGTATCCGAAGTATAAGGGAGTCAGTGGAGATGTATATCGCACAGCAAGAGACAAATGGCCAAATTCAGCTGTTCTGCGTGCTCCAGCTGAGAGCAGTTCCACTCACACCAAGGGAAATATTCTTGTCGGTATCATTAGTATCAATGTTTGACTCAAACTTTGGAAAGTTAGGTTAGTCCTTGATACAGTAAATATTCAGGGTTTTGTTTACCTTCTTTGTGTTAATGTTTTAAAGTTTATGCTGTAGTAAATAATAGTATACTTTTATTAGATTGAGTAGATGCTTTTACGTTCAGTTAGTAGCTGTTTAGACACCGGTAAGTGGGCTGTTCTCAGAGATGCTGTTCTTTGGATATTCCTTTTCTCTCCAAATGCGCATTACAAAGCACAGACCATTTCCCTTATTTAAATCTTACTTTTTCAGTCCTCTTCCCTTTTATTTTTTTTTTTAAACCAAACAGCAGATTTTATTTGTATCTGCAGTTTTTCAGTGTTTATTTTTTGCTGGGGATGGTATGCATGGATATTTTATTAATACTCAGAAGCAGCATTCTTTAAGATTCATTATGACTCTCCCTACCCTCAGAACAAGGTATATAAATTAGTGCAAAGTGATATATAAGGAACTTTTTTAGTGGTTTATGTGATCGGTGCAGAGCTAACACAAAGCCTTCCAGAAACTCTTGGCAGGACCCTGAAATGATCATCACAGATGAGTGGCTGATTGCAGAGCTGAATCAATCTGTGATTACATTACAATATAAGGGCCAGTTTCTGCAACCCCTTATCCATGCAAGCAATTCTAATGGAGGCAAAATTAAGGAGAAGACAGCTGAAATCATCAAATTCCTTTCAAGCATAACAAATGTCCTGAGGAGTGAAGGGGTTAATGCCTCAAAGATTGCCTTTCCCACACATTTTCCATCAGCTGTGTACAATGTGAAATGAAGAGAATTAATTTAATAGTTGCTAATGGCTTAAGCAAAAGCAACCTCTGTGAAGCCCAGTCCCGAAAAAACCTGTAGGTATTGCTGACTCATTCTGCAATTCAGAGAGGATATTTCTTCCAGTAACCCGTTTAACTTTGAAAGACTAGTGAAAAGTTCCTTAACCAGGAGTGGCTCCTACAGATGGATAATTTGTGGCATACCCATCTGAAGCTTTCAGTGGAAAACCAGTGTACTCTGCTGCTAGATTCTGAATGCTATAAAAACTGTAATTGCAATTAGCCCATGTTTCCATCATTATCCCTAGCCCAGATTAAAAATATGGAAACATGACATGATGTGTTCGAAAGGAGGGATAAATCATAAAAATGTAGGTACAAGAACACATAGTGCGTTGGGTAATATGCCTCCAGCATAGCTTGTTCCATGATTCCAAAAAACCATTTAAGAATCTGCTTAAATTTCAACCGGGGGTTTAACAAAGCCTGTCCCTACACAAAGCATTTAAGCTTATGCTCAACCTGAAAGGCTTTGGTCAGTTGTACTGATGTGAATAGGAAAGGTGCATCCAAACTGATCAGCACGAGCAAATATGGGCTGATGCAAATCCCACCGATCCCCGAGCAGATATGTGCCAGACCCTTATTAGAGCATTTGCTAGAATGGGGGCGTCTGTTTGTTTGTGCCACCGTGCTTGAACGTACCCCTGCGGCAGATGGGGCTGTGTTCGGGTGAAAGGAATGCAGGGGGGCAGCCTCTGCCCTACCTCACCTGAGGTTTTGCACGGGGATTGGAAAAAGCTTTTGAAGTACATTTCAGCAGAAGTATCTGTCATTCCCCCCTTTCTTGGTCCTACAGCACAGAGCGTCTTGTTCCTCTCCCGGTTCTCTGCGTTTTGGGAGACTTTCTCCAGCGCTGCTAACCACTGCCACCAGCAAGCTCCGTGTGTGGAGTTAGGAAGTGATTTCGGGAGCATCCTTGGGGCTCATGAAACGTACTGAACAATGAAGAGGTGGGAAGAGGCTGTCAGAAAAGCAAGTTAGTTTAAAATGTCTACTTTTTTTTGTTGTTGTTGATAGAATCTGTACACGCAAGTATGGAGAGATTCCATTTCAGCTATAGTCAGTTCCCCCACACGTAACGGAGCTGCCATGAGTGCGAGGAAGAGCGCGGTGCTCAGCCTGTCCAGTGCCCTTTTGCTTTGGGAACAGGTGAGAAATGATTCCTTTAGGCTCCCCTCCTAGGGCGCGAGGGGGATGTGTGCATTGAGAGATGTGTATGGTAAGTATACCCGAGGCTGCGTGTGGTCCCAGCATTGGTCCTGCACGTTTTAAGACTAAAACATTATGAAGCTTCCAGTCTGCTTTTCAAAGAGGCTTTAAAGCAAGCTTTTGAGTTTTTCACTCAAAATTTATTAGCATCTGAATTAATTTCCTGGGCCAAGGTTACTACATTTCAAGCACAGCGCTAGCACATCTTTGCTCGACCATCCCCCATCACTGGCCCATGACAGAAAATCGTACAAACCTAAGGAGCAGCCTGTTCCTGTGACATTTTCCACAGTTTTTTCACTACTTTTGAGTAGTGAAGCCTTTGTTGCTGGGTATGGGGGAAACAGCAGGTGATTCAGGGGTGCGGGGTTATCCTATAGATGGTGGTTTTTTGCACCAGAGTATGAGGAGATAAAGAGCAGTGGAACATTTAAAGTAGTTTCACACTGGAATGTTGCAAATCCTGATGTTTGTCTCAAGGTCTTGCACACAGAGACAGGCAGGAGATGCACGAGCTGGTACAGAGCCAGGCAGCCTGGCTGAAGTTTGGCAGCCTGGGGGCTGGGTTCATGTGCTGTTTTGCATTTCTGGTCAGATACGTTCTCCTCAAGCTTTAGGCATTCCTGAAAGGCACAGTGAAGGGACAGCGTGTCTCCCGCAGGCTCCATGGCTCTACGGGAGAGCTGAGCATGCAGCCTGTCTAGCGCGGAGTCTGCCATGAGTCGGGAGGAAAAGGGGAAAGCTCACTTGGGAAAATGTCACAGGAACAGGCTGCTCCTTAGGTTTGTACAGTTTTCTGTCACGGGCCAGTGATGGGGGATGGCCGAGCAAAATGTGCTAGCGCTGTGCTTGAAATGTAGTAACTTTGGCCCAGGAAATTAATTTAGATGTTAATAAAAATGGAGAACTGTGAAATCGTGGTGTTTGCAGGATGGTAGGGGGGCTTTGTCTTTCTTCCTAGAATTCACCCTCCTTCATTGCTGAGGCCCGATGACAACGTGCACAAATGGCTGCTGTCGCAGGACCTGCCTCTGTGCGCCTGGTGCCATGGTAGGAGGAAACACAGAAGCAACCACCTGATGAAAACGGCTGTGACAACAGCCATTGTAGGGTGCTGCATCCTAAACCAGCTCTCGCTAGATGTGTACAATCGTCTATCTGTGTCTAAGTGAGAGACGATCTTGTTTACTGTATGATTTCATCAGCTCCTACAGCTTGAAACACCACAAGGCACCCTGTGCTCTGACACCCAAAAGCCGATGGATTCTCAGGGAAGGGGGATTGCACAAGATCCCTTCCACATCCCCCCAAAAAACAACCCCAACCCCCTCAGGCTTCTGGAGTGCCTGATGTTTCTTCTTTGATTTCATCTCGGGGGCAGGAAGGATGTGCAGCTGAAAACGACACAGAAAAGAGAGGGGGGTGGGGGGAAATATGCTCCTAAAATGTTTTGAAGGATAAAAATTACCTGCTTTTTGTGAGCTATGTGCAATAAATTCATTCTAGGCATTAGTTATCCAAATTACCTCGTCCTTTTATCTAACATAAAAAACCCACTGTCATACTCTTAACTAATCTTTCATTTTTGTGTGTAGATGCAATATTGGATGCTTAATTAGTCCAATAATTATTCATGCATTACTGTGAACTTTCTGAAGTATAATGGTAACTTGTTAAATGTATAATTATTACCACTGATAATTAGCAACCTTTTTTTTTTTTTTTTTTTTTTAATGCGCATCACTGGTCCTGTAGAAAAAAAAATGTTTGCAACACTGAATGGTGGAATTCAACAGCATTCACATCTCGTGCAGCCTGAGTTAAGGCCGAAGACTTGCCCTTGCTCTGGTAGAGTCCCAATGTATTGTAGTCTTAGAAACTTAGTTGTACTCTACATTTTTAAGGAGCTGCTATTTTTAATTTCCTGCTAATTTAACGCCTTTCTGTTGTCTTTGCAACAAGAAAATTGCATCCTTTGTGTTATTGTTATGAAAACCTTTAAGCCTTCTTTGACACAACTAATTCTATGTGCAATTCTTACTTTGTGGTGTGGGTTTGTTGTTTTTTTTTTTTCCTTTGGAAATTCAAACAGCGAGCATTCGATTCCACAGCTGAAATTCTCTGTGAGGCAGTTTATTTTTAAAGACCCAAGTCTAATGCATATTTTCTATTTCAATTTAGAAATTTGAATGATAAAATACAGTGGCAAACTTGAAGATAAAATGCCCATTCCTGCTAAACGCTTTGGAAGTGCTTCTCTAGCCTGACCTATTCTTTAGGCATTCCTGTGCATGAGTGAGTTGCATAGAAATTTTTATGTGGGTGTGTCCATATATAGAGGTAGGTATCCATATATATGCTCCCTATAGATAAACAATTTATGCGCGCACACATTCTTTAATACAACATTAAATGCAGAACCGTATGTTATACAACATTACGGCTTCACTGTTACTCACTCAGCTTCTGCAGTGTTGAACTTCTGAGGTACGTCACGTCATTTTGTTGTCTTTAACTGGGTGATCGTGCATTACTTCTCAAATAATGCATCCATGCGAAGCTTTATCAGTATGCTCAGAAGTTGCAGTATTTTAAAAACAGACATTTCTCCACTCCTTCCCTCAGGAGCTTGATCTTACGTGCTCAAAGTCGGTGAAAGCATCCTTACTGACTTTGGTGCTGCAGGATGTGGAGCTCCACTCCCCGAGCTGGTCCATCCTCTGTGCAAATGTAACTTGGATATGGTACTTCAAACGCTGAGCTGTCAGACTTGCCCTTCGCTGTTTCAAAGATACAGCAGCATTTGCATGAATTTTTTTGGAACCCGTTTTTCTTATTTTTAGTAAATTAATTATGAAAAACATTTACTGGGACTACTGATCACTTCCTTTCTGATGCTACGTAAGACTTCTATATGTACTCAGCTTTACACATAGTAAAGGGTCATAGTAATAAAAATTACTATCTAATTTTTAAAGGAAGTTTAGGTTTTTATTATTTTTTAAGATAAAAATTCTGAAGAAAAATTTTATTTAAATTAAAAAGAGAAAAGCACAATGGCAAATGGTTCCAAATAAAAATATTTTTATTGGACTGCTTCACCTTGGTCCTCAGTAGCAGTTTTAAATGAACCAAACCATTTACACACACCATTCTAGTCTCTGGGCTTCTCTGACCGTTCAGATTATAGTTTCACATCGTCTTTCATTTTTCACAAAGAGAATCTATAGCATGCTGAAAAATGAGTGTCCAGCTAGAGAGGTCCCGATGCTTGAAGCTACCTAGATTCAAGATACTATTCAAAAATCACCAGTTGTAATTTTTGGATCAAGTTTCATATTTGAATTGCTCATTTGAATAAAATTTAAAGGGCTTTAAAGATGGCATCTAGATATAGTTTTTCCCTAACCAACTGACAAAGCAGATGAAAAGAAATAAACCAAAAGAGAATGATCAAGAAGAGCAATTAAAAGCTGAATAGTTCCCTGCTGTATTAGAGTGGCAATAACTTTTTGTTGTCTTGATTTACTGCTTTGTAAATTGGGAATATCATGGCTGTTTCTGATGTTGACACAGCACTTAAGGGATAATTAGGATTGTCTACATGCTAAGTATTTCAGCCATACGTGATATTTTAATGGCAATACTCAGTCCTGCATATCAAAGCAGTGTAAGACCACAGTTTTTGCATGCATCATCTGGGACAGGAAAGGCTGTTTTCTTCACTTTCCCATAACCCGTTTCCTTTCCTCTCCTTGCAATGTATGGGCTTAGAAGAGCTGCTACCTGGAGCCATGATGTAGTGGAGAGTTTGGGTGTAAAGATATTCCTGCAAGGTATTGCTTGCTTTCTGTAACAACTGGATAGAGATCCTGGTCAGCGGATTCAGCCCATTAGGAGGATTGTCAGTATCTCCAGTAAAGACTGGTCTGGACAAGGAAATTGTTGAGTCTGCTGCTCCTTTGATCTCCGTTTGCATAGATTGCTCAATAAAACTAAACGCACAGAACAGGTCTGGAATACTAAATACTGTACGTGACCACTGGGCTGTACTTTGCTTTTTTATTTGTGTGAGGGTGATACACAAGAGCTGAGAGAATAGAACCCTTCTCTTAACTCCGTCAGCCTTGCCTGTTCCCTGGCTGCTGGCTCCTCCAGAAGGCTTTGTGCTTTAGGAGATTATTGTCTGCGCAGGCTTGGCTGGAAGCGCGTAGCCCTATCGCCATGCTGAGCTCAAGTTAATGTATGCTGCTGCTTGGTAAACCTTGCTAATTTGGGTTCAGCGCTGTGCTAACTTTAATTAAATGGCTTCTAATTCAGAGCTGGCTCATATCTTGGCTCCTATCCCCATTCATGGGAAGAATGAAATTTGTCTGCCCACAGTCATGTGACAAATCCCCACAGTTATCCCTGAAGCACTTAACCGAGTTGGTACAACTTGGCACTGTGGCTGTAGTGGCCTGAATTACTCGGATCAGCGTGAATGTTTTATTAGTATTTGCCATCAGATGTTCAGGGAGTCAGGGAAATGTACATTAAAATGTTGCATCCTTCAATCAGAAACATAAAGGAAAATATCTTATCTGTTCCATCTTTTACCTCCAGAAAGTTGCCACAACAGCAATGGAAACTTTCTGAGTAAATAAAGTAAACAACATGAGAAAACCAGCCAACAGTGTCATAAAGCTACTCAATAATATATTTTGATTTGGATTGGAAATGATGTAATCTTCCTTTTTGTTTCTTGTAGTTATAATTTCTTTTCTGATTTAAAAAAATGATGAGAGCAATCAACATCTGCCAGAAGCAAATGATGTGTCAGCTTACCATAAATTCCTTGTGAAGTCTGGGCAAGTGTAAAAATCTAAATGTAACATTAATTGATCAATTTAACATACCAGAAAAGCTAAATTGCTCTATATGATGAAAAAAAATATCTCATTTTTGCCATGTTCAGAATATCCTTTTCAAGTGCAGCTACTTTACCACTGATCAATGACCATGCAACGGAGATGAATTTCATATTCCTTCTCCGTTGTTGCAAATTATTTTAATTACTTCTGCAAAGGGTAATTGGCACAATCAGCAGAGGCTAGCAGATCATCTGGGAACATTCATTTTGCCAATTTATCCATTCTTGAAATGTCAATATTATTTTATTTTTTGTTACAGATTTCATATACATATACATCTATAGTAAATGTGTTTGCTAGGGGAACTTTTGACCTCGGTGTTCACAAGTTTATACGTTTTTTCTGGCTACTAAAGCTAACCTGAATGTTAATGCAACTTTTCAAACACCATCATCAGAAGTCTTTTGTAAAAACAATATGTTTGTATTGTAGCACAGGACTGTATTTATGTAATGAGAAAGCATAATGTACTCAATAAATATTGAAGTTCTTGGCCTCCTGCTGAGCATTTGATATTGAAGCGTACTGAGTTATAGACTTCGAAATTGATGCCCCTTTTCATTCTGGGCTGAATTTGCACCTTTGCTACAGTAATTTCTGTTTGCATCTCTGCACATAATTATTGTGAGACTGATTCAACAGGGGAACAATAAAGAGAGACAGAGAGAGTTCTGCCAGAACAGCAGGCAGTGTTGTATTATTTTGATGAAACTGGAAAGTTTGAGGAAGTAAACCAGTAAACATTGCAAAATGCCCAAAACAGGACTTCAGGCAGTTGTTTTCTGGACCTCTGTTACCCTCACAGTATTTGGAGCTAAATTTCTGTGAAGTGAGTTGTAACTGGAAAAGAGAGCAGACTCTTGGCTTTTGTGGTCTCTTCCCCAGCAGAGCTGGGGATCCTGTATGAAGCATCCATCCCCTGTGGCCTCCAAACCCTTGGGTGTTGGTATGGATATCTGAGCAAGGAAATGCAACAAGGGTGTAAGAGGGGCTTGTATCTTCCCAACCCTAAACTCAGTATCAGTTCCTCCTTATTTATTAACTGCTCTGAGAACTCTTAATTAGCTCCCAAGGCAAGGGGACTCAGGAAGATGACTGGCTCTTTTCATTCTGCACTGAGTCATCGTAATTTTAAGTCAGAAGTGACTGTAATCTTTTGTTCTGTGAATGTGTGTATATTTTTTATGTTTATGTTGGTGCTGAAATGCCCTCAAACCATGATTACTTTGCATTGAGATAATGAGCATCTCAAGGAGACATTTCTGGGGGTCAGTCTCTTCTGCCAAGTAACAAGTGATAGGACAAGAAGAAACAGCCTCAAGTTGCACCAGGGGAGGTTTAAATTGGATATTAGGAAAAACATCTTCCCTGAAAGGGTGGTCAGGCACTGGCACAGGCTGCCCAGGGACGTGATGGAGTCACCATCCCTGAAGGGATTTAAAAGCTGTGTAGATGTGGTGCTCAGGGACGTGGTTTAGTGATGGGTTTGGCAGTCCTGGTTTAATGGCTGGGCTCAATGGTCTTAAAGTTCTTTTCAAACCTTTATGATGCTGTGATTCTACAAGCTTAGCCTCTTGGAAAGTATTGCAATACAAGCATGCTGGGGACATAGTAATTTAGCAAGACTCTGAGATTTGGGACAATGATGGTGGTCCTGCAGAGGGCATTTCATTTTGCTGGCATCCTCTGAGACCAGTCTGTATAGACTGTGCCCACAGTAGAGTCAGCCTTAGGCATGGTCCTACTGAGAGAGTCATTGACATGAAACAGGTTTTTCCAATCAAGTTAAGAGCAGTGCATTTCTCACTCATGAAATTGTGGCCTCCTTTGAAGCCAATAAGATTTCTGCTGTCATCTTCAGTGTGGATGGTGTTTAAGCTCCAAATCGGCAATAAGCTAAGTAGTTGAGGTCAGAAAGAAGTATGAGAACTGACTATTCCACACAAATCAGTGGGCACATGGGAGTAGTCTGGGTTTGGGGAGGGAGGTTTTCCAAGACACTTAGGAAGTTACCCCCATTTCAGCTGAAACTAGCTACTGAATTTCTCCTTTGTGTAATAGCAGATCTCTCCCAGTGTCCTTATTATAGTTCATTCAATATAAGAACAATAAAAGTGTACACAGAGGCCCAGCTACTCAGGCACTGTAGATTCATTGACTTCAGGATTTGCTGAAAAATCAAAACAAAAGCATGCACAGAGGGGTCTTCAAACTTGATCTATAATTAATTTAAAAAAAAAGGCTGTGCTGGTTCAAATCCTCATACTATACAGTGTGATGTGAACTGACATACCGCCACTGCCGTTGCCAGACTCGCATCAGCCACAACCTGATTATCTAATGCATTGGGCCACTGGTGCCAGGGATGTAAAACGAAATTCCAGACAGCGTGGTTTTCCAGTGTAGTGAAACCAAAGCCTTTTCAATTCTCATGAGCTGACTTTCTTAGGACACATCACCTTCTACAATTTAACTTTGATTTTACTACTTGGCTTAGTAAAGAAGTGGAATGGCCAATGCGATGGTGCAAGACATTACCAGTAAGTTGGTATCACTTATGGTTGTCAATGAGTCTCTCCCATCACTTGAGATATTCAGGTTTCCTACATGTATGTCTCTGGGATGTGTCTTCTTTAGACATTAACACTCTCAATGGTCTTTCACAAAATACATTTCCAGTTTCTTTTTCCCAAGCAGCAGCAGTGTTGCAATCAAATTTCTATGGAAAAACACTATGGGCTACATTAATTTCGGATGTTGTACTGCAGCAACTACAGCTGTGCTGCGTCTTGTTAGTGGGAGAGCAGGTTGTTCCACTCAGTAGTAGTTAGTCCTCCTTTGGTCCTCTAACCCATAAGGAAGTTTTGTTGCGGTTGTTTTCAAATTGCCGTCTTCCTCTGCCCACTGCGATTTCTGTACATTTGCCTATTGACTTGTTTCTCTTTGATAATTTTCCTTCTGCTGGAATATAAGGGTTTGTATTCCTGACTCGTTTTTCCTGAGTTCACACCACTGTCTTTACTGCCCTTCACTTTATTGAACTCATTTACATCTCTGTAAGGAGTGGGAGAAAAATAGCACTCTTCAGTGCTCCATTTGCTCCTCTCATTGCACAGGTGTAAATGACAAGATATGAGATTGTCGGGAATTAGGTCTGTCTCGCACTACTCGGGCACTGAGCTACGCTCACAATTTGAGGTTCAGTAAACACTGGGAACCATCAATTTTCATGTTGCACAGTGGTGTAATGGTATGGAATAGCCTAAAATCTTTGATCCACAGTTACCACATATTTGTGTGCTGTAGCAAACTCTGAACAAACCTGAATTTAAATGCAAGTTTATAACTCCTGAATTGGTCAATGTTGTCTTTGAGATACCAGGGTTTGCTGCAACCAATTCATGCTATTCTGCACATACCCTTTGGCTTGTAAACGATTTGGTCCTCTGTAGGTTCCCAGGCATAGGTTAGTATTGCTGATGTGAAAAAGGTTTCACTTCAGCCGGCCATTCTTCCCTCGTAATAAGGGCATTCGTTTGCTCACCTACCAGTTTCTGAGCTATGGAAATAACACCCTGACCTATTAAGAAAAGTGCAGCCTGTTTACTAGGCTGGCTTAGAAACTGAGGTCACCCAGCAACTGCTTCAAGAGCAGCTAAGTTCTGTGTGGCCATGGAGGATTGGGACCTCAGAGAGAAGGTGGGCAGCTAAGGACGGCAAGCACCACAGCTCTTACCTGGTAAACCATCCTATTTGTGCACCAGACCCCTACACGTGGGTATATTTTGAGTTCATTAGTTATTCTGCCCATTTATCCGGGCTTCCATTCACAAAGCCAGTACATCTCAACATTTTGGTTTGATACTAGTTTGTAACTAGTAAAGTTATTACCAACTCTCAAAACTTTAACAATTTTCTTTAACCACGCACTTCTCGGAATAAGCCTGCTCAGTGACCTGAATGACATGCAATGCTTTACTCCGGTTTTAAAATACATTGATCTGCATTCTGTCTTTGGAGACACATTCTGACCTAGCTCCTACGGAGCTCACAAAATCACCTAACAGTTGAGGATGGAAGGGACCTCTGGAGGTCATCTGGTCCAACCTCTGCTCAAGCAGGGTCGCCTAAAGCTCTCTGCCCAAAACCATGTCTCCCTCATCCTTCCGAGGAGGGAGACTCTACCAACTCTCTGGGCAACCTGTGCTTAGTCACCCTCACAGGTAAAAAGCAATTTCTGATGTTCAGAGGGAGTTTCCTGCGTGTAGGTTTGTGTCCATCACTTCTGGTCCTGTCACTGGGCACCACTGAGAAGAGCCTGGCTCTACCCTCTTTGCACCCTCTCCAAGTATTTGTACACATTGATGAGATCCCCTGAGCCTTCTCTTCTCTGGGCTGAACAGTCCTGGCTCGCTCAGCCCTTCCTCGCAGGAGAGGTGCTCCAGCACCTTTGTCATCTTCATGGCCCTTCGCTGGACCCTCTCCAGTAGCTCCAAATTCACAGCCATCCATACATTTTTAAGAGTAAAATTTAGCCCTGTGGCTTTTTTGTTTGTTGTTTGTTTGTTTTAATCATTCTGGCTATTTCAGGAACACTTAAAGTGGAAAAGTAATGAGAAAATAAGAATATCTAATTTACTCTCAATTTCTTTTTTCCTGCTAGATCTGCTTAAGAGGCTGTGGTCTTGATCTAAACCATCTAAGAAATGAACAAAAGAACAATTTATACGGGAGATTAATGAGTGTGAGGGGCTTTGGTAATATGGCAGTAAGTACCATAGAAATGTTATAAATACCTAAAAATTCAGCACATAGAGGTATGGGCAAAACTCCAAATGGTTGTCGCTATTGTAAGATGGAAAATAAAACCCTTAATGGGCAAAACCTCTGCCTGTTATTGGTAAGAAGCACTAAAAGTAGCCATTCTTAGGAGCACTTGTGGTTGACTAGCACTTGTTATGCTGCAGGAGAGGAGTAGCAGTCCTGAGGAAGAGGTTTTTCTTTGTCATATCAGCAGTTTTAAGTAGAGCGCAGATGCTTTATGCTTCCAGGCTTGGTTGCATTAGAAGATGTATTGAGCACAGCGCAGAAGATTTTTTTTAAAAAAAGCAAGCGATGTGCTAGGAATTAATGGTGAGACTAGTGAAATTTTACTTCTCTCACTTGTAGATACTACAGACACTTTTCACTTTTGCATGTGTTTTTAATTGAGATAGGTGTAAAGTCAGACATTTTCACAGAAGTCACGCAGGCCAGAGTGTACAATAGCAATTAAGTATCAACTGTGCATATGACTAATTAATTAGTGCCATAAGGAAACATATGTTTTAGCTCCTTCCTGGAGCCAATTACCACATGCCTGTGTTAGAAGGCAGAATGAGAAGCGGCCCCATGCTGAAATAGGAGTTCATTACAAAACAACACGACAAAGAAGGAAGCAAGTATATGCTGACCAAGCCAACTAGTACAGAGCCACAACAAAGGAAAAAAAGGATCAGGGAAACTTCTGCAATGGAAAAAAAAAGAAAGCTCAGGCTGCCTTCAAGGGGCAACTTCAGCTCATAGGTGCACTTGCACAATTTTTTTTTTTAAATTAATGGACAACGCATAAAGATATGTAGGGCTGAGTATGGCCCATGGCTGAAAAAGGCATATAACTTCCTTCTGATGACCCCATCAAGGTTGGAACGCAGACAGGTTTTGGTACTTCCTTATTTTCCTTGGGTTGGGTTCATATTTATGTACTTACTATGTCACTTTGATTCACTCCATGCTCATTGCTGAGCCATGATTCCCTTGGTTGTCTTTCCAGCCTCAAAACAGCTCATTCCTCTTGAGAAGGAATCTGAGCTAAATGGAGCAAATAGTTTGCTTCAGAATCAGAATAAGGATAGACAATGGGGTTTTGGCCAGGATGCTTCTAAAGAGTCGGTAAGGACACCAGTCCAGGCTCACCAGCTGACCCATGGGCTGGGGTTTGCTCCCTTCTGCACTTTCCAAAAGCAGCAGGGACTTCCCAATTCTTCCTCGCTTTTAGAGGCTACAGGGGGGGGGTCCCTTCCCCAGTCTCTAATCTGCTGGGAACTCATTATCTTCAGAAGACTGTCTCCTTGAAAGATGCTTCTTCAAATGATGCAACTGGTCTTTAAGGTACAGTTGCAGAAGTCAGGTACAATTATACAACTTGGTTAAATCTGCCATACAAATTATTTTTCAAGCAGCATTAAATATAGCGTGCTGTCAGTCACTGAGAGCGTGGACAGAGTTCAGCTGCAGCTTGGCAACTGAGTGTTGGCAGAAACTTTATACCATATTCATTGAATATTTGCACAAGCAAGGATCACATCAGTGATAATAGTACAAATTTGTAGGTTAAATACAGGAGTGCCTTCGAGCAAAATGGCAGAGTGACTGGTAATGCCATCTGACCCCGTGATTTGCTTCAAACTTAGCTTAGATATAATTTTACCCAGCTCCTGAAACGAAGTGTGGCAAGCACAGGTATGTTTAAAATAAATCTTTTCAGTGTTTGTCATACTTCCATTCCCACCTTGCATGAATACAACTCACATTGCTGCTCTGATATTTCTGTTGGACCTAACTGAACAGGTTTTAAAATCTTTACTGTGGCTTTATGGTGAGAATATTCATGACTACAAATCCACAGTTTGCTCACCCTTAACATAATCCAGGTACACATTTTTCCTGTGCAGTCATTCACGGGAACTGTAACACAGACAAAAAAGCCATATAGATTCGTGTTTTTTATATTTGACCATCTGTGCTTCTTGTTGCCAAGAAAAAGTCCTTTGCCTTTGCTCCTGTCATTTCATTGACACTCTTGGCAAGTGGGGGTTTTATTGGCATTTTATTATTTTACCTAGTTTTAGCCCTAGTCTCCCCTCTTTAGGTCCATGGCAGTGTCTTATGAATATGCCCCCTTCTTTCTTGCAGTTTTCTTGCCACTGAAGATCCTGTTCAGTCATTTTATTTCACATTTTGACAGTTTGCCACCCCCTCTGCCTTTTCTGCTTCCACCCTGTGGCTTGTTAAGACTGCTGCTTTAAACTTGAGCACTCCTCATTTCTCCCCTGCCTCCTCCCCAAAAACTGTAGGGATCTGCGCCTCCCCGGCAGCCCTGCCAAAGCCACGGGTCCCCAGGAACCACCCTGCTGCATCAGCCATCCTCTTGGCATTTGCTCATCGCAACCGTGCTGCTTACAACTTGAAGGTGACTCTGCCTCCCGCGTCCGGGCCAAAGTCTGGGTGGGGGTGACTCTTCCCCAGAGGAGGATTCTCTGGATCTGCCCTGAGCAGCATGGCATGGTGTGCCTCCTGGCCACCTCCTGCTTCGAGGGCAGCCGGGGGTGCCTGTGAGCAGGCTGATGACGGGGGCTGTGCCAGGGCTCAGCCCAGCTGTGCTGCTGGCCACGCTTGAGTCCGCCAAGCTGCTCTTGGTAGGGTCAGCACTCGCCTGGGTGCCCGGTGCTGAAGGTCAGGCTCTGGGGCATCCCCTGCACCTTGGATTTCATGTGCCAAGTGCTGCTAATTGTGCTCTTCACTTCTCGTTATTATGTCAGAGCTCCTCTGGCAGGGCACTGTCTTGTAGGGTTTAAGATGAGCCTCAAGGCACTCTTAGTGTGTTAATAATACCACATGAAGGTGCTGGACATAAACAGGAAAGGCCTTGGCATTCTTTCAAAGAACAAAATATTCAGTTCTTCATCCAGAAACACAGTTGGTACTCACAAGATCATCATTAAAAAAATCCACAAAGTTTTCTTAAAAATTTTTGTTGTCCAGGCTCTGACACACTTACCTGCCCGTACTGTTTCTTGGCACATCTCTGATCAGAGGGATGTAACAAATAGGTGAACATTTATCACGTCTTTAATAAACTGGGCTAAAAAAAAAAAAATGGAGATCATGTTCAAAATTCATTTGACAAAACCTCATCAAATAAAATTATTTACTATAATTGTGGTCTCCTGGATTTTGATTTGTTGCCAGACAGTATTATTTAATGTGCTCAGAAATGAATAATTGGTATTCCAGTGGCACAATATATCAGAGCAACATCAAAGCCATTTATAGCCTGTGTGGCCGAGTTGCACATGAGGTTTAAGAAAATATTCTGTTTAAACACACTTAGTTGTGGGTTTTTTTATGTTAAGCATTATCAGGGATAACAATATTTCATTGAAGGCAGATGACTATCCAGAAACATAATTAATCATGATTATTTATGTCATACCTAATTATCAGGGAATAGCCCCAGGGATACACTTTGGTTATGTTTCAGAACCTTCAGACTATAATTACTTTGCTTTGTATTAAATATTCTTTCCATACTCTTGAAGAAGTTTAGAACATATTTATGAGAAATAAGGTCAAAGGGATGGAAATAAGTAATGTACAATCAAATAATGAAAATATGTGCATTTGGGGAAGTGCTGAGTTATTATGAGGAAGTATAATAATTTCATTCTCTTCATAATCAGGTAAAAGGAATGGCTTTCTGCTGTAGTTTTTAATATGTGAGTGCACTAGCATAACAGCAAGGGCTTTAAAACCTAGGCCTTTTAAATTTCTGTTAATGTAGAATAAAGTGGATTAAAAGTTGGGGAAAAAAAAAAAACCATGAAAAAACCAATCCTACCTAAGGGTCTGAATTCTCAAAGACTTCTCATTTGTAAATTTTGAAAGCTATTTTTCAGTGAAGACCTTTCATAGTCTAAGGAATTTCATAGCTTCTGGTGTTGCTGTAAAAATATTTATATACATTTCTGGCTTATTATTTATAACTCAATGTATGTAATTAAAGCATTTAATAGTAGATGTAAAATTAGGTAACCAAGGTACGTGAGTATGTACGTGTGTAATTTACATTCCTGGTTGTTAACGATATTGAATACCTTTATAATGAAGAAAGGCTAAGACTGAATATAAGACCTCAAAACTTGCACACGCTGGTGGACCTAAGCTATAATTTTATTGAAGGGCATACCACACAACAAAGTCATTCCTGTATAAATGAAAACCCGGACATTTATTTTTACAAATACAGGTTTTTTCCCCTTGTTTTTGTTGATAAAAAAGACAATAACATATTTTCAGCACCGCTATAGCCAGAGGCTGTTTTTGGGAACATGGTTCTTGCATAAGAGATTTGCAGAACTATGCTGGAATGCATGTCATTACGCTGTCTGGGAAAGTAGGTTGGGGGGTGGGTTGGCTTTGGGGATTTTTTTGGTTTGGGTTGTGCTTAGGAAAGTTATGTATGAGCAGGCCCAAAATTCACACAATATATTTGGTTATTTTATGAGCTGACATAATACGAGCTTAGAGGTACTCATTCAGCACAGAGCTTTGGTGTGTGCTTAATGCTGACATAAAGTTGGAATCTACTGACCCTGACTGGCGTGGTTACCGCGATGTGTATGGTTACAGACAGTCTGTACCAGGACCAGAGTCCTTAGTGCAGCTCTCGTTACCAGCCTCATCCTGGCTTCGGCGAACTGCCCTGGGACTCGGTGATTCCATCCAGCTGTCACGCAGTGAGTGCCCAATTCCCGCTTGGTTTTGGCAGGCGTGCTTTAGGATCTGCGTAGTTTCACTCTTCAGATCTAATCTTACATAGGTCCCATTGATTTTGGAACCGTGTTTCACTACAGCTCTTGTTGTGACTTGTCCGTGATTTAGTTAACCAAGAGTGAAGTGCCTTGGCAGCCGCGTCGTTGCTGTATTTAATGCCCATGCCCTGGTTTTAATGGCTGTGTATTTCATGACACAGTTTTGAAACCTCTGCAGGGCTTGACTTTACAAAACCCTCATTAAAGTGAAATTAGAGGATTTTTCTCTTCGCTAAATTATTCAACCTGCTTAAATATGAAGAAAAAAATAATAACGGTGCTATTTTAAAACGCTAAAAAGGAATGCCTTGTGTTAAGGTTCAAAGTCAACAGTCTCCTCTTAACACTGGGGCAGACAAACACAGAAATTGTTTGCTAGTGTTTAAAGTAGGGACAGCCCTCAGACGGAGTCCATTACGCTTTAATGGCAGTGCACTGTTTATTTAAAGCAGTGATGAAAAACAATGTGTACATTGGAACTGCCACCCTATGTCTTCTGTGAATAATCATATGTGAAAATGAATGTTACCTGGGGAAATATTCCCTTCACAAATGTCTGATTTTTTTCTACGTCTTATCCCAAAAAGTATTTTTCTTCTCTGTTTGCTTCCTAGCCTTAGCTGGACATATATATATATATATATATATATATAATTCTTTCCCCCCCACCCATTATTTGAAACATCATTAGAACAGAAGGCAAACTGTTTGGGTAATTGAACATTCAATTAATTAAACCAACTAATATTGAAAGCCAGCGTTATGAATTGACTACTTTCACTTGGCATTTCCCCCCTCTGTTTTTATCCATCCCTGAGATTTCTGAGCATTAGTGTCTGAGTGGTGCCCAGCTTGTTGCTGCTGATGGACAGGGGCAGCCTTCCCTTAATAAAGCACCAAATGGAAACAATCATCTAGTGATTTCATAGAGAATATTAAATGTTTCATTTTAATTTTTTTCTCCCAGCGTACTGGCCTCTAAAGGCAACGCACAGGTAAGACGCGGTGAAGCTTATATATCTGATGTTGATTCAGCTTGCACTGAGGGGAGCTGGGGCACTTCCCCGAGCAAATCTTCCCAAAGCGGTGGGCGGCTGGGGTGAGAAGCTACCCATCCCCAAAAGCCTTAGGGGAATTCAGCTACCGGCAGCACCTGGGAAATGAGAAAAGAAAAATAAAAAAGGAAAATAATTCTAGAAAAGGGAAAGTGTTCTGCATTTAAGCTAAACATGCCAGTTTTTTTCCAAGACAGAGCAGTCTTGTGCCTGGGTCTAAACCTCCTCCTCATGTCCCAGTGGCTGACGAGCCATGGGTTCTGCAGGACCTCCTGGGCCAGGCCACCACGGCGGCTGCTCCCCAGGCCCAAGGCTCTTCCTTCCCTCAGCACCCACCACCGACGTGCCACGTGCCACAGGCAGTGGGAAGCTGTGGCTCAGTTCTGGCTGGCAAGGGGTGCTAGCAGGATGGCTGCGAGGGAGGGGGGCTGCCCAGCTGGGAAAAGACACCGGAGTGCTGAATTTTCTGTAATTTTCATCTGGGGAAAATGGGAGAGGTCAGGGCTACCTTTCCCAAGGACACAAAATGGAAGAAGGGGGATTATACTCTTGTGTGTGGCGCACGTGAAATGATCCACAACAGAAGTTTCTGATGAAGTGGACGTAGAATGCTTTAAATAAACCCATTCTTCAAAGAGAAATGCTCAGGATTGTTGTAGTTGTGCTGGTAGGAGCCTAAGGCACATCCTCAAGTGTAGGCGAATGCGCGCTGCCTTCCACTGAAGGCTTTGGGAGAAACGAGGCGCGTTTATCCCCAGAAGCTTTGTCTGCCTGCATGCGGCATTGCGAAGGCTGTGCAACTTCTGCGCTGTTAGGAGAAATCATCCCTTGACCATTTATTCTTCCCACTGCTTATCTACATCTTCCATTTATTATTTTACATCTTCTCTACCTCCCCAGGTTGTTCTGCAGGCAGAGAGATGTGGCTCGAGGCATCCATCCTGTGTTATTGGTCTCGGTGGCTGTAAACTCTGGAGTGTGACTTCAGTGGGAAATCCGCTCCAAGCATAAGCTGGGAAAATAATCTCATTTCTTTCTAAAAACTGCAACCTCAGTAGGGAAAAACACAAAATGCTGGCAAATAATCTGTTGTTTGCGTACGTATTGTTTCCCGCCTTTTTATTTCAAGTTTTCCCAGAGTGGAAACCCATCTTTGATCAGACAGTTCTCTCCTGCAGCCTTCCCAAGCCCCAGCAGAACAGAGGAACTATTTTAGGATTACCATCTATTCGGATTGTTTGAAAACCTATTAAAACACTACATAGACAACTTGGAGATAATTTTAAACTCTTCCTGGAACCCATTTGCAGTTGCTGAAGCTCAGAAGCAATCCTGGTGAAAAATGGTTGTATATGGTACCAACTTACAGATTTTTTACAACCATATTAGCTGCTATAGATCATCCCCAAGTATTTGGATATTAATTTGCATGGTAGACACATCTGTACAGGTATGTAGCTGTTCATCCTTCCCAAAGGAGGGAAATAGGGAAGGTTATATAAATGAGCACCTATGTACCATTTTCCTGTTATTCTGCCTCACCTTAAATTATTTTAGGATAATCTTGATTAGATTATGATTATGACCTTAGTTTATTTGCTTCAGTCTAGGGAAGCAATGACCTTGAACTCAGATTCTTCCCAGCTACCCTGGGTCATTTGAAACATGTAGGTTTTCTCTGTATTCAGTGTGGGGAGCCAGTGATGTCCAGAAGCTCTGCTGGCTGAGAAACCATTGCTACGGGGCATGGCGGGGGCAGGGGGTGGGGGGGTGGGGGGGCTGACATTTTTCGACTTCTTTGCCCAGCACTCCCCCAGTCACCTGGCCACTCCAGGCACCTCTGCTGTGAAGAGAGAGGAGCAACAGTAATCTCTACTAACGGCTGAAGCTTTCTACAGGAAATTAGCAGGTGACAGCGCTGTGCATAATGACATCAGAGGCAGTTTTCTCCTCTGTATCCCACTGGAAGTCCACCCTAGAAGGTAATTATGGGTGACCTCTATGTAGATGCTACATGTATGCATACACAGAGGAGACACAGGTGACATCCATCAGCACCATGCCTCTTACTTGGAGGAAATTGGTCAAAAAGCCTGTCTGGTGTTTTTCAGTTGATAACTGATTCAAGCTGACTTGAGTATTCTGCTGAAGTAAGTAATATTTTCCATCCTCTATTTTTTTTTTTTTCCAGTGGGGGAGGCTCATGACAACAAAAATATTTGGATTTTTTGGTTATTTCAATTATGAAAATAAGCATATTGGAAAAATCTAAACATTTATTTATGATATTTTTAAATTAGTGTTTCCCTTTCTTTAAATGTAGATACTGTTAATTTCCATTAAACTTTGATTTAGAAATATTTTTCTGATTTACATAGAAAGAATAACAGCTTTTTATAAAGTTATCAGAACAGAATTTAAACATCCTGGTTTGGGTAAAATGAAATATTTTGTTCAGTATAAATTTTTATTTTTGAACTTGTTGATTCACTACAAATTGTCATCAAAATGGCAAGAACCAGCAGCTAGGAGAGTTATCCACCAACTGTTACTGCCGACAGCTGTTTAAAGACAGGAAAGTGTCATTTATTTCTAAGACGTCTAGACAAGTTTTTCACTTTCTCTCCTTTTTCGTGCCTTTTATACACTCGTTAATAGTCGGATATTTTGCTAAAGAACTCCAAATGGGTAGTTTTGTTATTCTTAAATGCAAAACAGAACCAATCAATAATTCTGTCTGCTGTTAAATAGACCTAGACTCCTGGTGGTGTTAACAGCAGAGTAAATGAACAATACAGGATTAACAAGTATTTTGATTGCATTGCTTGTTTAATTCCACTAAAATACAATAGTATTTTGTAGGATTAAACAGGAATCTTTATTTAAGAAAATACACATCAAAGGGTTGGTCTCTGCTTGTTGCCTTTTTTTTCCCTTAACCTTCTGTCTGTTTTATTTCAAACTCTTTGCAGGTGTCACACTCTTTTTTCCACGCTGCTATTGCATTCATCCATTTTCTGTATTTACTCAGCATTAGATGCAGCGGGTACTCGGGTAGTCAGTGCAATAATTCTGCAGAGTGTCACCAGAACCCATCGAAGTCAAGAGAACATCCTTCAGTCACCTCAGCAAACATGTTGTTTAGAAGGAATTTTCAGATGTCAATTGAGCATTGCGATAAAGTCTTTCAAGTGTAAACTTGGTAGCTGCATATCCCCCTCTCTTTATGTCACTTCATTGCATCTCATTGCAAAAGGTCAAAGCAATAGATAGTGATACATTTCCTTTTATTAAGGAGCAGTGGCAAGGAGCTGGTGCTTAGGTTTCATTTGTCCTGTCTGTTACTCTCAATGTCACTGAAACACAGGCTGGAAATTAAAACATCGAAAGGAGATGCAATAATTATGAGTTGCCATCCTTATCTACTGAATAATGGGATCTTTCCTGGAGGCTGTGTTCCCTGTGGCTGGTGACAAGCTCTGGCTGAACCTCAGAAATGTCATTTATTTCAATCTGGATCTTTATATCAGAGTAATTATTAAATCTCCAGAGCAGGGAACTCTTCAAATCAAACATATGCATTGGAGCAAAATATTAATTCAGCAAACATGACACAAGATAGCACATCAGTCAGCTGGTAACGAGCTCCTTTATAACTCTACAGTTATTCTTTTCCTGACCCATAAATGTCACTCACGAACAGAAAGTATTTTACACTTCCTAAAACGCAGAAACTTTACATCCCTATATCGAAAAGCCTGAAGTTTTATTATTCTATTCCAAACTGCAGTAAAATGCTGAAAATTCAAAATACCTGATGAAAAGGGGCACTTGCATGAAGTTTAATGTTGGTGGGCATGACACCATTCTTTTTGCTAAAACTGAAGCACTGTGCAGGCACACGGACCTTTTTATTTTACCTTATGTTACACTTTTCTAATATATGGTACTACATAATATCATTTGAAATACAACTTATTGTGACACCAGGCACCAAAACATTAAATTCTGGGAAAACTGAAACCCTCTACTTTTACTGTGCCAAAAAAATATTTTTTTTGCAAAATCAAAGCTCTTCTTCAGAACCTGTCAGGCTGAAGGGATCAGTATGTTCCTTCAGGATAGTTACTTGTAGCTCCAGGTTTTTGGCTGCAGGGGTCTTGCTCAGCAGTTGCCCCATCCCACTTTGGGTTTTAGATTCTGCCACAGTATAAACAGGGAATAATAACAAATAATAATAATACATGGAGAAAGAAAGAAGAAACAAGGGAAGTATGAGTTAGCTTTGGAGGCAGCAGCATGCCTCCGAACTTTCAATTCCCCTGTGGTCAGGTTCTGTTCAACACCAAGAGTGCTTTCATACATGTTTTTCACGAGCTAACAAATATTTCTTCTCCTTAAGGATGAATCTTAGGTGTCAGTGAACATGAAGACAGCGTGTGAGAGGTCTGACTTTGGGGGTCGCTGATCCTTTCAAAACCACTTTAAAAGTAGCTTAGATAAGGAGGTAAAAAAGCTGGAAAAGTGACGTGACCCTGGCGGGAGAGGTGGCTTTGGGGGCCTCAACTCAAAAGGAACAGTAAGCTAAAATTCGCTGTTGGACTCGTGGGGGAATAATGCTAATGAGAAAGAACAAATCAGCCCCAGCTGGTTGCTAATGTCCTGGTTTATGTCCTGCATCAGGGCGCGCTTTTTGCTTCCCCTCACCTCTCCAGATCTGTTGCTGCAGATGAAGTTTTCTATAGAGGAAGCAAGCAGCTGGAATTAACCTTGTGCCCATGAGTTAAGCAAGCATTTCACTGAACAGGGAGGGGAAAGATAAAAAAAGACAGAGGTAAAGTGCAAGAGAGGCAAGTGAAACAACATGCTAAGTCAGTTGGTAGGCCGTGGTCTTCATTAGCCAGAAAGAGCGACGATCGCTTGGCTGCTGGTATTTGGAATGGAACAAACAAGTCCTCTCCAGATCAAAGCACCGAGGGGCGAAAAGCTGCAAGGAGAAGTGTTCATCCTGCCTAGCCAGTTAAAGTGCCTGCGTTACTGGAGCAGCTACCTGCAGGCTGAAACCGGCAGCATTGCAAAAGCGGCAATAGGGTGGGTTTCCCATTTGAAATAGCCACGGGTCTTTCCCACCACACATACGTGTTCCTGCGGGCAGTGGCGGGCAGCAGCCCCTCCCCTTGCATACGCCCATGGGAGCCCACGGCATGGCCCTGCGGCGATGCTCGGCGGCACCGTCTCACGTGGCTCCCCCATGCTCTGTCATCGTGCCAACCCGCCAGTATCCCTGAGCTGTAAATTGATTTAAAAAAACTCATAATGACCTGCTTGCATCAAATCAATCAAAATTCATTACAGCCGTAATAAAGGTATGTTAAAAACTGTCATAGATTTTCTTAATCGCTCCCTTGGATTCCCAGTTCTTTGGTATTCAGACACGTTTTCAAGCAGCCAAGTAGATGCCAATATCTGGGCGAAGTGAGTCGGCGGAGGTGTGCCGTGAAAAGGCGCAGAAATATTTCACACTGACTGTTCAGCAGGCTGCTTCTAGATTAAAAAACAGCTGGCTGAAAACAGACTATGTCGTGCTATGCTACGTATGAATACATCTTTAAATGTCCTAGAAAGCCAGGCTGAAAAATCATGTACACAGGTGCCTCCGGAACATGCTGGGGCCAGGGGCTGGTGACCTGACCTCAGGACGTGGTCCCTGTCCACATCACATTGACCACTATTGACGCAGTGATGTGCCTGTCTTCCTTGTGTTTCTTCCTGGACCTGGTGATGCTGCTGTCTTCAGCTCTACTGAAGGGAGCACGGAAAAAAAGATCCAGGAGCTTATCCCACTTCTTTCCTTGAATCCAGCTTGAGTCACCTTTCCCTATAGCCAGTGGCTGTTGCCAGCAAGGTGTTCAGCTTACTGAGGTCCCAGTGCTCACAGGGCCTGGAAAAGCTGCGCTTTTCTTTCTGGCCCAACACCGAGCTCCCTGCACTAGACTGAGCTGTTACTGGATGCTTGTGGTAGTATAAGAAAGTTGAAAGTGAGAAGCGAGGTCTAGAAATTGGAAGTGAGTTTGGGAAGGCACTCAAAAATATGGAGGAACATGAATAAAGGAAAGGACAAGCAGTAGGGAAGAGTTTAGGGAAGAGAGGTGTGTGTAGGGATGAGCAAAGGAATCGGTATGTGTTTGAGGAGTGTAGAGCTACATGTCTTCCCGAGAAAAACAGGACATTGCTGCGTGTGTCCAAAGATCAGGACCGCACGGAGAGAGCTGGAGAAGGTTTGCATGGCCTCAGGTGGGAGGCAATGAGGAGGGACAGCCGGGCAAAGCAGCAGAGAGGAGCTGAGTTCCTGGGTCGCTTATAGGCTCTTGGCATGGCCCAAGACACATCACTCAGTTTTCCCATTACTTTCCCACTTGTAATGACCCTATTTTGTGGAGTCGTTGGGCCAAGAAATATTCATCCAAGATTATGAGATCTTCAGAGGGCTTTGGTGGTAAGACTCATGTGCAGAGCAAGTTGGGTAAGAGCTGCCTGCCTGCCCGTTCCTGCAGCACCTGTTCCGTGTGTATCTCTGGGAAGGAGCAGGACACGGGGGGCTGTGTGCCTCATGTCCTGGCTGTCAGACCTGGAGCCTGTAGCTCGGGCAGCAGAGCCTCGGATGCTCAGGATAGAAACCTCCAATTCTGAGGCTCTAACCTGGGTCTGGAATTGCGATAGCAGAAGACAGGATATATTTCTATCTGTAGACAGAGGGGAAAAGGCGTTGAGTCTGAGTATGTACATGCCATGTACCTGCATGCGTAAACTGGGTGGAAAGGCGGTTTGCAATTTTGAGTAGATTGTGGGGCAAGGCAGTAATGTGTTCAGGGGAGATTTAAAGAAGCAAAGGCTGCCGAGAGAGGAGAGTCTGCCCGATGGGAGGCTGGAATCAGCATTGTTGTGGCTACGGAAAGGGATTATGGGAGAATTTTGGTGCAAGAGGAGATAGGCTAACTGAGAAGATGGAGTGGGACAGAAAGTGAGCAAGTACAGGGAGACACAAAATGGGAAACATGAAAGCAAGAAAAAAGCTTTCTAAAAGGAAGAAGAAGTGCTGAAAAACCCAGGGAAGAAAGGAAGGGAAAAGGTAAAATGGGAAAAGGTAAGATAGGAAAAGAAAGAAGAAACTAAGAAAAAAGAAAGGGCAACCTCTTCTGTACTGCATAGCCAAAAAACCCCCAACCTTAAGGAAAAATAAATTTAAATGGTATTTGGAAAGATAAAAGATGACAGAGGATAAAAGAACAGAACAGAGCGAATTAGCAAAGAGAAAGAGGGAGACAAAGTACATGTAAATGAAGTTTTTAATTAGTGCAAAGGATAGAGATATCTACAGAAAAGGGAAAAAAAAAAGCAAATGGATGAAATATCAGAGACACTCATTTATGTAGGTCCCTTCAGGCTCAGGGTTTTATGCCTCTTTTTCACTTCTGACATTTTAAAGCTGAACACTGTTCTCCCCTCTTGGCCGTTCTGGCCATTTCCCCTCTATGACTATGTATATCATTGCTCCAGTAACACAGAATGATGTAATACACATTCTTCATGTTTATATTTATGTCTTTGCTCATTTTTTCTATTGTTTCCTACTGACACTGATTTCCTTCTTAAAACAATCTTTAGCGGTACTGAATGAGAGTTTCTAGATGACAACTTCTTTTTTTTTTTTTTTTTTTTTTTTTTTTTTTTATCTGGGGAATTTTGTTTGGTAGAACTGTTGGCACCTGGTTACTGTGCATTTGCTCTGCGGCTCTCAGCACCACTTGCCATGCGTACCTCTCCAGCAATGACACAGCTTTCTAAGGAAACAACGGTGGTGAAAACTTACCCAGGCTGCATCTGCCATGAGTTTGTACACGGACAATATGTTTTATGAATACTGCCACGGTTTATTTTTCACACAGAAGAGACCTACGAATTAGCTTTTGTCAGACAGATACAGAGTCATCAGTTCCCATTCCAGCACCTGACACTGGCACAATCTGTGGGTTTGAACTCTTCATTAAAGATGTTGGATGATAAAATATATTTGTCTTAGAAGCAGACTTAGTTAACGGTGGTGAAATACAATGAAAATCTGAAAGCCCTGATAACTTATTCTTTGCTGTTTTGAAAAGCTTGACGTGCTGGTTTGTATTGCAGCTTTTTCCAATTCCCAGTTCTTGTTAGGGAAGCCAGTGCAATGAGGGGGGCAGGCAGGTGAGTAATGGTCCTGCCTTCAGCACCTGGATGGCAGCAGGGGTCTGAGCGTACCTTTAAAAGGGGGCCACAGGTCTGCTGTGTGGTTGTACGTTCTGCTTTTGCAGGCTCTGAATGAATTTGACATGCACTATGAAAAAAGTCTAAAGTAAACTTTGCATGGAAGGGATATAATGAAGGGACCATTTGTCCCACCTCGTTAAACCAAGTGGTAAACTTGGAATCATAACAGTGTGAATTTTAGATGTTGCAACGAAGGGATGACCCCAGATTGGGCATGTGCACTTGAACAAACTTCGGTCTTGCTAGCAGGGGAGCAAACGGCAGTGGAGACGTGGTAGTCCACACCTGGGCACCAAATGGTCTCAGAAAATTTGCCCAGCTCATAGCAAAGCTCATGTCCTCACTGTGTGTGTCCTGTGGGTGATCACACATGGGGCAGAAGCTGTAAATAGGAGACAGGGTGTCTGAGTGTCCTGACTCGATGTGCATTTTCCCTTCACCCTCAGAGGCAGTGAAATGACACTAACCCAAAGCGCATGTCACACAGGGCAGACCCTGCTTCTGCCTGGGGACGCTGCCTCTGAAAGTACAGTGGGAAGAAACAGTCAAGACCTCGATTTTTGAAGGCATGTGAGAAACTGGGCATCTAGCTTCCATCACGTTTTAACAAAAATTAGTACCTTAGGCTTCAGTTGTGAGAGGTGCTGAGCTTATGCCAATGCCAAGGTTTTCACTCAGAGCAGCAGGTCCTTCTCACTTGACAGGGTCACCCAGGATGTCTGATGGGAAGACCTTGGCTGTAAGACCTACTGTCACCACCAGCAACCTTCATGCATTACTTTTTTATGCGATGCTGCTGGAGTTTTCTTCCATACAGGTTCAATAGCTAAACTACACCTGCCAGACCAAGAGGAAGGAGCTCCTGGACTGCAGTGAGCTGTGGACAAAGCTTGCAAGGAGTGACGGATCTCTTTTGAATGAAAGAAAAGGACCAGGCGGATGGAGAGTAGATGGAAAAGGAGACCTCCAACCAGCCAGCTCACAGTGCAGGGTTTGAAGCATTATCAGCCAAAATAAAAGCCTGGGAACACCATCTCCCACCAAAGCTCTCCTGCAGAAACACGGTTTCAGTCTTCCTTGTCAAACCACAAGGTCGGCGTGTCTGGAAGGACATCATGCTTTCTCTGCTAGTAGGCTTGTTCTGTATGGGACTGGTGAGAGAGGGAAATAGAGTAGGGGTTGGAAAGGACTGTGTTAAAACCTGTAACAGATGGATCCTCTTTCTGTTTAGGCTTAGTTACTGACTGTACTAGGTACTGCTGGATTTGCGAGGAAATATGCACTTGCTTATCATCATCACAGGCAAGATGACACATGAAAGCTGCTTGAAGACTGTGAAGGTCTGTGAAGGTAGTTATGCACACAGATGACACTCTTACATGGCTGTGTAAATCCCATTGAGTTAAAGGAATAATTTTTTTCCTGTTTCCACTCTGCTAACTATGTAATTATATTTCTGTATAAAGGCAACAGTTGGTAAAGGGAAAAATAAATGTGGTTGGTTTTATGTATACACATACACATATATGTGTGTGCATGTGTGTGTATATATACATAAAGACTTCTACCTCAACAAAGCCAGCCTGGCCAAACTGTTTGTCTGCCTCTGGGAGATTTTGTATTAAGCCTTGTGTTCTTACCAGCCTCACAATGATCTCAGATAAGCAAACTGCACCTTTGTGAACAGAACAGAAGAAAATCTATTGTTCTGATGTTTATCTATTTGCATATTTAGAAAGAAGTGTGATCTCATTCTCCATTCATTGCCCTGTTTTATTCTTCAGTTTATCTCTGAATATATTTTCTTTGACCATCTCTCTGATGCAGATGCTTAAAGTAATCTTAATGAGTGGAAACCCACTGGTTATTATTAAAGCTGTTTAAGCAATGTAAGGTTTCATTTTCTTATGTAGGCTCCTCTTATTCTTAATTGTAATGATCTCATTCCCTAAAGTGTCTGTGCTTCCATTATTAACTTCTATTAATAACTTGTATTAATTATACACCATACAAGTCCCAGTCTGTGCTGAAGCACTGCAAAACAAACCTCGGACAGGGACGGAACAGTTTTCATGCTTTGTTTCAAAAGGAAACAAAAACACTCCACTTAAAGGTAAAGCCAAAACCAATTATCTCACTGGATTCTTCATTATGCTGGTACCTTACGCTCCTTGTCCTACCTGGAAGCACTGAACAGGTTCTGAATAAACACTGGAGAGGTCCTGCCTTGAAAGGCTGAGATACTTGTGGCATGAATTGGGAGTTAATGTCATACTGCCCTTGTGCAGCGCGATGCCAAAGCTGGAACCTTGACTGTGGTATCTTTAGTTGGAAAAATTGTAAATCTGTCCTAAGTTTCCCGAAAATCACTGCAAAGCAGAACGAATTCATAGAGACGCAATACAAACCCAGCAATTACACCATAAGGGTCTGAATCAAGCTGTCACTGCCACGCTGCCGCAGACAGAATCACTGGTGCAGTGAGAGGCATCACCAAGCTGGCACCCGTCTCACTGCAGCTGATGTAAAAATATCTATTACTGCATATATGCATCTGTGACAAGGTGACCTGCTTAGTGGATGAGGGAAAGCCTGTGGATGTTGTCCACCTAGACTTCAGTAAAGCCTTTGAAACCATGTCACACGGCATTAGCATCCTCCTGGAGAAACCGGTTGCTCATGGCTGGGACGGGCGTACTGTTCGCTGGGTAAAAAGCTGGCTGGGTGGCCGGGCCCGAAGAGGGGTGGGGAGAGGAGTTACACCCAGCTGGTGGCCGGTCACATGTGGTGTCACCGGGGCTCAGCGCTGGGCCGATCCTGTTTCATAGCTTTATCAATGACTGGAATGAGAGGATCGAGCGCTCCCTCAGTAAGGTCGCAGATGACACCAAGCTGGAGGGGAGCGTTGATCTGTTTGAGGACAGGAGGCTCTGCAGGGGGTCTGGGCAGGCTGGGGGATGGACCAAGGCCAGTTGTGTGAGGTTCAACATGGCCAAGTGCCGGGTCCTGCCCGTGGGTCACACCAGCCCCACAGCGCTGCGGGCTGGGGGCAGAGCGGCTCAAAGCTGCCCCATGGAAAGGGCCCGGGGGTGCTGGTCAGCAGCCGGCTGGACATGAGCCCCCAGTGTGCCCAGGTGGCCCAGGAGGCCAACAGCACCCTGGCTCGGATCCGGAACGGTGTGGCCAGCAGGGCCAGGGCAGTGCCCGTGCCCCTGTGCTCGGCGCTGGTGGGGCCGCACCTCGAGCCCTGGGTTCAGTTTCGGGCCCCTCAGGCCCAGAGGGACGTAGGGGGGCTGGAGCGTGTCCAGAGCCGGGCAGGGGGCTGGGGAAGGGGCTGGGGCACACGGCTGGGGGTGCTCAGCATGGAGAGGAGGGGGCTCAGGGGGGACCTGATCGCTCCCTACAGCTGCCCGACAGCGGGTGGTAGCGAGGGGGGGGGTCGGTCTCTTCTCCCAAGAGGCAACAGGATGAGAAGAAACAGCCTCAAGTTGCACCAGGGGAGGTTTAAATTGGATATTAGGAAAATTTTCTTCCCTGAAAGGATGGTCAAGCACTGTCACAGGCTGCCCAGGGAGGTGGCTGAGTCACCACCCCTGGGGGTATTTAAGACATTTAAACCTGCAGACATGGCACTTGGGGACATGGTTGAGTGGGGGATGTGGCAGTGCTAGTTTAATGGCTGGACTCAATGATCTTGAAGGTCTTTTCCAACCTAAATGATCTGACGATTCTATGTGAAGCGCATTATGGGGCAGCCTGTGTAGCCCTCATGGATGGGGTGGAAAAAAGAGGATGGGAAAGGAGAAAGCAGAAAGAAGCATGGAAGCAGCCACAAACTCGCTCCATCAGCCATGCCTCCAGCCCCCATCCAGACGTTCATGGCTGGGCAGGGAGGCCAGGCAGAGCTCTCACCACGGGCAGGGAGAGCATTGCTGGCCTTTGCCCTGCAGCCCCCAGCACTGCCCAGCCCCTCGGAGCAGCCTGGCCAGCGGTGGAGACTGGGGCAGCGAAGAAGGATTGAAGTCAGGCGTCCAGGGGACACAGTAGCAGGAGGAAAGCTGTGCTTAAATCCTCTGGAGCACGTGGGCTAAGTTTTTTGCTTAACTAGGACATAATAATTCTGTTTATCATTGTGTCTAAAATTAATGTTTTGTTCTTTCCCCCTGGAGTAATTTGCCATTTTCAAATACGTGGGCCGACCACTTCAACGTTGCCTTTTTTGTAGGACACTTGGTAGTGCCTGACTTTCCCATGCTTCTTGTGAGGACTCGAGCCTGCATCTTAATTAATTTTAAGCAGCACCTTCTAGACACCTGACCCTTCCATCATCACTGCGGGTGCTGCTGGGCAGAGAGAAGCAGGCACTGCGCCCACGCAGAATTACCGTGGAGGACCTGAGCCCTTGTGGTGCGAGCTGAGCTGCTGCCTCTCGCTGGGGAAGGGTGTCCCTGCCGTGGCGGGGAGCCTGGCTGGGCATGTCCTGCGGGATGTGCTCCCAGCACACTGCCTCTGCTTCCACTTCTAGCAGCGAGGGCAGGGATGAGCAAAATGCCGGAGTCTGTGCCTGCTGCAGAGATGATCCTCTTGGTTCTCCTACTAAATATTTTATTTGGAACGAGTTCGTGGCTCAGTCAGACTGGCTTCAGAGCCCCTGAATACATGAGAGAGAGGACAGACTCGGCTCAGCTCATCCTTCCCATGTAAGCCACCTTGTGCTACCGCAGCCCATGGGCAGCGGGGAACCAGCATGCAGGGAGCGCTTGCTGGCTTTAGCGGTGCCCCCAACAAGGCGCTTCCTTCCATGGTATCAGCTCTTCCTTCTCCCGCTAGGTCTTTCCCCCTCCCCTCCAGCTTTTCTATCTTGCTTCCTCTTGTGGCTTTAATAAGAAATGAGGCTGAGGGAGGCAGAAGCCAGAACAACTGCGCAAAGGGATATCAGGTGTCTGAATTCTCCCTGGGTAGAGAAGTACCTCTTAGTAGGTATGGTCACAAATTTCTGGTGGAAGCTGCTTTGAGTTAGATAGTATCAGGTTGCTATAACCAGGATACTTTGCAGGAAATATTGATTATAATGATGTTTCATTTTGACAAAATGGAAAGTAATGAAGCAACCTCCTCACTTTCTGTAACGCTGTTTGAAGAGACTGAAGCTGATCGGACTGGAACCTCTTGGCTCCATTTTGGAGTGGCTTTCAATGAAAATTTTGCTTTTAAATGAAAAATTATAAATGACAAACATCAAAATAGAAAGTTACATTTTAATTAAAAGCATTTGTAGGGCGAATTCTGAAAATAAACATTCTGTTCTGATCTAATATGGAAAGATTCAAAATCCTGGGCTGTCTCTGGGACAGAAATTCTGGCTCCTGCATAGCTCTGATGATATCCAGAGCTCAAGTGTTGCATTGATCCTGGATTCCTTGACCAGTCAAACTGCTTTTGTATATGTGTCTGTGTGTCTGTGTGCCTGTGTGTATGTTTTCTGCAGATGGCTTCCATCCCTCTTTATTATCGCAGTTTTCAATATCAGCCAAAAATATCTGCACAAAAGCCTCTGTTATGTCTCTGGGCTTGAATAATGGCCAACGTTACATATATGGAGAATAGTAACTCAGTATCTTGAATGGCCCTCTCTTGCATTATACTGTCATAGCCTGAGCTGGATAAAATTCAGTGTGTAAACTGAAATTGAATGAGCCATAAAGACTTAAATTATTCATTTGGGCAGTATGTTCTGAGTGTCACCGAAACCCTAGAGATCAGAGAAAAATAAATAAAAGTATTTTCTCTTTTGTTATTGGCTTGTATCTTTGCTTACTGAACCCTGTGCTGGGCAGCCAGAAAGGTCCTGCAAGGGGCAGAGGCCTTGAAATTTCCATTATGCTGTTGCCCTGTGGCAGTGTTTGGTATAGGTGAAGTGCCTTCTGAAAGCAGCCTCTGCACAGGTCATGCAAAATTTGCAGCAGCTCAAAAGCTACATGGCTTTGCCTCTCATTACTGAAGAAATAAAGCATCCTTTTAGGCTTTGCCACAATAGGGGTTCCAGATGCAGTTTTCTATTACAGACCAGTGACAACAAAGATATGTATTTTCTAGAAGCAAGTGCCTTTTTCCATTCCAATAACCCTGTGTAATTCTATGGCTCTACTACATTTCCCTTATTTTAGGATTAATATATCTGATAAGAGGACTGCTTGTTTGGATCCCCTACAGAGCAAGGGAAAAAGGGTGCTGGTTTTTAGAATAAGATGCCAATTGAAGTACTTAGACTACTCTAAAGTACACGCATTAGTATTTTATAAAGACTGCTATCTGGTAGTCACCATTTACTTTCCATTGCCTGTAGTTCACAAAGCTGGAGAATATACAGCTTGAGAAAGCAAAGCTGAAACCACCTACTCATTATTCTACTGATTTTTACTGCCTTTCCTTACAACACAAAGAGGTTTCCCGTGGCATATATCTCAGGAGTCTCTGCTAAGCCATGCAGGAGCGTTCCTGCCCAGTGCTGGGAGGTGGGCTGCTCACAACGATAGTGCAGCCTGACCAACACAAGGCTTCCCTGAATGGCTGGGGACCCTCGTGCCGCAGGATCTGGCCACGTGTCAGGGGTCCCCTGACCACCAAAGCTGTCCTTGCAGCTCAGACAGGTTCTCCTTGCTATAGCCCGGGCAGCGGGATATGGCTAGCAGAAGGGTTATCAACTGTTGCATTGGTGCGTTAGTAACGACTATCAATTAAAACAAACTCCATGCAGTATCCGGAGCACGTGCGGGCTCCAGTTAGGAGATGCTCATTGCTCCCGTTCAGTTAAGCCCAAGGGCTCCCTGACCATGCAAGGACTGTTTTAAAAGCATTGTCACACCTCTGGGGTACGCTTGGAAGAGGCCTGAAAGCTTCAGACCAGCACAGAAGAGGGCAGTTTGGGTCTGGTGGTGGGTGGGCAGGGCGGATGGCATTAGAAATCCATCCACCAGCTGCAGAGTGACCCCTTCTCCTCCAGCCAGATTGCAATGCCGGCACCCTGGGAGCACCATGCAGGGTAGTGCATGGACATTCCCACCAGCCGAGATGGCTTATCTCTGTGCTCCAGCACCAGGAGGGAGAGGCTGAAGTGGGAAGGGATGGGGATGGGACTAGGCGGGGTTGTCAGACATAGCGTTTCAAACACTCTGTAGTGACAGGGAATTTTTCTCTGTCATGGGATCATGAGAGCAGCCCTGTTCCACCCACCTGTATCATTACTGAAACAATGGGTGGCATATCTCGCCTGCTATTGTCTGGGTGGCAAATACACTTTAGGGAGGGAGTGAAAGGTGGGTGTGAAAAAGCTTGACTGCTGTAATTGTCTCCTATTAGCTTAAACATTTCTCCCTTTTGCTGCATGTCGATCCAGCCTTAAGACAAGGGAGAGAGTAAGGAAGATGTTACCTGGGCTTGATTCACTTCCTTGTTTTGTATGTCGTTTGTTGTTTTATTTTTTAATCTGGAAATTAATAGTCAGACTACCCAAGATTATATGTAGTTTTAATGAAACAAAATCATTCAACCCTTTTCTCCTTTTAATTTCAACCAGTCCCTAGAAAGCTCCCCTCAACAGGCTAAATGCTTAGATTTAAATGACATTTCCCTGTTCACAAAGGCAATGATTTCTCATGTGATCCATGTCACTGGGAAAAGTGACATAATTCTTGGGAGGGATAGGATCTTGTAGGCTAGGTTATATGAGTCTTGAATTACCACATGAATTTTATTATTCTGGGTAGGTTCCTCATCTTTTTTTTTTTTTTTTTTTTTTTTTTTTTGTTTTTTTTTTTTTTTTTTTTTTTTTTTGTTTTTTTTTTTATGTTTTCATCATATTCCACCAAAGACTTTGACACACATTCAGCAGCAGATTGAACTGCGACAGGCAAAGCAATTTTCATCTCTAGTTCTGCCTTGTCCCTTTCTGGAAGACTTCTGCCCCCGCATATAGGCTGGGGGCCCCCACCTAAACCTGTGCAGTGAGGAGCCAGGCTTATTAAAGTAAATCCTAACCCTTTTTGATTCATGGCAACAAACTATCCTGCAAAATGCGATGGTCAAGAGGTAACTCAAAAGCCACCCCAGTCAACTACAGGGACAGCAGCAGCTTTTGGGAGATGATAGAGTGGACAATGAGGGAGTAGAGATCACTTTAGCAGCAGGATTTTAATCCAACAGCAAATGTGTGGCAAGACCCTGAAAGCCTCCCAAGGAACAGAAGCTGTGCAGCAAAATATCTGTGTACTTGTTCCCCCATAATTGTAATGTTCCTTTCCCTCTTACACCTGCGTAAGTTCTTGGACTGATGATGAGAATGGTGTTGAAAGCTTATGTCATCTTCAGCTCTTTCTTGAATTTTCCAATAACGTTCCAGCGTGATATCTGAAGGAGGGATAGCAGCACTGTCTGTCATATTTAGCTGCTGTGAAATTGTGTGACATTAAAGCACAGAGAGGAAAACAAAATCTTGAAATCTGATAATCCCCACACTTTGTTGGCTACAGAAAAACCAGGTTAATCCCAAAATATTGATGCTGTTTCTGGTGCTGACATACCATCTGCTCTTCTTCATGCTAGACGTGACCAGATATAAACTTTAAAGCCCTTCTTGTAGGTGACACTTACTTGTGTCTTCAGACATTTTACCTTCAGGTAAACGTGCTTTTCCTCTCCCTTGCAGAAAGCCATTTGCTTTAGTGATGTTGTAATTAGCGGACGGCAGCAGACGCCAGGGCCTGGCCTGGGCTTTTTGCATTCTTCTGCCTGGAAGGGTTTTGGTGGCCCCTGATGCCCCGTTCTCAGGTGCAGCAGGAGGCTCTCCCGCTGTTCTGGCAGTCCCTTTGCCTTGCTCCCAAGTGGCAGGCAAAGCAAGCATGGCTCCATTTTGGCAGCTGTGAGTAGGAAGGGGAGAAAAAGTCTGGCTGAAAACTGGCTAACGCGCTTGGAGAAGCTGGCCCAAGAGCCAAGGGGTAAAGCCCCAGCAGCGGTTTGCCTTTTAACAGAAAAATTTGTAGAGGATGGTACACTGACATTTTGAACAAAAGCTAATATTAAGCGTAGCCAGACTGCAAGCAACTCATAAATTCCTCTATTTCTGTAGAAGAACACATTTTGAATGCAGCTACCTAACCAAAGAAGAATGGAATTAAAAAAAAATAAATATTTTGGCTTGGAGGAAAAAAAAATAAATTACTTCCTGAGAGCAGTGCTGCACCTCGCTTTAGAAAGCATCTTACTTTTGAAATTTTCACTACCAATAAAACAAATTATTTAAACTCCTTCTAGCATCCCACAACCCAATTTTCCTTTCTTATTACAAGTGTTTATGACAAACACATCATCCAGGAATTTTCTGTGTATGGAGACATAAATACAGCTTCCTTAACTAATGCGATTGCCTGTTTTATGCTAGATACACATTTAAAACGTACATTTGTAATACAATTATTGATGCAATGGATTAAATATGGGAATTACAAAACCATACAAGAAATTAATTCCCAGTCACTGATAAGGCTAGAAGGATTTATGTGTACTAGGAGGAACCAGTACAACAAATAGAAAATGTAAACTGTGACAATATTTCCCGCTTTATCAACATTTTGGGAATAAGACTGTACATCAGCAATGGACTTATTTTGGAGCTGTGTTAAACCACACTGTTTTAAATAAATTTACATACAAGTGTGTGCAGAAATGGTGTTAAAAGAGCTGTTTTATGATTGCAGAGTCACTTTACCAAAAAGCCAGGAAATGTCAGAATTAAAATCATCTGGGAGATAAATCTGTCCCCTCCACCACGTCTATGTGTTATGACATCGCTGTTAATGACGCAGCCACATATAGATTTTTTTTTCCAAAGGACCATACCTCATTCATCATGCAGGATGGATGCTGCTCACTTCATCAGCAGTTATTCAGTCCCTTGTTTACTCCTTATTATAAGATGAGAGGCCCCAAGCCTTATTTACTGCATGCTATTCAAACCCTTCTCTAAATACAGAATTTTCGGTTGCCTCCTGGGCTTTTCTACTGAGCTTATCCCTGTGGTATCTGAGCACTTTGCAATGAATGCATTTATTTATACAAGACCCTTGTGAGAATAAGGGTTATTATTAGCCCTATTTTACAGAGTCACAGACAAAATTTTGGTTTTCCAGTCTGAGGCACCTACGGCCAGATTTTTCCAGCGTGCTCAGCTTTATCTGTTTAAAGCAGAGTTCAGGTCCTATTCAGCTCAGTTGCAGCTGGAATACTCAGCATTTCAGCAAATCAGGCCCCAGGGTATGAAGTCAGATACCCAGAAAATAACATACGGGGAATTACTTTCTGCTTAGAGAAAGTTGTTTTTTCGCTGTTTCTGACTCCTTGTCCGACCCCCCCTTGTCTCCGACCCCCCCTCCCACCTCTGACAGCTGCCCTGTCACCAGCCGGGGTCAGGGACAGCGGTGAGATGCCTGGGCAAGGCAGGAAGGCAGCAGGCAGGGGGTGGGCAGCAGGCGGGGGGCAATGGAGGGATTTAGGAACTTTGCCTGCACAGGCAGGCGCGGTGTTAGGGACGGAGCTGGTACCTGTGAGGGATGGCAAGGAAAACAAAAGGAGCTTCTGTGATGTGTTAGCAGTAAAAGGCTGAACGAGAAAAAATGTGGGACTGTTGCTGAGTGGGGCAGGTGATTTAGTGAAAGCAGACAGAGATCAGCCTGGATATAAGGAAAAAGGTATTTCCCAGGGAGAACAGTCAGTTTGTGGAGCTGGTTGCTGAGAGAGGCTGAGCAGGCTCCATCCTTGGAGGTTTAAAGGAGGGTAACTGGATAAAGCCCTGATAACCTTGCTCTGACTTCTTGACTGACCCTGCTTTCATCAGGAGGCTGGACTGGGGATCTCCCTAGGTTTCATTCCCACTGAGTCATCCTCTGGTCCTGCTGAGATTCCTGCTGTTTCTCTGGTTTACGAGCATGTTTTTCCCAAACAACAGCTCATCCAAGGTTTGCCAGTGGTCTTTTTGACATTTGAACCACACTGCTCTCTCAGCAATTTCCCTGCAGGGCAGGCACCTCCACCCGGGGCTGGCTCACGGGGGGCTGGGGGGCGGCTCAGACACCCACTGCTGGGACCTGGCAGGTTGCTTGCCTTTTTCTCACCCATATGAATGGAGAGATTCCCTTCTTCTCTTCCAACGGACTACAGTGAGGTGAAATCTGGGAGATGTATTCACAGGGAGAGGAAAAGGTACATTCCTGATGTAAGAAGAAACTCCACAGTTTCTTTGAAACATGAGGATGCTGGTGCTTTTCAAAGTGAGGTTGGGAGAAAGTGCCAAAGAAAGAAAGGGGGAAAAAAAGGAGAAAATGTTGTGTTTTCCTCTAACTTCATTCTCAGATAAACAGTGATTATATTTCCCCAAAATAAAGAAAACCAATGACGACAACAGAAGACAAACAATGCATATTTCCACCCAGACCGCTGCAGTCTCGCAAAGCTGTAAGCAGTACAAGTACAGCCTGGTAGGGAGAAGAGCCTTAAAGCAGTTCATGATCTCCAAATCACCTGGAACAAGGCAGTTTCCAGAAATGCTTCTGCATGTTACCTTCCCACGATAGAGATAAAGCAAGCAGGAAATGAACTTCCAGAAAAGAATGACAAATCTATACTGGCCTCAACTGCGGTTCTCTTGGGTGCACAGCCTGAAGCGTCTCCCTCTTCTCACTCAATAAATTTCTGAATATTCTCTTTTTGTGAGCAATACTGTGGATCACATGAAAGTCCTCAAGAGCTTTTCCATCTATAAATGGATTTCAGACATTCCAAAGTGCATTGCCAATGAAGATGTAGTTTCGAGGTTGTAAAATACAAAAACATTGCGTATGTGTAAAGTTGCACCCTCTTGATTTTTTGTTCATTTGCTTTCAACCAATAGAATAGTTTTAAGGTTCCATGATGGCAGAGGACATATTATTTCTGTGTGAGAGCAATTTACTTCCATTATGTATACCTTTACGTACACACACACAGAAACATGAGTGGAGAAGCAGTTTGGGCTAAACTCAGAAAAGCCACATCTGACCTGAGAAAAGGAATACATGCACACACAGATCTGCATCATTAATTAAGTCAATTTTAAACCCTGGAAGGCTTTGCATCGCTCACTCGATGCAGTGATATAAACATTATTTCCTTAGCTGCATGCTTATTGAGGCCAGCACTGAAATTCCTGCTAGGCAGTGCCTCACCCCCAGAGCAGAGGGCTCTGCAGAACTGGTGGCAGTGCTGGAAAGCTGCAATGCTGCTGGAGCATCAGGAACCTGCACACCCCCTCTGCATCCCCCTTCTAACAGGAAACACCCTAACACTAAAAATCCTTTGCACAAGCAAATGGATTGTGATGCTCTCGAAGTGTACAGTGCGTGAGTCCAGTGAGATTGCTGGGATCCAGATGGGGCTATTTAACCTGGGCTGCTCCCCAAACAGCTAAAGCAATCAAGTTGTGAGCAATACAATCTTCTCCAACAGCCTCAGGTTTTAACATTTTCATCTCTGGTCACCATGAGCGGTGCTGGTACCCCTTGTAACCCCATGATGCCCACAGGTAATAAACTGGGAAATCATTTTGCCCCCTTCTCAGCCTGGCTCCCAACTTTATGCCAAGCCGTGCCCTGCAGCACAACTGAAGTTCAGTCGGGAGGTGAATGAATGCATAGCCGGCACAGCAGGCTTAATCCCTGTAACTTTAATTTCCTTCACCTTTATAGACTGTCAAAAGGAAGAGGTAACTTTTTTTTCTTTTTTTTTTTTTTTTAAGGGAATGAATGCTGTGGCTGTAGGGGATGGGCTTCATTGAAGTAACTTTCTATTTACTATCGAAAAAAGAAAGCTTTAGGTTTATTGGAATCATTCAGTGAAAAAGCACAGAAAAAGCAGGTCATCCTCCTATCTCTCATTTCCTCTGCTTCTTTCCTACCTCTTCATACAGTTTGAGGGGGACTTTTTGACATCTGCACTTCAATTTGGGGCTGTTCTCGGTACTAATTTTTAGTTTCACTGGGAGCATTTGAACTCCTGAATAGTGCTTCTCTTATCATTGCCACACCGAGCGGTTATTGCTACAAAAGAGGTGAGCGATAGAGAGAGGCGCCTGATACTTCCCAGCTGAGGCAACTGCTGCTACTAACCTGCTTTTTTTTTTTTTTTTACAGAACAGTGAGTCATGCATTAGGGTCGAAACAAGATTTATTATCTGAGTTAGAGGAAATAAATAAAAATTGAGAACAAACAAACAGTAGTCATTGACAGACAGTTGGTACCTAATGAATCATATTCCTGGGTTTGCAGAGATTCGTATGCTTACTGATTAATTTTTTTGCAGAGTGCAGTCGCTCTTGGAGACTTCTGTGCCGGTACTAATTCTGTGATTACAACCTCTTTCTTAATCCTCTTTGTTTCCTGCTTGCTAATTTTTGCTTCCTTAGAGAGGCCAAAGAAAAATGCCTTCTTTTTTTTTACAACAAGAAGGAAGCATCACGTGTATGGTGAGTCCCTCACTGACATGTGGCTTCCTAAAGCTGTGGCCTCACAGCCAGCTCATGAGTCTGGGTGGGACACGCTTATGGCTGGGCAGACCTGGCCGGTGAATGGGTACAGACATTCTTCCTGATTTTTGGTTGCTAAAGTGCACTGAAAAGATGAAAGCATTTAGTGAATAATTATCTGGCACAAATCTGCTGTGCTGTGTGTTGCTCCACTTGGTCCCAGGCTGTTACCCCAGGGAGAGGGCAGGTGTGAGTTGTCACTGCAAAGACGAAGGGGCTGGAAAGTCACTTGGCTCAGTGATGCTTCTGAGCCCATGGTGGGGAAGAAAAAGGAAAAAGCGCTGGTTAGGAAGCTACTGTTTCTTTAAATGGGAGATGGGAAGTGGAGGAGACACTTTCGGCAAAGGCTGTGCAGCGAAGGGAAGAAAGGTTCACAGTATTTTTCAGTTGTAAGCTTGTTCTCCTTTTTCTAACACACTCTTTTGTTCAGTTCAGAAGAAAAGATGAATACGAAGGGGCAGGATGGAAGTATAGAAAGCAACGAATGCTAGAGAAACGGTAAATCAGTTATGCTACTTACTGTAGTACAAACATGCAAGATAACAGGATATTGGGAATGTGTCTGTCAAAGCAAAGGATCCAGGGAGAAAGGGCAGACACGAGTGAGAGTTGCCTGTTTTCTGAGTTCAATGTCCACAATGGGCATTCATGAACGAGCCCGGACTGTTATTTTTAAGGTCTGCAACACAGTTGTTGCATTTCACATTGATGCCAGGGCAGAGGTGACTGGGATTTGTAAAGGGACAACGGTACACCAGCTCAAGGTGACAAATCAGTTGTCTAGAGCCATTCAAAGCCCACACAGGCTACAAAGGCAAGGAGAATATGAGTGACATCTTTGTAACCCGGTAATCCAAGGCCCCTCCACCAGCTCTTGCAAGTGCACAGGGAAGCCCTGGGCTGTGGCCCTGGGAGAAGCGTGTGCTTCAAGGGGGGCTGCTGTAGGAGCTGGAAACCCACCCCGTGCAGTCAGCAGCCCCACAGGTCCTCGTGCAAGGCTGCTCTTGGGCAGAGGTGCCTGAGGGTGCAAAAGGGAGGGAAGGAAGCCGTGTTGAGACCGCTGGCTTGGGCTCTATCCCCATGCTACCTAACGGGTCACTGTAGCCCTCGTGGGTGCAGCCCCCAGCATCCCCAAGGTCCTTGTCCATCTTGGCATGGCAGCTGATGGAGTGCGAAGGCTGCTGAGGGGTTACTGCTCCTGCAGACACTCAGTCTGAAGGGGAGTGAGCAAGATGCTGCCCCGAGGGCCAGACGGAAGTGGAAGTTTATAGCGATGACATTTCAGTTTATGGCAAGCATAAGGAAGGACATGGTGTAACTAGTCTGGGATGTTTTCTTAAAGGCTCCTGGCCTCTAGCTGAATATGGATAAATGTATAGCGTTAGTGGTGCGGCTGTGGCATTTATGGTACTCACTGCTGAGTATGGCTGGGGAACGGATCAGCACAGGCACTGTTTCTTGAAAACCTTGACCCAAGTTTTAGGATGTTCTTGAAATGGACACTCAAAGATGTGAAAGAGCACAGAAATGATGCTACCTGGGAGCTTTGATTAGAATAAATTATAATCAGTAACATACCCTCTCGTAAGACAATCTCTTCTTTTGGTTCGAAACCCTCCTGCTACTTGCGAATCATCAGAGGGCAGTAGAAATACTTTGGTGCAAAGTTATTTACTTCCGGACTTCTGGTAGGCTGCAGTGAATTATAGTTACTGAATAAGCTTTTATCTAAGGTTCCTGCAACTGAGCAATTAACTTTCTGACTCTTACACTAAAGCAATTCATGTAAACAGATTGTGGTTATGAAGCAAAATGCTTAACAAGTCATAAATTGTGAATCAGTTGTTGATTTGTCCTTTTTTGTTTCTTTTATTTTCTGAACAAAACATAAATTTTCTGTCTGTAATGGGGTGTTTTTTTCTAAACTATTGAAATGTGTTTGGGATATAGAAGGATCTCTAGGAAGAGTCACAACCCCTGGCAGTTTACCATGCAGGGTGAGAGGATTCCTCTAAGGAACAGGCATTTGGGGAATCATTACAAACAAGACTCCATCAGTTATAATGGAATGTGAATTTATAAATTTATAAGCAGGGAAAAATTACATTGCATTTACCATGAGTAGGAAAATGTAGCTGTGCGGCTAATGTGAGGTAGGTCACGCTATATAAATTAATCACCTTTCTTACCCTTCCTGCTCGGTGACTAGCCAAGCCTACAGGATAAGGAATGTAGCTCCTTTGCATGATGATACTTCTAGCGCTTTGTCCTTGCTTTGCAGAGCTAAGCGGTGTTGCCGTATAAAGTATTATCAATATCACAGAAGCTTGCCCTATTTGAATGCACAGGACAGCTTCAGCCTCTCTGCAGATTCAGACCTGGTTTAACGTAGACTCCTTTGGCTCACAGCTGCAAGAGCTACCTAGATGGTAACTTCTGGAGAGCAATGATATGCCTGTTTCCTTTAAGAGTAGTCCTTGCACCTTCCCTGGAAGATACTGCACTATGAAGATTATGGAGTAGAACATGATAAGAAAGGACTTCTATGACTCCTTCAACTGCTTAATAATTAACTATATGACCTCTGTTTAGAAGTAAAGCCAAGCTAATTAATGCATACTTCAATAGATTATATTGCCTATTATATGACTATGATGTATAATGTAAATGTAGGAAATATGAAGATTGAGTATGGACAAAATTCTCCATGTACACCATGACAAGGACTGTAAAAGCACTTCTTTGCAAATGTCTTTTCTCATTCATTTTATGGCACTTTGCATCACTATGTAATTATCTATAATTGCTTGAAAAAACACTTAGACTTCTGGCCCCTTGGGGTGCGACTTAGTCAGAGAGAGACAAAAAAGGGTCAGGTTTTGAGTAAGGAATGAAATTTTCTGCACTAGTACAGCATGTTCCCTGGAAGTGGGAACATTTCTGCAACACCTCCCGCAGGAGGGCTCATCCTAGTGGTCTACATGCTATGTATTTTAATCCAAACTTGAAACATTTTCTGCCACCTACTGCTTTTGCATCATCGTTGTCCTGTTACTTGAAAAAAACCCAACTGTTTCTGATCAATTAAAACCCAGAAATGTGTTCTGTCAGGTTTCTGAAAGTGATGTTTTAAAAAACCCTTCACAATGTCCAAGTTGGTAAAACAAGTGCAGTTATCTCCCTTTTCAAGAGATCTGGAGGAAAAAGTGGAGTTAGGCTCCTCTGGATGCAGGGTTGTTAGAGGTCTGAGGATGGTCTGGTGTTCTTGAATCCAGCTGTGGTGGGTTAGACAGACAGATGTGTGCTTAACCTTTCTTGCAAGCTTATACATTGCCTAATGGCAGATTGGGCTTTCTTGCTTTAGGTAAACTCACATGCACAGAATTGACTTTCTCTGATGGCCAGCAATTAACTGAAAGGTTAGTGTAAGAAGAGAAGACAGAGTCCTTTTTCTTTATGAACCTCTTCTGCAGGTATGCACTGTTTCATTAGTTAACTTTGTTATTTGACATCTGTAGAAAGTGTCATGAGGTCTGAATAACTGCAATTACTGATCACCTTGTCCTCTGTGCCTTGACTCAAATACCTTTAGGTATTTTGCAAAATCCTAAGATAAAGACTGATATGCAAACAACATCCCTGAGATAAATGGCAACATAAATGCATGACATGCTTTATTTGTGAGGTGCTTGGATGACACAGTGATTGGTGCCTGGTTAGACAGGTGGGGTTTTATTGTTTTTCTCTGATCCTTATAAGTTGGATCTTATATTTTGAAAACCGACTTGACATCCAGGAGGATTGCTCAAACTGAAGGCTGGAGACAGGTTGCTCTAATCCAGCGTTACAAAGGCAGGCAAAATGCAGAAGAGCAGTGAGGGTTAAACTACACTCGCCTTGAGGGATGGGAAGTAGCATAGCAAGTCTAGACCAGATAGGGGCTGAAAATGTCCTGTCTGGGTGCCTGGGTAGTTAAAGGTGTCTGCTTCTGCACTGCAGGAGCCATCAGCTGTGGTCAGGGCTTTGGGCTATTGGCTTTTGCCTGCAGCAGCTGCAGGAGCCTCTGGGTCTGCAGCCCGGCAGCATTAAGATGCTGACAGTGACCCTGAGGAACCATCCTGGCAGCTGCAGAAAGGAAGGGAAAATCAACACTAACACAGCCAAGCCTGACGTCTGGCCAAGTTGTGATGTGCAGTCCCAAATCAGAGCAAATATGGAGGTTGTTTCAAGGCCAAATCTTAGTTGCTGGTGTTACTCACGAGCATGTCATCCGCGTCAGCGTGGTGGTGAGAGTTAGCTGGATCACGGGTCTAACTTCTTTGCCTTTCTTCTTCACCCAGCTTCGGAAGGCAGCTCTAGACATGTCATTTCTGTCGTGAATTTGGGTTCACATTTGCAGTAACTTACCAACATGAGGAAACCACCTCTGAACTTACTCCTGGTTAGCGCTTGCTTTTCTCTCCAGGTTAGCAGCAACCCTCAGTTCACCCCTCTTCTTCCTTTCCCCACCTTCAAAGAAAAGTAGCCTCTGACTCTGCGGTTGCAAATCCAAATCTGAAATCTTTAACAAAATCCTCCCTGCCCCAGGCAGCACTTGGCCCTGTCATAATTCAGACCAGAATTGAAGCTCCGCGTTGCACGATTTGGAGAAGCATATTTCCTTTTATGCACAAGATTTAATAACCTGCAGATATCCATGCTAGGCCAGCAGCAGTCAGAATCTTGGAGCCATCATCTGTTTTGTTTTTGGCAAAACATTCAGTGGTGTCAACCTAGATGTGAGGGGACAGCATACTATGTGCTAAAATTACAAAGGGAGATTAGAACTATGCTGTAAGTACCCTTTTTTTAAATTTATTTTGGTGTCAAATAAAAAGAAATATTTGTGTTGAACAGAATACTTTTATAATTTCAGTGAGACTTTTTTTTTTTTTTTTGATATCAGCCTACAGTGTTTAATTCAAGCAGATTGGCACATTTTGGGAGGTCACACCACTGAATTTCAGGCAGCTGAGAAACGTCTGATTTAGCTGGTCTGTCTACACAGGCCTCCTGAACAAACAGTGGAGGCAGAGAGGTTTTTGCAGGGTCACTCGAAATTTGGGTCACCTCCTGAAGAAGTTGTCTCTGTGTTGGCTAAGTTGAGGGTTATAAATGCTCAGTGCTGGACAACACAGCAGTAGCCCAAATTCAGCTGACAAAAACCACGCTTCTAAGACTTTTATTGCAGTCACTTGACCTTTTTTTCAGCCTTTTCTAACACATTAGTCAAAGGGAAAAGCAAACTCTGGTAGTTCAGAAATACTGATAGACAATATTTTGATTTTTCTGCGTTTTGCTCTTCCCTCTATTCTTCTGGCAAAAATTATTTGCTGTATTTGATGAAATTTGTGAAGGGCTTTTTGTTGCCTTGGAACAGTATTTTGTAGCAAAATAACCATTCTGCTGGAAAAACATTCAAGGCTAAAGCCAGCTATAGATTAAAGCAGATAGCTTCTGTTCTTCCTATAGTCTTTGGATAAACATGAATTCCAGTCTCCCAGGCTGTTAACTTGGCACCTTTCACTGGTGTGTAATTCAGAGACCATATGAAAAAATATTTCAAATAAATAGAGGAGTATCTTCCCCCTTTTAGGATGCTGACTCCACCTTCCTCAGTCTCCTTCTGCCGATCCCCTCTGGGGGAAGAGGATCGAGTACACTAATGATGAAATTGCAAATGTGCAAACTCGCTCAAGAAGTGCTTAAAAAGCTGCTTCGTCACAGCAGAATCTGTTGGGACATGGACAGGGGATTGATCCCTTCAGATTCCAAGCAGCCATCCACTTTATTACATACTTTCACCTATGTGAGTTACAAATTAGTGACAAATAGGTTTGAAAGCTAGTCATTACCTCAATCAGTCAATTATTCAAAAGATGTATGTGTGATTAGTTACTCTCAGTTAATTATAGGAACAATAATTAGCTAATAAAGGAATGTCATCATTCATATAATGCCAATTTTCATTGGTTTAGCGACTCTAATTTAAAAAACTCCCTCAAATCTATAAATTGAGAAAACACCCAAGATTACTTTTTAAAACAATGTTATCAAGCTGCAGGGAGCGTTTTACTCTTTTCTAGCTCTTTTAGCCAAACTCATGCTTCTGCCATCTCCTCAGCACTGGGCTCTGTTGAAGCTTAATGAATTTACCTTCAAATGGAGCCTTAGTAGTGAATTGCCTAGAGAAGGCTGACTGTCACAGAGATGATTAGACAACTTGCTGCTTTTAATCACTTCACCCCTGGACAAATCAAAAGTGATGCCAAATGCCAGCAAAGATGGGTATGTCAAAGACACTATATCTCATTCTTATAAAGACACAATTTGCTCTGAAATTACAGATGCAAGACTGCAAGATTTCATACTTCTCCTCCCCAAAATTAGTACCAAGGGGACAATGGATGGTGCAGGAATTTTGTTTAAACAAGATTCTGCCTATTTGTTCCTTATATTTGCACTTCCTTCTCAGGACCTTCAGCCCCAACCTGTTAAACCTTTATAGCTCAGTCATGTTCCCAGGTTCTAAAAATGAAGAGAAAAGGCCCAGATCCACACGGGTAGATCGGGACCTAACTCACCGTGACACCCCAAGAGGCATTTGCAATTCCAGCCCCGCGTGCCTGGCTCGCTCCACAGGGTCAGGCCGAGGGTGATAACCCAGCATTTGGGGCTGAAGCCACCAGATACCCTTCCCGTGGCCAGGGTGGATAAATAGAGTCTGAAAGGAGCTGAGAGTTTTCCAGCGGCTAGGGGGGTGACTGTAAAGCGAAGAGTAGAGGTCCCTACTTGTGATTAAGAAGAGCAGCGCCAAATTTTTTCCATCTCCAGAGGCCGTACTGGCCTGACCGTGGCTAGCTGGCAGAGGCAGCTGAACCACCAAAGCCCAGACCCACCAACCCATGCAGGGTGAGGGGAGCACAGCCCTGCAGGGACATGGAGAGTGGGGAAGTTGGGGTCATTGCTTTTGTCTGCTGCGAGCTGCTGCTTCTGCTTGCCCATATCATCCATCGGAACCGTTAGTGCAGGCTATTTCAGCTCTACAGAGCAGCTGGCAACTGTTCAGCCACTCCAAGATAGTAATCTCAGAGTGTAGTACCCTCTTCTTCCTACTTACCTCTAGCTCGTAATCAAAGGGGACCTTGGAAGGTTGTCTTGCAGCCACCTGTAGGCTTTCCCCAATGCACTTACCTGGGAATGCCCTAAATGTTTTTATCACATGCTAGAGACAAGCTTTTAGAAGATTGCCCTTTCTCCCCATCTCTCTTGATATTTTAAAAAACGTGTGATTACCTAAGGCTTTTGGTTTTAATCTTTTTCATTTTCATTTCACCTCTACTCCGAAGGTCTCGATCCCTGTCCCAGTTCTAGCTGCCCTGGGCAACAATTGCATTAACATATCATTAATACACTCCATTTATTTATTTAAAGAATTAATAATAAAAAAGGTTGATAAAGACCAGTTAGATCTCAGTAGAATATGATCATCTTTAACTTAGCATAGCCTAGTGGTCAAAGCAATAGAATAGAAGCCAGGAAAATCTGCTTCTGAGACAAATTCCCTCAGAAAATCATGTATGCTCTGTATCACAGCTTCTTGATAGGTGATGTAGCATTTATACCTGACAAGCTGTTGTGAGACAGCTATATATGGTATGCAGTATTTTGCAGCTCTCCATTTCCTTATCATGGCTCCTAAATGCTAGTTACATGACTTGGACTCACAGTTTTGGCGAGCTCCCTTGCACGCTTTCCAAACAAAACCACCCTTCATTATCTGTTTTTCTTTGTTGTACTGGGTAAATAAAAAAAGGTTAGGGGAGCACAGAAATCCTGTTGTATTAAACTTATGGTACCTAGTCCCGTTTAATGCTTTAATCAACAAAAATGTAGTTTATATATAGTTTTCAGGCTGATTTTAAAGAGCTCTTCTGATAGTGAGAGGAGTAAGAACCCTTGACCATTCAAACCAGTGTTCTTAATGCATAGAACAAACCATGGAATTGCACTGGTTTTTTTTGCAAATATGTGTAAAGGTCTGCAAGATTCATCTGCATGTAACACTGCAGAAAGGTAAAGATTGTAGGACTGAATTATCTGAGCATTTCTGATTACTTTGTCCATACGCATGGGACACTCTCTAGCCAAACCACACCACCTCCGATTCCTCCTGACTGCTGTTGTTCCTTTGCAAGACAGCTGCAGAGCCCTTTCTCAGCTCCAGTATTGAAAGAGATCCCACCCTTCCTGGTGCAACTTCACTTGACAACCTGATCGCTATTTTGTCCTTTCCCAGGCTCTGCTACCTTCCCTGTCTCTTCCTTCTACTTCAATCCGGACAGCTTCTGACTCATCCTTCAGACCTTCTGCTTTCTGTTGTGAACATTTTCCCCCTTCTTTCCTCATTTTTTTTTTTTTTTATCTTCTATTTCATGCAGCAGGCATGGAAAGAAGACTGATGGGAGGCATTAGTCCATGGAGGTATTACTGCCGCGAAAGGGAGAAAGTAAAATAGGTGTCACTGCTGAAAAGAGGGACTGAGATAGATGTTGTGAGTGGATACATCACCATCTCTGGCACTTGGCAGATGGAGGGGTAAAAAACAAGATGATAAACTGTGTCAGCCACAACAACTATGGAAAAAGCTGTATCAGTAAGAGCGGAAAAGACTAAATTAATTTTTCTGGAAAATTGATGCACTATGGATATGGAAAAATTGGGGTAGCCACAGCCAAATACACCCCTATTGCCATTCCCTTGATACAGCACTTCAGGAATAAAGAGGTCCTTGATGGACCTACAATGACGAGAATCAACAGCTTCTTCATGGCTTCAAAAAAGTCCCTTTTCAGGCCAAATTTAACATCTCCTCACACTCCTTCCTACTGGCACATTTCTGAGGCAGGGGTAAATCATGTCTGAGTAAACATAAAGCTCAGTCAGTGCATTTATTTGATAGCCAGGTGGCCGGGCTGTGTGCCTGTGCGTGACCAAGAACCTCCACCCACGTCACTTGCCCTTCCCTTAGTGCTGCAGGATGGACATCAGGCACCTGGGGCACCACAAGACCCTTCCTCAGAGGCCAAACATCATCTGCTGAAAAACCACATGGGTTTTCCAGGGAAATCTGAAGAGGAAGTAGTGTGTCTTGGGCGCGCCTTCACAGCCCTGCAGCCCTGGGAGGTGTAGACAGCCCGTTTCACCAGTGCACAGTGCTGGCAGGGAGCTACTGATGCTCTGCAGGATAGTGGGAGCCGCAGGTGTTTTAAGAAATCAATCCAATAAAACCAACCCAATAAATTTTGAAACCTCTCATTTGGACATCATTGCTTACAGAAGACATCCAGCTGTAGAAGGCATTGCCAGGACTGGAAATGGGGAGTGAGTTGTCACCTATCTGTAGAGGAACTATAGAGGAATGAAGGTAGGTTAATGAACATTGATATACAGCTGTGGGCTTGCTTGGGGCAGCGGGTTGGCTGGTGTGGATAAGGTGCAGCACCTGGATGAGGAGAGGTTGGCTGGAAGAGGAGCGAGGAGAAGGAAGAATCTGGATGCATCAGAAGCAAGAGGCAGGGTGGACTGGCCTGAAGAGGATGAAGAAACAGCCCGGTCAGCAGATAAAGTTTTGAAACCTTGTGGGGGATTGGTGGCTGTGCTGGGGCAAGGTGTGGGAACTGCTTATTGAAGTTAACCTGGGATGGGATGGTAAAAGCCTTGTTGCAGCTTGATAGTTTGGATAGTGCTGTGACACCTATCTACATCTAGTAAGGTCTAAGATGCTGAATGTTACAGCCTTTGAGAGTTGAAGCCTGGGCTGGAAGAACACGTCCAGCCTTGGCATAAAGTGGGGTCCAAGGGAAATACAGTGCGTGAGGGGATTGCCTGTATGGATGGAGCGAGAGGAGAAGAATATACAGAGCATTTCAGCGAAGAAACACTCAGACTTGTCGTGATAGTGACCCAGTGGGATTGGGAATGATGGCAGATCCTGAGCTCCTTGAGCATTCTCCTTGCATAGGTACAGCAACCTTGCCCAGGCTGGTCCTACTCACTGATCTTACTGTTCTTTGCCCAGTTCTTGAAAACTTTGCACCTGTATGATTGAATGAACTATTTATTTCCCCTTCTGGAAAGGCATACCTTCTCGTGCCAGACAACAGGAGCAGTTGCAAATGTTACTGGATCCATCCGATTAAATTACTTTGTGTAATTTTGGATTTAATCTCATTGATAATAATTCAAAGAAATATTCTGAATGGCCTTTCCTTCTTTCTTCCTATGCTCAGCATTATTGTAACAGACACTGGAAAGCACTAATTTTGCCCCTTTCCTCCAACAGCTATAGCAAAACCCCCTTAAATTACTTTAAATGTATTTATTGTGTTTTCAGAAGCTCCTCTTCTCCTCTCCAGAAGTATACACAATTACATACAAAACCACATGCAGTTATGGACTAGACAAATACTTGCAACATAATGTTCCTGTGTAAAAGATTCCCTGCAAAACTGGTCCTTCCTGGACATTAGAACAGGCTCTCCAATAATCAGAAAAGAAACTAAGAAAGTTGCATGGCAATAAGGAACTGACTAAACAAACTCTAGCATGCTAAAAGGCAGAGGGGTGAGGACAAAGCAAGTCAAAGGCCTGTCTCGAGCAAATGTTTTCATCACCATGGCACTGCAGCACCATGAGAAGACAGATGCTCCCTAAAGCAGTCAGCATCCAAAAAACTTGATATGTTCCAGGTCAAAGCAAAAAAAGGAATTATCCTTGTAGAAAACTACCCAAACCCCAGAATATTTCATGGTAAACATGTCATCTGCTTCTTCTGGGGAGCACTATGAAACAGGCAGGAGAAAGAGAGAATTTTGCCACTTTTCAGGGAAGAACTGTATAAAATGCAGGAGATAATCAACTCACAGGCTTGATCTGAAAGAAAATTTTCCTCTAACAGAGAAAACGCTGTAAGTGCTCTTGGTCCCTGCTAGCTGTGACCTACCAGGTAGCAAAGGAGCGATGCTCCTCCACATCATTACGGTGTGCACTTGCGCAGCGAAGGTCTGTCAGCTGAGGAGTCTGGAACAACTGTGGCTGTTTCATTCCCAGATTCCAGCACTTCTTCAGTCTTAATTCAGCTTTGTATGGCAAAGAAAATGCATATTTTTCAAATACGGGACATTTCCTGTCCTGAAGTTTGACTAGAAGAATTTCAGGGAGTGCAAGACACCTTTGGAGCTACAGTCAGTAGCATTCATGTGTTTCTCCCTGCTATTTAAATTACTGCAGTTATCTAAATGCTTTAGTCATCCTGGGAATATTTCTGTGTATTGATAAATTTTGGTGGTTGTAATAATTGCCTGCTGAATAAAAGGTGTGTCTATGAAGTGCTACATGTTTTTGTGCAGGTAGCTGCATATAGATACAACCACAGGCATTCAATAGTCATAAAAAAATGTATGAATGCTGAATTCAGACCCAATACACCTATTGATTAAAATGCCAATAACAGCTATGTATTGTAAAAAGCAGGGGCATATTGCAAGATGATATACAAAGCACACAAGTAAATTACTTGCTTAGATTATGTTATTATCCCTAGTGAAAATAGTTCACATAATTGTTCTGTCATGTAAGATTTTCCATTGCGAGTTAGAAAAATGTGGGGAAACCTGTTAACCCCACTTGCCTGACCTGTTCCTGTTAGAACTACCTTTAGTTGGAGCTTCAGAAGCAACAAACTGCATAAAGTCTACGCCCCCTTTCCAACATTATTATCCCCCCTGCTGTTTTAATTTATGTGTTTAATTTTGGTTTTCTGGATGCAATATGGCTAATTGCTAGAGAACTGTGCAACCTTACAAGCAAAATTTTGCTTTTATAATTTGTAGCACATCAAGTGTAATAATGTACATTTAATTTCTCAAAAAGATAATTATGCTAATAGAATTATTTGAATAAAAATTCACACTTTATGCAGGATAATGTCCTCTACCTCTTAATTTATACTAATGTAGGTCTGTAAGGAATTTCTAATAAGCTACTTCAACCCGGGGCCAGGAAGGGATAGACAGAAGCAAAACGCTGACAGGTCTTAAATGGGACAAAAAGGCTTCAGAGGTCTTTGTAGCAAAAGTTGTCAGAAGTGATGCAGGTATTGGATATGGAGAGATGCTACAAGATGCCGTAAACAGCCCTGGTCATGTGAGAGGACGTGGTCTTGCTATGTTCAGCTTATGGAGGAAAAATAAGGAAGAAAAAGACACGGCAAGTGAGCAGCTACATTACACGCAAGCTGGGCTTGCAAGGTGCAAGCCCTCATGCAGGCAGCCCACCACCTCCACAACGGGTGCACGTGAGGAGGGCCAGCACCCTGTGGGACTGGCCCTGCAGGAGCCAGCACCCAAAGGGACAGGGCACCTGCCTCTCCCAGCAGCCTGGAGAGGCACTTGGAGGGAAAGCACAATGGCAGGAGAGGAACAGCACCTCCCTCTGCCTCGGGGAAATGCAATTTATTTTTACAGCCATCCATTAGGCACCAGTTAGGCGTGAGGGCTTGGAATTGGCTCCAGAGAGATAAGGCACCACATGTACTGCGCTCTGATGCCCAGACATCCTCTGTGCCAGACAAACTCTGTTTCAGCATTTGATCAGTGACTGCAGGAGCATTTCTGGCCAGTAATGAAGCTTTTGGAGCTGGGAGGTGACATGCCGAGGCCGGACTACCCAGGGGGGCTGCTAACTGTAGCTGGGCCAGCATCTCTTCCCACCATCGCCATCCTGGGCGATGCATGTTCAAGCTATTCCATGCCCCTGAGTCCCCTGCACACAGCTGAAGTGCCCCGAGAGGTACCCTGGGGACTTTGATTTTCAAGGGTGGACTTCACATTAACTTTCCTGGAGACGTTAGGCTTCCTGCTGCCTTGAGCAACTCTTTGCTTGGAAAGCCATGCCTTCAGCTAGCCCTCTTTGCATCCAGTCTGTAGGAGCCCTATGCAAATGAGGCATTAAAGAAGTGTAGCACTGTTTTCTGTATTTCATTTTGGAAGAAACCAATTATCAGTGTGGCCAGAGTTAAAAATACCTGTGTGATGCCTGTCTCTTCTCAGAGTAAACCACCATTCCCTGCCTCTCACATGCATTGCTCAGTGAAGGGCTGACTGCTGGTCTCTGTGGGCATCAAAACACACTGAAACCTTGTGCAGCAGTACACAGTTGCTTTTAAAATTGCACTGTTGGGGGTTTCCGATGTTGATTATTGCATTCATAGTAACTCCCTAGCCTTGGAATGAGGAAACTATTGCAAATCCTTTGTGAACTTCTTGAACAGGGGAGTATGATAAATTAAAGTTTCTAAAGGTGGTGACTTTCATACTAGATTAATATAAAATACCATGATTAATGCCCAGACTGTCAGTTCATATTTTCTCCCTTAATTATTTCAGGACTTTTTTTTTTATATGCCATAAGTGTATTTATAGGTGATAAAAGAGCAGGACTGACAGCCTAAGAGCTTGAAAAAACTATTTATCCATGGAAAGGGTGTAGTTATGAGAAGCAGATTTTGCAAAACTCTTCTGTGTTTCTTCCCTTTACCAAAGTATTTGTCTGTCTTCTCCCTCTGCACTAAGTCAATCATCCATAGGGCTGGTGATTTCAAGGTCACAAATAGAGAGACAGGTTTTGCAGTGCCTCCTTTTTGCTAGAAAAGAAGAGGGACTGAGGTCAAGCCTATTCATCTCACAAACACTGGCCAACATTAGTACCTGAATACCTTCTTGATTTCCTCTTTTAGCTATGGGAAATAGCTTTAATATCTTGGACACCACAATGCGGTAGCTATTGCCTTTTAATGCTGATCCCTACAGGCCATCAATCCCTAACCAGTGTTACTACTTACTGAAACTGAGATGGTTTCACTCTGAGATTTATAGGTAAAAGATTCCCTGTCTCATGACTAATTCCTAGAGTTGTATGGTTCCACTTCATTTTTTAAATTCCTTGGGCCATCGACAACCACTGATTTGTAGGTAAAACTCTTCACTGATTTGATTGGGGAGTACTTATAAACATTATTGGATGATACGGCCTCATATTTTTATGGAGTTGAGTTACTTAATGATGTCAGAACATTCTTTTTTTTTTTTTTTTTTTTGAGACTTGCTCTTTTTTCGGTTTTGTTTTCCTTTGATAGCTTTAAATCCAAAGTGCCTTATAACTGGGGAAGAGAGAACAAGTTTGTATGAAATAAAAATGGCTATGGATCGTCACTGAAAACACATATCAAGGCTATTTTTACTTTCATTGCTGAGTTTTGCAGAATAAACAGATTATAATAAACAGAATACAGAGAGGTGATAGCATTATTACTATTATTTATACAGCACCATAAATGTGCATTCTGCTTAACAGACAAATAAAAACATCTCAGGAGATCACTTCAAGTTCAACTTCAGCATAAAGTACAACTTTCTCCTGAACATTTCCTTTTTTTCACAGTTGCAAAGACCAAATGTTTCAGACTGGAGTGCATTAAACTGAGGAACTCAAATCCTTATCTAGGCTCCAAAAGAAAGTGGTTTGATAGCACTGTTTAAACGTATAGGCCAAAACTCACTTGCTGATAAACTCCCGACTGCAGTGGAGGCCAGAGCTGACCCAACGTTCCCCTCAGAGCTGCTGGAGTCTGGGAGCGCCCTGAAGTCTGGAAAATTAAGAATATTTTTTATGTTTTGAAAGGTGATGCCTCACTGTAAGTCATAACACCTCATGAAAATTGCTGCAACGTATCAAACTCTGCATTAAGCACAGCACTGCCTTCCAACTAAACCTTTATTCTTTTAAAAAATGCTATTTAATTTTTTTAAAGAGCGTAAACACTTGAAGCGGCCCAGGCCTACAGAAGCTCTGTGGGGAAGGAAAATCTTGGAGGTTGAATTGATTTAGAAACCCCAGCTGGAGCACCAATCTGCGTGATGAAAGACAACTGTGCAAGCCTATCTCCCAAGCTGTCGAGAAGATGTACGTGCACTGCTGTCTCCCATAGGCGTGAGCTGGGAGCCACGGGAGAAGGGAAGAACCCACTCCAGAGGAACAAAATATTCCAAATGAACAGCTTCAAAGGAAATTCACTGACAATATTAAGCAAGTAGCACAACAAACTAATTAAAAACAATGCATTAAAAATAAAAATTAAAATAAGTGCCTATCTAGTGTAAGGTTTACATATTTCAGTGGGAAGAAAGAAGTTTGTCAGAAACGTTTGTAAATTGCAAGGCAATAAGAAACACTGGCAGGTGCCAAGTCTGTTAGGGATAAATCACGGCCAAACTTCAGATGTTAACTCGGGGACGAACATGGATTTCAGTGTATCGGCAACTAAGATCTTTGGCAAGATGCAAAGTTTTTGTGTGCCAGAGGGACACCTCCTCAGAGTGAAGTCTTCATTTTATAGCTTAATTGCTAATGTAAAACCACATTAATACAGACGTGGCAAGCAGATTTATCTTAATTTAATCTCTGGGCAAACTGGGTAGTACTTGTAGGCAGCCTTTTTCAATACCTGTGAGAATTCACCCCACCAAAAGAAACAACTTCCATGCCCTTTTCACAGTCAATGGGGAGAAATAGTCAGCTTTATAGTACAGTTTGTCTCCTCTTGAAGTCAACATCTGATCAAATTAATTATGTGAAGATGTCTCCCTCGTGCCATTGTTGGGGCACTGAACACTTACTGCGGCAACAAGCAATGAGAAATAGTGCCCCAATAAGAACATAACCCTAATCATTCAGCTTTTTGTCCTTACACAAAGATAAACCCAAGGCAAAACCTTTCCCCTGAATACAAATATCCAGAGTAGTCCTGAGAGCCACACTTCATCTGTTGTCCCTGTCTACTTCCATCGATGCCACAGGAACGCTGAGGCATGCTGCCCAGACTTCTGTGGCTCCCCTAAACGTGAAATAACGCTACTCTTTCTAATCTTCACTGTCATTTACCTAAGGACTCCCAAAGTCCCAGCTAAGCGGTGACAGAGGGTAGACTTCACTATATTGTAAATCTCTACCAGAGAATGGGAGTACTGTGGGTTTTACTGTGCAACAGTGTGTCCTGAGCATATGCACCACCCATGTCCTGAACTCTCCATAAAAATGCAGGAGCGAACAGAGGCTGCTACATTGCAGCGCTGCAAAACTCTTCCAGAAACCTGTACTTGACTTTGACATGACCAAAAATCGATTTGCGAAGTCTGTATTGAATGCTTTGTTTTCGGTAGGAACATGCAGAAGCCTTAAAAATTTAAGGAAATGAAAGAAAAAAGGGCAAAACTCATATACTACTTACTTCCAGCCAAGTAAGACCTTCATGCTTTCAGGTAAATATGAACAGTAACAAAGATGTTCTAACATTGCATTATATTCTCAAGATGCAAAAGTTAGTAGATTGGAAACGTGTCATTCCAGACCTGTAGGGATAACAGGGCCTTTTGGGTCTCAACTGTTTCTCCACTCCAATTCAGACCACTTCAGAGTTTGGGAATTCTTCCTTTTCTGTTGGTTTGAGCCAGGGGTTAGGAAATGACCCTACTGGAAAAAAACCCAAACAACTTCACTCTTGAGAATTCAGTAGGACTTTTGTAGTCAACCATGGCTGAAATGGGATTTCCCTGATTGTTGAAAACAGCTAGAAGCAAACAGCATCAGCCTGATAGAACGTTGTTTAAAGGAGAAAGGAGAAAATGTCTCTTCCAGGGATTAGAAAACACTGAAGCCAATTCTGTTGAATTGGAGCCCACCTTCTGACATACTTCACAGTCCTTCCCAGTGTGATTTCAAATACCTCCTGAAAACACTGTGGGATGGCATCCAAAAAAAGGGGGGGACCTGGTATACCTGGCTGACATTTATTATTACAATCCAGTTTCTGAGCAAATGGGTTTGGACACAGCCCTTTTTCTGACCTGAAAAAAGAAGATCAGGAAGATTATAAATCCAATGATGAAAATAAAAATTGACCCGGATATTTTGTTTTGAAAGTTTCAATCCACAAATAGCCTCTAAATCAACAAACAGTCCCTAAAGCTGTTTGAAAGCCCAATACAAAATTTCTGTTTAAGGGCTAAAGGAAACTCCCCTGTTGTCTATGGAAAGGGGTTCAATGAATCTCTCAAGTTCTGTTCCAGCCGGTTTTAAAACTGACTATTTTAGATCTGCTTTACCTTTATAATCCTTCCTAAGACTACCCAGGGAGAGGTCTGTGTGCTCTGACGATTCCGAGACAAAAAGAAGTCTCCAAAGTGGTCTTAGTGCTAACTTCAGCTGCCTCTGGCCCTCTTCCAGCAAAGCACTTAAGTCTGTTCTTTGCTTTGAAATTGGCTTGGTGATGTCAATGGGGCTTCTCATGTATCTGCAGTTAAATACCAGCACAAATGATTATTTAGATCCAACCCCTCTGCACCAGGCCTGAAGTACCCACAGCAGTCGCCGTAAGAGCGGGTGTCTTGCTTTATGTTTCTGGTGAGCACGTTAAGTTACTTCTCTCTTCCAACAAATGCCCTGGCAACTGGCTTGTCACACAGCGCTCTGGTTTGGGCTCAAAAACTTCTCTGGCCCAGACTCTTCCTACTCAGTCTTGCCCCTGAACAGCCCCACTCAACACAACCAAGCGCCTTCTTGGTACTCACACAGGTTTACTGCAAAAGCCTGTGCCCACTGCTGGGGAGAGCTGGCCCTCGGTGAAGCCAGTGTGGCTGTTACTAATTAAAGAACAACTCACCTTCTCTAGCTTTGCCCTTCGTTTTCTCCTAGAAATCCTTTTCTCCTTAATAGAGAAACGTCTACATGATGAAACAAAGCACAATCTTCAGGTGACCCTTGGTTGAGTAGAAATCTAATAACTGTCTCGCAAGCTGGAGAACCACCTTTTCTTTTTTTTTTTCTTTTTTCCCCTTAGAACTTTGTAAAAGCTAATTGGAAAGCAATCACAGCCCAGCACTTAATAGACTTCCACATTTCAATAGCAAACAATTTTTTTTTCTGTGCTCAACAGGCACGTCCTGGGCAATTTGCTTCCTTTCCTGGAAGGTGGGTAGTTTGATCTTGATTAGAGAGAAGGCTACAGTATATCACTTTTATTACCTACTTTATATGAGAATAAATGTTTTATAAAAGTTCTGAAAATAATTTCTTATGTCAGGGAGGGCGAGACTTAGTTCTAGTACTCAAGATGCTTTAATTAGTTTTCCCTGAGTCTGTTTTCTCAGTTATCTCACTACAACTGGATCAGCTTTATTACCCTGAAGAAATAATTTGCTCTTATTAAGACCAAGTACTCTGTTCAATAATTTAATATGTTACATTCATCTTTAACGCCAACAGGCCTGAGCCAAAGTTCACTGAAATCAATAGAAAGTCTGCTAGGGACACCAGAAGGCTTTGGGTCCTTTTAAGGGAGTTTTAGTCCAAAGAAGCATCTCTACTGCAGCTATTATGTGCAGCATATCTAACTTGAGTATTATTAGAGGTGTAACTATGGTAGTACAGGGCTCTGCGGGGCCAAACGGTAAGTATTTATGCAACTCCTTGAGCAGGTGGGGGTTTTTTGAGTCTGAGCTGTGTTTCATGCTGCTATGGTTACATTACTGGAAATACCTGCCCCAGTTAACTTAAATTTAGCTTACGTATGGTTACACAAGTTGAGGTCACTCCAGTATAGATATATTTACTCTCCCTAGAGGTTTCTTGTGTTATAGTTATATGATTTAATCCCTTAAATCAGATATATCTGTCTGGTTTTGCTTTATCACTGGCTGGATCATGCTCCCGCTCATCAGCAGTCACTCGTAACAGACAGCCTTCTCTAGCAGTATTGTCATTTTCAGTTACAATCTATTTTCTTCTTTCGTTACTTGAAAAGGTTTTGATACTCCTCCTAGGTAAATTTTTTCATAGGCACCTATGTTTCCCTGGTGGATCTGCTAATAGCAATAAATTAATCCCTAGATGCATTATAGCATGGTTGAACACATTATATTGACAAGTGAGCCAGAAAAACCCTTCTAGCTCAGTTCCTTAGAGACTGAATAAAAAAGCCATCCTAGAACTACATTGATATTAGACAGTATAAAAATTGTGTTGTGTGCTGGAAGCACTATTTCCCTGCAAGTCATAGTCAAGCCTAAAGCTTAGCAAATGTATTTTAGAAACGTCCACTATGCTCACTTATCAATCCAAGAGTCCTGAGGATTTATTCTAATTTCAGAAGAACAGTTAAAATCCCACAATAGACACCTTGGACATTCATATAGCAAGAGAAAAAGTCTGTTATCAGGTTCATTGATATACAACAAGGGAAAATCTGATGTCTGTAAGCAATCTGATGTACTCGGGTATAGTTTGTTTTTGTTACGGTTTGTCTTGTATGTCCCCTTGAAAATCCTTTGCCATATCCTAATGTGTCATTGTGGGCCAGGTGCGAAGATGACTCAGACCAAGAAGGAGATGCCTGATATTTTTAGTCTCTTTTGCCTTGTACCAACCAGATGGACCTAAACACCTAAAAATCTCTCTCTAACGTGTCTGTAATGCTCATTTTTTCAAAATGTAATGGAGCTTCCTTAAGGCAGGCAATTTTGTGTCCTTGTTTTCTGTTGTTTCAATTTTTGTTGCTTTTTTTGAAGTTTGTGAGATTTTAGGGGAGACAAAAGTAATTTCTTCTAAGTTTCTTCACAAGTGTGACAGCCACAAGTTTTTCAGTAATGCCCTGAATCAAGTGAGTGAGGCAAGGAGTACTCCGGCTGCAACAACAGATACCATGAACCCTGCAATTAATTTTCAAGTCATGGTACTGGAACACTTCCACCTTCTGTGTCCTCACTGCATGGACTTCATGAGAAGGATTACTATGACTTCTAAATGGAAGGAAAAATGAGGGAACAAATTGAGCAGTTATTAAGAATGGAGCTATTTTCCTGATGAAACATGACTCATGCTGACAATGGAGATTCAAAGTACTCTGTAGATTTAATAGTCATAAGTGATATAGTCATACTAGTGATAAGTGATGCTTGAGAAAGATAAATCTTGAAGGGAAAGAAATTCTGCCTCAGTTTGTTCAGACACTTTTGTATCTTTTTTCTTGAATACCTTTACCACAACATCTATACGGAACCAATGCCTATGCTCTGAATCCAGCTGAAACAGCTGAACCTAATTTCTAAGCCTAAAACACGTACGTCCATAAGCACTGGAGTTTTATCCCATACCGCTTGTAATTTTATCTTTTTACATCAGAACAGCGGCTGTTTCTATTGATATGCATGAACTGATTAAATGAACCACCCTGATACAACCAACTAATAATATATATTCTCACTTATCTTGATGGGTTAAAGAAGACAACTCTTGGCAGGCAGATTTATAACATTCAAAATACCTGGTATGAAGGCATGAGCTCAGAAGCCAAAGGAGGCGCCGGCAGATTTCATGCCTTATTGTCTTTTTGTCTTCGGGAGGTTCAGAAATACAAAGGTTCAAAAAAGCCCTCTTCCTCAATGTGCGTGGGTGGCGACAGGACTTAATACATATTAATTATAATCTACCACAAGCCCATCAGAATGCTGTTGCTGGACCAAAGAAAAATACCTCTTCACTGTAATCTTGATGGCGTATAGAGCTATCATAGTTCCTTCTATGCATGTGAGAATGAGTGTATTATGGTATATCTGTATTAAAATTGCTCTGGCAAAACTTCTCAGCTTTTCCAGTGAGTTTTAGAAGCTAATATCAGCATTGATGTAATACAAAAGAAAGATTTTGTTCTTACACTTTTTTAAATGTGAAGTGCATATTTGATATTCTTCGGACAGTACTGGTTTTTAAGGAGGTTAAAGGCTGCGCGAGATGTCTGTTTCTTGACTGATAGGAAGGCAGAAGGAGAAATTAGTACTGGGAAAGAACATTATTTGCTTCTCTCAGCACGATCTTTTTGTCTTCAAATCTGAACCCTTGATTATTTTCACCCTTGCTCTGTTGAAATTTGGGGTCAGGGGTTACTCAGGTAGCTGGACGTCCCTCCAAGCACATTCAGGTGAACTAAAAAGTCTCATGTGTGTGCTCCTGCAGTGATTCTCTAAATCCTTTAGCTCATCTATTGTCCATCTCCTTTATACTCAATGCTCTGTTCTTCTTTTTCTCTGTTTTCAAGCTGGACAATTCTATTTTCCGCTTCACCGAAATAAGAGTCAAAAGCCTTTGATTTATACCCTCAGTTCTCTCATTTACAGGTAGTACCATTACAGAGATTTTTGACTATCCATTCTGCTTTCAGGTAAGGTTAAAAGTGCTCTGGATCTTGACAGATATGCAGCAGCAGCGGGCTCAGGAGAGCTGCAAGGATGAGTCATGTGCGCTCCAGTGGCAAGCAGGGAGGAATTGGTATTCTCAAGCTGCAAGAGGTGGTTTTCTCCTCTTCTATTTCAAAAACAAGAGTTATTCCTAGGTGTTCTGGCCAACTAAATTGATCAGCAAAACCATCAGTTTCAGGTCAAGAAGAAAGGAAATATGTTTTCAAGCTCAACCAAACGCATCACATCCTTTCCGCTATGAGGGTAGCCCTATGTCTGCCAGTGTTTCTCATGGGGGGCTTCTCTTCCCTCCACCTCCCCAGGGCCTGACGGAAGAAGGTGCTGGTAGCTGGGGTGCCCAGAAGAAAGTGGCCATGCCCCTTCACTTATCTGCTCCTTGGCCAGCCAACTTCTTTTGGCTGGAGGTCGCCAGAAGCGTAGAGTGCAAGCTGCCCGCTGACAGCAGGTATTTGTGCTGTACTTGTGCAAGCGCCTTATTGCAAAGCTGAGAGCCTTTGGGGGACCAGGCTTTCCTAGCAGTGGGCAGCAGAACAGGTGCAGTCAGGGAGGAGAGTCAGGCCATGCAGACAGGGAGAAACATTCAAAGAGATGCCCAGACCTTACTGGAAGTTGATAGGCGTTAGGTACTTAACAGACCCTTTCTACCCCTTCATGCCTTGTCCTGAGACAGAGATGTATTACTCATGCAGGATTCAGTGCTTCTAATATGTTGGGGGTTTATTTTTGCTTTGGTTTTTTTGGTCGGTTTCCCTGCCCCGCTCCCCCCGCCCCTCCCTCCCCCCTTCCTGTTAAGAGTGAAAGCGCTGTGGTTTAACCACCAGGACAGAAAGAAAGGAAACAATCAACAGCATTACTTTCCAATGAGTTTATAAATGTAAGTGCCAGAGGGGTTCAGGCTCCCCATCTATATTCTTTCCTAGCTAGAGTCTTAAATATATTGAGTTATAACATAAACTACAACAGAGAAGATCAAGGGCTTTTATTTCCATTTTCTGACAACCCCTGATTTAAATTCATTGCACTAATACATTTAAAAAACAAATTCCCTGTATTTAAAAGGGTTAAAATAAGTAGTAAAAGTGACTACGCTTTACAGAAGTCAACCACAGCATTTTCTTTGCCTCAAATATAGTACTATGTCAGGCCACTGTGAATGATATTATACGGGAAGTACATGATAGGTGAGCTTGTAATGTTGGAGATGAGCCATCAAAAAACCTGAATCTACGTGGTTTTGACCAAAAAGATCAGGCTAGGTGTCTAAGAACAGCCTAATGGAGAAGCAACAGGGAGAGGAATCCTTATACATTCATGTATACACACATGGATGGATAGCAGAAAGAAATACGTACTGAGGGGAAAAAAGGGGATAGTTCTGTTATGTTTGACAGTCACACACTTACGGATGCATAAGCAAACAAGCTGAGGTATTAGTCGAAGACAGATGTCGAACAGGACATCAATCTGATCTAGACCCAGCACAAATTGAAACGATTTCAGATAACGGTAATGCTCAGCAAATAGAGCTGGGGGGTGGGGTGGGTGTTTGCACGCACGTGCACATGTGTGTGCGTGGGGTGGGTGTTTGCACGCACGTGCACATGTGTGTGCGTGTGTGTGATACACTCAAGAAGTGCCAGACTGGTGTTAAACTGCAGGCCAGTTGTTTATAGCTTAGAAAATACTTAGCATAACATCAACAAGAAGCCTGCAGAATTATCCATATAAGCACAGTCCTGGGGGCATCACAAACATCTTTGCATAAAGCAAGACCAGCTGGCAGAAAGGAAGAATCATTTTCTCTAATATTTGAAGTTATTAGCCATAAAGAAAGCCTGACTAGAAATGTAAGGCATGACTGTGTGCAACAGGAGGCAGAGGTCAAATAAATGCTGCATATTCTGAATTCCACAGCAAACACCCCTCCAGAGGACACCGCTCACAAGCTGCAGGGACAGTGCTGACTAAAATGAAAGAAGAAAATACAAAGACAGAAGCAGTATCAGAGAAAGACAACCTATTCTGAGCTGGCTGCTACAAATCAAGTTGGTGCGTTGTCCCTTATCAGCTGGAAATTCAGTTTTCTTTCAGCAGAGCTGACTATATGCACTTTCCCAGTCTACTGCGATGGGAAATTCAATCAGCTCAGCTCCAGAAAGCAAGTTGCAATCCCAGACAAATGATATATTAATGAAATACCCCAATCATTTTAAGAGCACCGTGCGAACTTGTTTGAGACACAGCTTTATTGAAATCTTTGTCTCAAGGCATTTTTAGGCTCCCAATGAGGTCTAGGTGGTTATTTAAAAATACAGATATTAGAGGCCTTGTGAATACGGCAGATATTCCACAACGTCTGTCCTAAGGCTACAAACCACCAGGCTATTCCATCTGGCAAAAAATTATAAAAAAGCCATGAAACTCAGACCTCACTGAAGTAAAAAATAAGACAGGAAAAACTCAAGCCCTCCAACTGCTGATGTATTCAGTGAGGTTGGAATGACCGCATTTTGTACAGCGTACAGTTACATTCTAAAGCATGCATAAGAAAGAAACACAAGGAAAAGAGAAGAGAGTGAAAAGACCTGAGGGCCAAACGCAGAACAGCTTAGTCTGGGGATCTCAAAGACACAGTGGTGAGATCCAGATACACAGCGCTGAAGGAGGTCTTCACAGTCGGTGTAGGAAACCCACTTTCTTTCCACCCAAGACGATACTGCCCACAAACCTACCACGCGTTTTCTCACGTGCACAGCCCAGACCCTGGCCAGCTGAGCTGGGGGAGGGGGCATCCCTGGCAGACTGGCAGCTGGAGCTCACCGACTGACTAGCAGCAGTTCACTCACCTGCCACCTGCAATAGCCTCCACCCAGGAGGTACTTCACATGAAAGCAAATGAGGTGTTGGCTGACTTCAGCAGTGCAGAGGTCAGTGCTGATGAACGACGAGTGAGCAGGAATGCAAAGGAACAGCTTGACAGGAATGCAATGGCCTGACAGGAGCACGAGAAGCTGAGCATGCCACCTGCATCTATTCCTGAAAAGCAGTACGAAGGGAGGTGAAGGGGCTCAGCTGTTTTGCATATAACCTAAGGAAAGAGGACCCGGTGAAGGAGGACCAAAGAAATCAAAAGCAGTTTGTCCAAAAGCGATGACAGTGGCGATGAGCTTTCTGCTGAGCTTCGTACCACCGCTCGCCAAGGTCGTGTGGTCCCAGGGCGGCTGCCCCATGGCTGTGGTCCCACACATGTGGCTGTGGTCCCACACAGTGCCTTGCGCGCCAGCACCCGTGACCCATCGCACCCATGACCGCAGCTCACGAGAAGAGAAACCACGTGCCCTGGGCAGGGAGCGTGCCGCCCAAACACACGTGCTTCCCGGGAAACAGCGGGCTGGCAGGGCAGCCCGAAGGGTAAGAAGGAAACTGCAGACCAAGGAAAGGCTTAGGTCTGCTCCAAAGTTTTCTGTCACTTTTATTTAATGACAGAAAACAGGGGGTTTGGCTAGTTTATATATTCATGAAAAGAGCTGATTCCTGTCAAAAAGCTTCTTATTTTTAGGAAGGGGATTAGAAGAAGATGAAATTTTTCATGTGACTGAAAAGACTGCAAACACATCTTGATTGCTCTTAATGTTGTCTCAGTGTAAAGAGCTGCCAAAATGTTCTCTATCACCTCCATAATTGAGTACAGAAATGAACCGCAAGCCAATGAAATCTATTTTAAACAAAGCCTTGTAGTCAGCATTGCCAAAATACATCTTTATCGTTAAAATAATAAATAACATTGACAAAATATGCAAAAATAGGAAAGATCTCTCTGTTATGGGCTACCTCAAGAAAAATAAGTGTCAAAATACCTGAGTGACCTTTTGAAAATATTTTGTGCTAAAAAAAATATGAAGCATGAAATTGAACTCATATCCTGCTCCTTAGTGTCACTGTGTAGAGATAAGAATGAAACCACTTGTTTTGAGGTCTGCTAAAGAATGCAGGCAATAAATATCAGCTTCAGTTGTTTCTCCTTAAACAAGCAGCGCAGTATTTCAACCTACAACTCTCAAGCCACCTTCAATTGTTGCTAACAGCCAAATCCAGTCTAGCGATGGATGTGGATGAAAGTAGGATATAATCTCTGCCTAATCCTGAGGTCTATACCAAGAATAGCCTTCGCCTGATCCAGGACAGCTTACGGCTCCAGGACCTGAATGCCTTCCCTGTTGCTCACTTACATCCCCTGCTTGCAGGAAATCGGGTTCCTGCTGCCAATTAGACTCATCATCATCATTCATCCACAGAGTCTTACTAATCTGAGAGGCTCTTGTTGCTCTGTGTGTGTGTGTCTACTTCAAGCTGGTGTTTAACCTCATCTCTGCCAGGTCATGGCGTGCGGTAGAAGAGCACAGATAACTCTCGGGGTATGGAGGGGCAGGTAGCTGATGGGGGAGTTGGTCAGCAGGTGATGCTGCTTCTGTGCTCCATTTATGTCATGCCTGCTGCTGAGAGATCTGTGTGTCAAGTTGGTTTTTGTTCTTGAATAGCACCTTTAGTTTCCAGTCCTAACATGAACAAATCTATTTAATTTCTTGGTTACAGACAACAGAGTTTACCTGCTGCTGCTATACTAGATAGCTGTTGTACTGCCCAGCTCATGCCTTGGTCCTACACTGATGTTTACTGATGGCTCAGAAGCAGCAGGCTGCCATAGGAAGACACTGCATTATGCATGGCTGAACGTAGGCTCTTTAATCTTGGAGCCTGGCTCCTTTGAACTCCCCTGCTGGCATCTCTTCTGCTGTCAAACTTCCCTTTCCGAATGGAAATGTGCAACATCTTAACTCAAGACTGTATTTCCTTCTTTGTTGAAACAAGGGCATGGAACTAGGAGGGAAGGATTCATCCTGCCTTGTTTTAAGTCACAGCAGCATGATGCTTCCGAGCAGCTTTTGCTCACTGGGCCTCCCCAAACAACTCTTTCATCAGGATGAGGGGGCCCCATGCAAAGGGGAAATAAGATGCAGATCTTCTCAGGTGCATGAAGTAGTTCTTTCCTTATGCTCAGCAGGTCTCAGAGGCATTCTTTGTAAGAAGCAAATATCAATTTCTATGTAGATAGATATCTATGTAGATACCCAGCTCTCCCAGACAACCTGCATGAGGTATTTGCTGAAACGTGTAAGCCCCTTTCAGTTACCTCCCTTGTCCTGTTCAGATTTTTCTAAAGATTTGTGGTTGCTTCATCATTTTTTTAATGTGCTTGCCATTGTGCTTGGATTTGCTAACCCATTTGCAGGCCTGGCTAAGCTGTTTTTGGTTCTGTTGCCATTGGACATTAACATATATAAAGTTATTCAGATACAGAAGTTTTCAGAAAAAGAGGCTGTTGCCATCAGATGACTGTGACAATTTACAGGCAGGGAGTTCTCACATGGGAGACGATGCCTTGAAAGAACAGAAAAAAAGCAAGAAAGGAACATTGCAGTAACTCAAAGAGCAGAGCTGGGCCTTGTTGAGGAAAAGAGAACTAAATGAAACCCCTGTTAAGAACAGAGCTTGGTACATTCATTTCGGTATCTCTTCAGTTCTGCTGCACACCAGCATTCCCTGCAAAGAGTGATATTTAAATGAAATGTACAATTTTGTCCTTTTCTGTTTGCCAAGATCCAGCCACTGCCCTGTCGCCACAAAATGATATAAAAAATAATCTGGCTCTGAGGCTTCCCAAGGACAACAGATCCATTTAGCTGCCAGAATACCATGTGCAGTGTCCAGTCCCCCAATTTCTGTCTCTGTTTCCAGTTATTGCATTAAAGTGACAAGGTCTGTCAGGGTGATGATGCTGAGCTGGCTAGCTGAGGATGGTGATGCACCACACAGTCCCTTTTTTCCCCTATAACCAGCCATCTGCAAATTTGAGATCCTCATTTTTTATGTGGACTTGCTATCTGGAAAGTTAACTTGTTTCAGAAAGAAAAAGTCACACTTTTCTGCAGGTGTAGGAGGTGTATTTTCCTATGCCACAGGTAGTGTCAAATCTGGTGTTGGCTACTTGGGCAGCACCTTGATGGCTCACGTGTTTTGCCACTCTCACCTTCTGCTGTTATTCTGCCTCTCAGGTTTTCATTACACTGCACCACTGACCACAAGTCTATAGGCCAGCCTGGGGAACCCAGGGAAAAAGAAATAGCCCTTGGAAGCCTGGGCTTGGATTCTTCCTGCAGACCGTGCAGCTGTTCCCATGCGGCTTTCCTTCTCTATATTCTTTCCCTGTACTTTTCGTTTATGGATTTGCATTTGCTTCTGTTTTGCTCTGATTGGCAGCAGATACCTGAGTCTGTTCACTGGCATTTGAATGAGAGAATCTCTTCTATCTTGGATTATTCCCATTGCTGAGTGCACCGGAGTCTACTGCCTGGGTCGTTTCCTTTGCTTTGGCCATGTAACAGTTAGTCAACGTATTTTGCTTTGGCTGCCTCATTTCTGGAAGCTTGCTTCAGACTTCATTGAGTTTATTGCCTTCACTGTGTCAAACTACAGTTCATTATTGTCGTCATTTTATTAAAATGGTCCCTAAGTGCGCCAGATTCTGAATGCTTGACTGCAATATTCCACGGAGATCTACTTTATTTTTATATTGGTCAAAGCCAACAGTAAAGCTGCCATTAGCAGCCAAGCTAACGCCTTCATGAAACGCTGCCATGCTTTCCCAGTGCCTGGCATTTCGTCGTTGGCTCTTGAATGCTGTATCTCGACACTGGGCACATATAAGGGCAAAATGCACTTCCATTGCACAGGAAGCAACATTGAGACTAGCTGAGATCTAGTTCTATATTTAGAGTTTCATGAATTCTTTATAAGTTTTGTGTTATCTTTTCTGATCTGAAAAGGAAAGTAATGTTTTTGGCCTTTATGCTATATATTAAACTCTGGAGTGAGCTTTAATATGTAAAACATGCTGCTTACATTCCTCAGATCTATAGCAGAGATATCGTCTGGTTTAAGTGTAGTGCAACAGTTCGAAAGTCTGTGTATTTTAATGCCAAGCTCATAGGGATGCTATAATGAAATGCAGATTCCTGAAAACTTTACAGCAAAGTAGGAGAAAGTCAAAAAGAAAGTGGAAACGGCATTTGTGATTCTTGAGGTGGGGCAATTTGCAGGGCTCTTGTGGTTCTAGGGCAGTGTTGTGAAGAAGCAGCCAAATGCAGAAGTCTTGGCACTTGTGTTCTGACAGTATTTAATTGTTTCCTACAGGCTCAGCAATAACACCATGGAGCATTTCAGACTTCATCGTGCCTTTATGTCGAGCTTTTCCTGGCAAAGTGGGAAAACATGTGTACAGTAGTGTTTATCTTGTGAGTGAATGACTGTTCTTGAAGTATAGCCATACTGAGAATCTCGCTTCAGTGCAAGTGAAGCTCTTCAGATAATCATGTCTGGGTATTTTTAATAGCCCTTGGTAATATCTTATCCCCTTCCACTCTAAGTACCTTTGAAATCCCTCCAAGTTCTCCAGGAAAATGCTTTGGAGCAGGGCTATATGTGTAACAACTTCAGGTATTATCGAGAAAAACTTTAGATAATAAAAGAAGTTCAAACCTTGGACTTCCCAGTCTTCTACCATTAAGACCCACTGGTTTAATTACAAAACTTTTATGGAGGACTGAAAATATGCAACCTTCTTACCAAACTCACTGTAAAGGAATTCGTTTTGTTAGCTTTTCAAGACAAAGTACAGCAGATTAATCATTGAGTAGGGCTAGTGAGCCGAGTGTGAGGAAACCAAATCATGACCTCAATCATATTAGCACCATCCAAGTGAATAAAATGGCCAAATCTAGTGTTTGAGCCTTGCCTCAAGCAAACAGAATCAAACTATTAACATAAACAAAAAAGTTAAATTTAACAGGTTAGCACTGAGATTAATCAAAGAACAGAACCTTATAAGCATAATTTTGCTTCCATATCTTGTAAAAAAATTACAGTCATATTAATAGATTCTTTTCCCAGAGACTGATTTTACAGCAGCCCTAAGTGATTACACACATCTGGTGATGTAAGTTAAAAACTGCAGTTATAAAAGGAGCTAAACTAAAGACTACAGATTCCCTGTGCTATAATAGATCAGGTTTGGATCCATATCCATTGTCACACCCTTTAAGGGACAAATGCTGCTGCAAATTTGGAAGGACTCAACTGTAAACTTATTTATAACATTGTTATTATTGACATCTGTGTTACAGAGATATTAATTTCCCCGCTGGTGGAAAAGCAGCGTGAAAGATTTTGCTGCACCTCTAAGTTTAACCCAAATACAAGCGGTGTTGTATGGCAGAAATTTCACATCGCAGCGTCCTTGACTGGACGGATAGTTAATCATCACAGATGAATTTTTACAGTAGTTTTCCAAAGCCCCCTCTCCCCTACCCCAAAGCAGTAATATACATTGCAAAAATGTGTAAAGTATACAATTTTTATCATATAGTTCAGAAATATGTCACACGCTTTTGGCTGGCTCATCAAACCCTGACCGCTAATCCATCTCTGCTCAGCTGAAACATCCCAGACACCTTGGCAGTATCATCCAGCTGTCATTTTTCAAGCTCTCCAGCAGCGAAAAGTTTCCTTTCTTTCCCAAAACAGACATTGCCTCCTCCCCCTACCATTTCAAGGCAATGTTTAGTGGCAGAATTAGCGTTTGATCCTTCTCAAGGCAGCACACAGAGCAATGGGGACCTCGGGAGCTGTGTGCTTCCACCACATAGTGAGGGCTTGGCAGCGCTCGTGTTTATTCCCAGCTATTTATCTTGCCATTACGCTCTTATCTGAACGCCTCACAATCTTTTGGGTCCTCAGAGCAACCCTGTGAGATAAAGGACTATTCCCCTGTTGCAGCTTGGGCAACTAGAGCCAAAATTTGCAAAGGTTTTTAGTACATTGTATGCTGGGTCAGAGGCGGACGGGGAGCGATGGAAGGAGGAAAAGGTTACCCATTTTAAATGCTTTAACAGTTCAAATGCAATCCTGGGCCTGACCTCGTTATATTATGAAGCTGTAGGATTCCCAGTAGTGGATGCTGCTTAATCTATACACCTGGCAGTGAGAGGGATGGAGTCATCAGGGGCTCCCAAGGGCACCATCGCTACCTTGCCCAGGTACTCAGGGCTACGGGCTTGAACCATTTCCATCCTGTGTTGGAAATCTGGGTTCCTGAGCAACCAGCAACATCTTCTGGAGCTCCTCCTGTCTTGGCTCACCAAGGTGTGCTCTACGCCTCTTGTACCTCTTACCTGTAGGAATTGTGTTTGTAGTTGACAGAGTTAGCATCTCACGGCTTAGTCAGTTCCCTCATTCAAGAGACCCGGAACCGAAGTGGTGAAGCAGGGGCTCCCAGATGAGCATTTCTGGCTGTGCTTTAGTTTCTTGAACAAAGTAGTCCTTCTCTGCTGATGCCCATGAGATTAGACTTCCCCTTCTGCAGCCGGCACGTTTAGGAAGAGGAGGGGAGGGCGGCAGGGCACGGCATTGCCACTGAGCTAAACCTCAGCCCTTGGTACCACTGGGATCTAGGCAGTTTCGCACAGAGCCTCACTGGGGATCTCCAGCAGCTGGATCTTCACCACCGTAGTGACTTGGCCCTCGAAGCATCATCATCAGACATTGGGAAGCATGACAGTTCTGCATGATGGTTACAAGGTTTTTGGGGAAAATACCTCTTGTGGCCCACGGGCACAGAGTCACACACAAAAATACCATAACAGAGTGCTGGGGAGCCCAGGCCAGACAACCCCCCAGCTTTTGGGCTTGTTTATATTTTTCTCACTTGAGTGCAGAGGTGACTGAATATACTATATAAGTAGTTACAAGTGAGGCAGGTGAGGTTTTTTGTGTATTTCCAAAAGTTACCAGAAATCATCTGGAAAGGCGAACAGAAAGGGAATCTGTATGCCTTTGGGGCTGTCCACTGAATTGTGCTTGAGGCATTGGGCTTTGTAAGTAGAAGGAGAGGCAGATCAGCCAGGCAAAATGTCTGACTTAAGATGCAGGCACACATGGTTATGGTCTGTGCAGAACAGAAAATGATCTTGTTTATGAGTCTGTGTGTGTGTATGGTGGGGGATCTGGCATTTGAGAAGACCTGCATAAAAATTCAGTCTTTGTGTTTTACCTGACAAGTAATAAACCCGTTCCCAAGTCAGGACAAAATCCTCTTGCCATACAGTAAACTCCAGCTTCACTGGGGTCGTGGTGGTGGGGTAATAAAAAAGAAAATAATTAAAAACACATTTTTAAAATCTTGCTAGACTATTTCTTCTGAAGTACCTTCCTGAAAAGCCAGGCACCTTACTAGCATCAGTCCAGTTACAGGACCCGGAAGGAAGGGAAATTACAAGCAATCATTTCAGAAATAGCCCCAGGATGCACTGTGTGTGCCTCTGAGCCAGGAAAACCCCAAAGGACATAAGTCTGGAATATAGTAGCTGGCTCATTCCCAGGCAGAGATCTGCAGTCTCACTGAAAGCCTGACAGACACACCGCAATGCATATATCTATAACGCAGCACCAGTGGCACTTAGCCATTCGGATCTGGTTCTCAAAAATAATTTGGGTTCCGGAGAGAAAAAACAGCAGACATTTTGGGGATAAATCCTGAGTATCACTGGGGCTCTGGTCCCACATCCCATTGGAATGATTTCTTTGTTATTATCATTCCATGTAATGATCCATATCCTGTTCCTTCAATGACTAAAGAGCCATGTAAGTTCGCAGAATGAGTAGTCCTGGGCAAAGCACCAGACTTGTACAGTCCGCATGATCACAAGCAGACAGAGATTTTTTGTAGGATGCAGTCCCAGGAGCAGCACTCGTCTGTAATGACTGGTGACTATCATTATGAAAGAGGATATTGTTTAATGAATGTTCTCTCTGATGCTACCAGCCAGGGCAACACATACTTGTCTGTTTATGCTCATGCTTTCAACTCTATTCACAAATCGATACTGGAGGAGCTTTCTTCTTCCATTTTAATTCTTAACTTTCTTTGCTCCACTTGAAAGTACCGTGGAGGGGAGAGAAGGAGTTACTTAGCATTTGAGTTTTGGAACCAGCTCTTGTAAATCTCAGCAGCCAGCCAGCAGCTGACATCTTCTAATGAGAATGATCCTTTTCTGCAAACAGCCAAATTCCTTCTTCTGGGTTCTGCCCTTGCCAGCGCACTTCTATAGAAAGACTCTCAGGGACAAAAATACTTTGGAAAGTAGTAGCAGGAAGGGAAATAGCATTGGCTGCAAACCTGTCAACCCAAATCAGACGTTAGCTTCCCTTCTTGCTTCCAACTTAGTAGAAATATGCTAAGGATTTGAAAATGTGACTTTTGATCAAATATGATCCTATTTTTCACTCCCTAAGTTAAAAAGTGCCATTATATTAGCGGTCTGTCTCTTTCGAGCTTATAAAGTGAAAGAAGAATGTCTTGTTTTTAAAAGGCTGGAAATGTAACAGCGTGACAGTCATTTGCACCTGAACCTTCCTTTTCCTCTCACTCCCCTCCCCACGCCCCATTCAAATCCACAAAGGCCTTTTCCACATCAAGCACATGAGAGCTCTTTGTGTGGTCACATTGTTTTTTGCAGGCACTAATAATTCTGCCTGCTGTTAAGCTTTCAACACAAAAAAGCAGGACATATGCTTTACATGCCTGATTTTTTTATTTCTTTTTTTATTATTATTTTATTTTTAGATAAAAGAACAAAACTGAAAGCTCCATAGGGGGCAAGGAGAGAAGAAGTTGTCTGTATAGATACATTGCTCTTGCTTCTTCCATGAAATCCTCCGTCTCAGGGCTCCCTTCAGCCCTGCAGATATGAGAGCACACGGCACAACTTACTTAGGCTCCAGCTGTGAGAAGCAAGCAACTTGAGTGGGAAATGCAGCTCACTTTCCCTCTTACTCAAAGCAAGTTACAAGTGCTTCAGGTCTCAGAGAACAGCCTAAAACAATGACACAGGTGCAGCCCTCTTGGCTGGAGACAGAAGGCAGATTAAAAATATAATTTAAAAACTCTTGCAATCTTTAACCTAATGTCTTGTCTTTCTGGGAAGTGAGTGAGACAAAAAGAGTCCACAAACTGTTTTGGAGTGCTTGGGTTTGGCAGTCCTGAGCAGACAGGTAGGCAGACATCTGACGTTTAAAAGACACGATACACAAGAGACAGCCACAACTACGTACACACTGCACAGAGAGGGAAGCTGGCTGGAGGCCCTGTGCTCTCTCTGTAAATTGCCAAAGGGAATGCAATTCAGAGTAAATGCTCAGACTTTTTGATTAAATCAATCCATTGCCACTACCCAATGCATCTTGTGTTCTTTTTTATTGCAGCACATTACCCAGCAATAGTTGATACCATAAATGATATATACAGTCTTCTGGAGCTCTGGGTGAAATAAGGACAAGCTGGTCTCATTATCTTCAAATTTCCCTACTTTTTAAACTTCAATCAGGCCTTTAACATCCTCTTAAATGTCTTTATATATATATATATATATATATATATTTATTGTATGAGAAGATAAAGGAATTTGTTCCGGAGATGCTAAAATAATTGTGAATGAGGTAGGTGTAGAGTCAAGCTGAGCTGCATTCCTTGTTAAAATGAAATTGATGTGCAGGGGACCCACCTGTGGTGGGGGAACCAGCAAAGGATGGACAGCAAGATTCCTATGCACTTTTAGTCTTCTGTGCCCTTCTCTCTGTTCATTAATTTGCCTGGTGGGGAACAGGCCATTGTTTAATTTACTGATGTAGCCTCCTAGCCCTGCTGCCAGGGCCTGTGGACAGCATCATAAATTGTAACCTGCATTTGGGGAATTGGTGCAACAGGCCACAGGGTTGCTTCAGGCTCTTCAGGCAACAAGAGGAAACCTGAGAAACCAAGTCATACTCAATCTTTCCCCCTTTCAAAGGAACACAAAACGTTCTTAATATTGTCCTGGTAAGTTTGTCACATTGCTTTAATGCAGTAAAAAAACCCCAATGATCAATCCTATATATCTGGCACACGAGGTAGTATATGCAGGCAGTCAGGGCTAGCCAAGTCCTTGCTTCTCTGGAGGTCTCTGGAGTTGCATAGGCAGACTGTCCACTTCCCTCATCCCCAAAACGTCAGTGGAAAATGTTTCATAAAGTTATAAGCTCATTTAGGTTGGAGGCAGACAGTCTTCCTGGCCCAGCGCCCATCACAAAAGTAAACAAGAGACGCTGCAGAAAATTGCTGGCCATAAAATACCACACACAGGCCCGCACGCATGCACTCTTGGAAGTGGCAGCTGGACCTTTCAGCCTGTCTTTATCAGTTCAGTAGTTCTAAAGAAAACCAGGCAAGAGTCTGAGCATCAACAGCTGAACGCCAAACCCCGAGAGCTCGTGTAGCAAGTGCACGGAGCGTTCCGTGTGGATGGATGTACTGGGGAGACAAAACACAGAACTGCAAAGGACATATATGAACGTGTATACGTGTGCAAGCCTGCGTGTACCTGCAAGGCCTTTGTCTTCCTGCCTTCTCCCTGGGACCTAAATAGCTGTGTGGCTGATAACCACAGCACATGCACTAACTGAAACTACATCCCAGAGATGCTCACAGCATTGCCCTCTCACCGGTGTTTCCCAATATCTGCATATGAAACGGACGACCTCAGCCTGGCCTTTCCTAGGTGTCCGACCACTCACAATGTTAGATGAATTCCGCTCCTAAATCTCAACAGTGAAGATTTTCATCACCCCAGCTGTGAATTGTTGCCTTTCCTGTTAAGGTGGGCTTGGCGTGGCCAAGAGGAGCCTGCACAACGCTGTGCCGTGGCTGCCCGGGTGGGGCACAGCACTGAGCGCAGCTCAGCACAGCTCCTTCATGCTGAGGAGTTCAGGGCATGGTCCTGCTCCTAACCCCCGAGAGGCAAGTGGAGGGAGCAGTGTCAGCCTTAGAGGGAGGAGTGAGAACACGACAAGGTGCAGCACCAAGACCTGCCAGGACCCCGCTATGTGACCTGATGTCTGCTGAAGGCTTTCTCAGCCCACTGTGCTGCCTGGAGCAGTTCGGTGAGGCTCGAGTTTTTCCAGAGGAAGGTCAGAGGAGAGCTTTCAGTCCCCCAAGACCCCTGCCCTCTTCATTGTGTTGTGGGCTATATATTCGTATTCCTGACTGGTGGAACTCAGGACCGTTTGTGACTCCATACCAGCAATAATGCAAGGAAGAAAAACAGCAGGCTTGTCTGGGATGACAGTAAAGCAGGGTCAAGTACGAAAGAAAAACACTTATAGGCCCCTTTGCAAAGAACAGTGCTTCAGCCTTTATTTTGCAAAGATTCATGCCCACACGACTCCCTCTTTTGAGCAGTAGCTGACATTTCTGGAATAGAAACTTATTTCCAGCTTTGCAGAAAGGGTGCCCTGGGGGACACCAAGCTGAAGGTGAGCCAGCAGTGCCCTTGCAGCAGAGAAGGCTAATGGTAGCCCGGGCTGCAGCAGGGAGGGTGTTGCCAATGAGATGATCCTTCCCCTCCAGTCAACACTGGTGAGGCCAAATCTGGAGTCCTGTGTCCAGTTCTGGGCTCCCCAGCACAAGAGAGAAATGGACACGCTTGAGACAGTCCAACAAAGGGCCACAAAGATGATTAAGAGCGTCTTGTACGAGTACAGGCTCAGACTGTTCAGCCCAGAGAAGAGAAGGCTCAGGGGATCCCATCAATGTGTACAAATGCCTGAAGGGAGGGAGCAAAGAGAACGGAGCCAGGGTCTTTTCATGGTGTCCCGTCACAGGACCAGAGGTGACGGGCACAGGAGGTTCCCTCCGAACATCAGGAAACACTTTTTCCTGTGAGGGTGACCGAGCCCTGGCACAGGTTGCCCAGAGAGGTGGTGGAGTCTCCATCCCTGGAGGTACTGAAAAGCCATCTGGCCATGGACCTGGGCCACCAGCTGTAGGTGGCCCTGCTGGAGCAGGGGCAGGACCAGATGACCCTTCCAACCTCAACCTTTCTGTGGTTCAGTGATTCTATGAAAACCTTTGTTTTGGCTATAGTTTGCTTTTTTCTCTAACCTTTTAGCTTTCAGCCCCACTCAGAATAAAAAAAAAAAAAAAAAAGGAAAGCAAACTTAAACATGGAGGAAGATGTCAAAGGGACCTCTCCCATGTGAACCTGTTCCTTCCCTTCCCCTATTGTCTTTTTCTCTCAAAAAGGGCCTGATCAAGGAAAAGATGCTGAACATAGGCCACTAACCCACTAATGGTCAGCACCTCCCACTCAACCCCAACATCCATGACCCAATAACACTGTTCTCTCTGCCTCATGCAAAACCACACACACACACACACAAACACACACACATTGTCCTCGCCAGTCCAGCTACATCTTCCAGAGAAACAATGCTGATGTGTAGTGCACATCACTTCTAATTTTGTTTCAAATAGACATATAAAAAAAGACTCAGTCATTTTTTCTTCCCCCCACTGGCCCTTTCCCTGACTGTCACTGGGAGGCATATCACATGTGCATGAAAGCAAGCCAGTGGGCCACTAGTTTCCAGCCCTCATTAGCAAAGATTTGGATGATGAAAAACTTTGACCATATCTGAACATCTTATAAGCGGTAGTCTGAAAGCAGAAGAAACAGTCAGTATTTCTCTGCCCACTGCCTTTCTGCTTCACACAGCTAGATGCTGCTGCTATTAGCACCCTGACCAAAAGTAGCCTCTGGTACCTGTATGGAGCTTTAAATACTGGTTTACCTGCTCAGAGTGGAAAAAATAAAGTGCTGTTTAGACCAGAGGGGGTTCTAGGCCTTCCTCTTTACATAACAAGGATTTGTTCCCCCCCCCTGCGTAGGGTAAGGAAAACTTTGTGCTACCATTGCTTTGCAGATGGCATCAGGAAATGTTTCTTTCAGGAGTTTTCGCTTGGCTTCCTGTACTGGGGATAATCCTTAGTCTGCACCGAGCCCTTTGCTCTGCTCTCGCTGGCAAAGCAGCCCGTGGTACACCTTCACCAGAGGGGCTGCGGTGGGACGGCTCAGCCTAGCGTCACCTGAAGCGACCGTGACAGCCAAATGGAATTGTGGCAGCAGCACAGGCCAAATGCTAAATAACATTTACAAAAACTAAATAAAGTGGCTGGGCCCAAAGGCAATGTGGAAGACAGCATTTGGCAATTGCTCTTTTTAAGGAGGTGTATTTTTAATGGTATTTTTATATCATGCAGATATTGCAAATATGAATTGCTCACCAGTGAACACTCATCTTGCAAAGATTCCAGCACTAACTGGATCTTACTTTCTCACATAAAAGGAATATATCACAGAAAAAATAGGACTATCTCCCACATGCTCAGGTTTTAGCAGAAATTAAAATCTTAAATATCTCCCATTTATTGCTCTGTTGTTAACCAGTGAGGTTAGAGAGCCTGGAAAGATGCCAGTTGACAACTAGTGTACAGGAGAGTCACTGCTTATTTTTGTTTTTAAAAAGACAGATTTCTTTAGCTAGGTAGCTGTGCTCATGCAGGATTATCTCGAACTGGACAGAAAACCATTTTACCATATCTTTATCATATTCAGGAATGTCTTGGGGTCTCAGCAAGACTGGGGCTCTGTTGCATAAGGCCCAGTGCAGACAGGGAGTCTATGAGCAGCCACAGGCTTTGCAGTTATAGTCGGAACATTTTTTTTTCTGAAAACCATAGCTGCCACATAGAGATTACTGCCTGAAAATCTCACTTTATTTTTAAAGGAGTATGTTTCTCGCCCACAGTGCCTGGAAATGAAAGTCCTAAATGCTTCAGCACCAGAACACATATAAAAAGACTGTAAAATGAAATTGTCTGCTTTCATGGTGTTAAGTCAGTGCTGTGATTGATTGGGGAAAGGAGAGGGTGCGAGGAAGGGAGGGTGTTATTCAGGGTTTCTGAATGCTGGAGTTGGGCAGAACTGCAGGTCCTTGTTCCTTCTCCCCATTCCAAAACTTAGCAATTTTAAACAGACAGCATCTTAACCAGAGCATCTGCAACCAGAGCATAGGCCACTAAACGCTGGTTCTCCAAGACCAGCATCTGTAGGCTGCTGTGTCATGACATAAGAGAACACTGGTTCTCTTATGAATGAGGACAGTCAGCAATCCTTCACATGCTGAAAAATGCAACTCACACCCCACCATACCAGTACGTTCCCACTGTGCTGGTCTTTCTGAGTCATTTCTTCAATGTCCATCCTATTTTACTGTGGCTTGTGCTACAGCTTCGTGTTGCCGCTCACCCAGAACTCACAACAGATCTAGGCAAAACCATTGCAGTTCACCATGTGGAACATTAACCCCTGTTCCTAGCATAATCAAGACACAAATTAGCTCACAGTCGCTCATCGTCCCCTTCATTTCAGCAGCCTGGCCTTTTGAGTGTACAAACCAGGTTGATACCAGTGAATTGCTGCATGGCTGCAAAGTTCCTGATGCTCTTTCTCCACGTTATTGCTACCACAGTGGTTCTCAGGTATGATGAGGGACACTTTTATTTCTTTTACTGCTTTGAAGCTGTGCCATATTGGTGTCTGCTGGACCTCTTGCTTCAGTGTTCAGGTCCCACAGTTCAGAAGGAAAAGGCTTCCATGTGTTTTGCTTTCTGACAGACTCCTTTGGCCACTGCTCAGAAACACGGGAGTTACAGCCAGGCACCACGCCAGTATGGCCTTCAGGACAGCTGGGATGGACTCTCCATGACTAAGTTAGAGTTGGGGCAGGCTCTGGTGCTAGAAAAGTTATTTTTCACACAAATCCACTTGTGGGGCTTATCTTGGAGTTAAGCTTTGCTATCTGAGCAACAAGGTTAATCCATTAAATTGGGCTTGAAAAGATAATATTTAGGTAATGATACCACAAAAAAAGCTTTGTCTAACAAATGGGACAAAAAGGAGGGAAAATTCATGTCATTTTCTTTTGGAATTTATGGGTCATTTTTTTGAAATGAAAGAAATTTTTGAAAGTGTTTGAGATTTTCCTTAGTTTCTCTTCTAAAGAAAATCACATCATAGTTTGCATTGTTAATAAGATCACATTTGGGGCTTTTAAGATTTCAGAGCCCTTGTTCAGTTTTTTTGTTGGTTGGATGGGTAGGTTGTTTAGTTTGGGTTCCCCCCCTCCCTCCCCCTTTATAACTTTCTGTTGCATTTTTCTGATTTTTCACTCATCTTTCCACATTTCCTTCTGGGCTGGAGAGCAAGTACCGTCCATCAATTTCATCAGCCAGTATCTCAAACATTGACCTCAGGCTCTGACTTTAAGGGTTCTTCAGTACTGGCCTGAACATTGTGTCTATGAGAATGGTCCCATGATATTGCTTTCCCCTGAGGAGCCACCTGTGGTCTCCTCCAACGGTGCACTGAAAGAGCCATGAGCTTTTGTTCTGAGCAGCTCAGCGTTCGTGGGACCAGGACACTGCAAACAGCATGAGGGAACTGTGGAGCTGGAAGCGGTGACATTTCTGTTTGCCCATCAGAATGAAAACCAGGAACACCCAACACCTGCAGCAAGAAAGATGGACTGGAAAATATTTTATTCATGTCCTTTTGTTCCAAGTTTCTGTTTGCTCTCCACCCTTTCATTACCTATGTTATTCCTTATTGTCTTTTTGGATCAGCAAACCAAGTTAAATATTGATCAGTGAACCTGATTTTTCACTCTCTTTCTTCTTACACTGGTTGGACTAGAGTTACAGTGACCAAAAGGACTGTTGTAGCTGCACAAATCACCTGATTCGTGTAGTTTTGATTAGGGGGTTGTAGGAATGGCATACTGGGTCCTGCCCTGCATCATGTCCTTGATGTTAGACCAGCTTAATCACAAGCCATGAGAGGGAGAGCACAACAAAGCATTCCTTCCTCTGGCATTCACTTCCCTTTGCTGTCATTCAGTGGTTTAGGGACTTCGAGTTGCAGAATGACAAAGTCATTAAAAATTGACAATTTTCGACTTCCTGCAGTGGAGGCTGTGCTCGGTTTAATAGCCAGGAAACCAGAACAGTGCTGGGATCTAAGCAAAAGCCCCTGGTTTTCAGTGCACTTCTGTGGATGCTTAGCTTACACGGGCAGGGGTGGAAGCCGCCCTGCTTGTTTGTAAAATGACCTGGAGATCTACAAAAGCCTGCTCTCTCAAATCCATCACCTGGTGTCAAAGTGGGATTACGTCCCCTGGCCACAGCACACCCGCGCCCGTGGGTGAGTCATTCCTGTTTGCTCTCACACGCCCATAGGCTGCTGCTGCAGCCTTTTCCCCTTCACGGGGCAAGGAGTGGCTGTTTGGTTTCTTAGCAGCATGTTCGGATAAAAAGGGGAGCTGCCTGTAGAAAAAGGTGCTTATTGTAGCTTGTGTTTGCACTGGAAATTTTGAAAGCGCAATGCAAACAGGGACATCAAATATAAGCTATATCTCAAATATGGTCTTAAGTCTGAGAAGTGTGAGACAGAGATGACCTCTACCTTGCTGAATGTTAGCGTTGCTAACAGGGCTAGCATAGTGTCTGCAGTTGTGCATAGACATCATGATGGATGGTACATTTTCTAGTTCAAAAGTTGTTTTTTTCCCCCAACTTAAAATACTGCATCATTTAATCTCTGATTATACCAGATGTTTATCCACAGTACCAAATGGACCCAACTGTTCACTGTGGATGCTTTTTCTGTTTCCTAAGGAAACCATAAAAGACATATGAGAAGCGAGCAAGAATATAAATAATCTAAAATTTAGAAGGTTAATTCCTTCGCTTTGAAGACATGCCTGGTAAATATTAAAAACATGCTGTGTGACTGTATACTGTGTAACTTCCATGGAAGCAGAGCAACAGAAAGGCTAAATCATAGTGAAGTTAGGGTGGGACAGGACAAATATCTGAGAAATGGCAGCAGGAAAATTAATCTCTGTTAAAACTGCAGGTGTAAACCCAGGAATCAAAGTAAGAAAATGTCATGAGGCAGAGCAAGATGCTAAAGAGATACATGAAGTGAATAATAGAATAATCTCAAAAGGATGGTAGTCTAAGTTTACATGACCTGCACCTAGGTGCTTCAGTGACTGTGACATTGGTTGTAGGGTTCTTCAGTCAAGTAGCAGGGGTTAGCAGGTGCTTCCAAAGCACACAGCAAATAAATGTGAAGACTTGCTGTAGTGGTTGTCCTAAGTGAAAGAGCTGAAGAAGCAGGCTTTGGCTAGGTTTGAATCTGTCCCTTGTACATCTCTCCCAAGAAGAGCTTCTGGTTCCTCGTGTCATGTCCCTTGAAGCAAACTGTTCATTTTCTTAGCAGCCTCTAGCTGCTGAGCATCGACTGGTGGGAACTGTGAACCTACAAATTGTACAGCTGGTGATTTTGAGGAAGGAGCATCTGAAATGAATAATTACTTGGGCATGGGCCCCAGACCTCTCCACTTGCAGTGTGCCACAAGATCATCCTCTACGTCAGCAAAGAAATTAAGTTTAAAATGAGAGAGCTAACTAGGAAGGGGGCTAAAAGCAATACAGAGAGTCTGTTCAACTGCAGATAAACAGACCCAAGGTAAAGGTCCTTTTTGAACTAGTGACACTTCTGAAATTTCTGTGAAAAAAATTATGGCAGAACTGATCAGTCAAACCTGAAACGCCACAAACCTCTTTGTTTTGGGTGCCAATCTCTATTTTGGTACTTCTGTGTTTAGGTGACCAGAAGTAAAGAGGCACAAAGAGCAAAAGCCTTTGAAAGCTTCTCAGTTTTACCTAAGATAAACAGATACAGCTGTCTCAGGGTTTTCAGTATCATTTGTACTTGTCTGTGCCTACTACAGGAAATACCTTGAATGTTACAAACACCGGAGTTATTTAACTGCAAATAGTAGCTACCGTTGGTAACTAGGTTTTTAAGAGTCTCTGCTGCACAACTTTTCCAAACCTTAACCAGAACCCCATTCAGATTCAAATTGTGGTCAAATGAGCAAAGCCAGTTCTTTATGGCAGACAAATGAACATTTCTCATCCTGTTCTCCCTTAACCTCAACCTGGGAGGATCGTTGTTCAGCCGTTCCTGAGTTCTGAGAAATGCCTCGGTAATTTGGACATCCCCATCCCAGACTGCTACGAAGTTCTGACAGATTGCGGGCTGCCAGTCAAATGCAGATGAAAGCTGCATCGTTGCTGACTTCACACGGGAAGAACCACAGTTTCATTTTGGGATGCTCTGGAAGCACTTCCACATCTCTGAAAACGCAGAGAGCCTCGCGCCAAGGGCACCAGGGCTGCGCATCGCCCCCAAGCCATGCACCTCCTCCAGGCACGTGTTAGGCTGCTGCACCAGACCTGCCCGCGCTTGTTTGCTGTTTCAGGGAAATGCCCTGGAGTCAGAGAAGGTGCAGACAAACCGTGGAGATGTTGAAATCTGTTTTGGGTGTTGTTTTGTTTCATGTTTTACTTGTGCACACTCAGAGATTTCTTCCCTCTTGCTGCAGTGAGGGCCTCAGTTTATAACAACATGGGAAGGCAATCATCTAGACCTGCCCCAGTTGGATTACACACTATGGAAAGTGTGTTTAATTATGAAAAAATTAAAAGACAAGGGGGATATGTTTAGACTAAGAATGTAGACAGTTTCTTGGCTAGAAGCAACGATGAACAAGAAGGGTAAGAATTCTAGAACAATTGCAAAAGATTTATTTACATTTTTAGAAAATCTACATATGTTTTCACTTACAGATCTTGGGAGGGTCATTTCAAAGATTAGGACTGCTGGCTGCTCACATTTATTTCTACCTCTATTCGCTCTGCTTGCAACTTCAACCTTAATATACAGATCACAGCAAAAGGAAATACATGTCAGGTATGACATATCAAGTGACACAAAAGCTCAGTCACAAGAAACAAATTTTAAATTGATCAAGTGCTGTGAGGCTTTTTAGTAACATTTGTTGGTGCATTTTGCACAGTTCAGGCCACAGGAGTTTCTCAGAGAGTTTCTGGTCTTGCTGCCAATGAGAAGTAAAACTTATAATTCTAAGGTGTATTCCTTTTAAGCCCTCCTGAGTCACAAAATAAAATAAAATAAAATAAAATAAAATCCAAACTCTTTTCTCAATAAGTTTTCTTCAAGGTTTTTCCATTGTTTTGTTTCTGCTATCTTCACTATACATTTCATGTGGGTTATACTTAATCTCCTCTTTAACTCTCTAAAGCCTCAATAATCCTTACCCTACCTTTCTGGGACACCAAAACCCAGCAGTGCAGTTGATCTACAGATCTGAAAATGGGTCATTAGAGCTATTCATCACAAACGACACAGCACAGTTTAAACAAGAAGAGAGTGCAAATATATGCCATCCTGAGTCAGATTAAATGTCTGTCTGCCATAATATTCTGTTTCAGTAACGTAGGCTCCGTGACCAATTTTCCTGATAACATGGGAAAAAAATCAGCAGAGACGATAATGATGGCAAGGGAAAGGATGCTCTGGATTTCTCCAGCGAAATCTTCCTCCTTTAGGAGGGATGATGCTCATGTCACGGAGCTCTCAGGCTGCAGCTCACCCATGCAGCGGGGACAGGGGTCAGCCTAGCCATAGTTTACCTTCCCTAAAGAGCTATTATTACTGTATAGCCACCTCAAGCTCTCAATACAAAGGTCAAAGCTCTTATCCATAGCTGGGCGTCTGGACTGCAGGGCAAGGTAGCCGGAGGCTCTGATTATAGCCTGAGAGCTCCGCAACAGCCAGAGGAAGAGGGACCAAGAGAGGGGGCAGAGCCCTGACGTGCAGCTGATTTTGCCACTCTGGACCTCTGGAGAAAAACCAGGTCCAAAGGCTTCAAACTCCTTTCTGGGTGTTTTGAGATTTCAGTGCTAAGAAAGTGTGGTATGTCATTAAAGAGAAATAAATGCAAACTTTCCTGAGCAACTTGCTGCTTGGCGCACGATGTGTGCAGACCCAAGACAGCCACAGCGAATTTCACTGGAATTTCAAATGCAAAAGGAGGATTCACAAAGTCACGGAAAAGCACGTGGCTTGCAGCCATTGCGAGATCTCAGGTTTGTGGCAGCTTTTTAAACAGCAGACCTTCACCTCCGCACACACACCCCTGTATGCACTTGTAGGGGGTGAAGGAAACAAGCATTAGCAGGGCAGTTGTACTGATGACTGTAGCAGATACAGACACCTTCGGCTGCTTGAAGTTCCACACTTCAAGCCCCATGGAGCCAGGTAGGTCCCCTGCCCTCAGCTCAAGGATAATTTTTGCCATCTGTGCGCTTAGTGCTGCAACTACACCACGTAGTGGTGCTGGGGGTTAAGAATGGAGTGCGTGGCACACCTCTAATTGCTAAGGAGAAACGATGGCCATGAAGAACTACCTGAGTGTTGGTGTTGTCAGCCACACCTAGACAATCCCAACCCATGAACTTTCTGTCCCGTCTCCAGGAATGTGTGGCTCTAAGACAGAAAGCAAGCGGCCAAAACAGGCAGGCAGGCACTTGGCAGCAGGCTCCTCTGGCTGAAGCTTTGAGCCAGAAAATGGACATTTTCATGATAGTGGCATACAGACAGAGGATTCCTGGAGGGAAATAAAACTTGTTCTCAATCTCTTCACAGGTGACAACCCCATCTGCTTTGTGCTCCACGTGATCGTGTCGGTTGCATCTTCAGAAAGTGAAAATTTAATGTAAAAATGGTTTCCTAGGTATGATCGGAGGAAAAAGAAATAAGCCTTCCGCTAAATAATGGATCGACTGATTATAAACTGCATGACAGCAAACATTAATGCTCATGATTCAATGCCACACAGAAAATGGAACTATAAAGAACGCATTTAATTTTGGGGGACTGAGGAGAAGAAACATGAATGACTCCATTGAAAAAAATGTCGTATTATTGTTTCCATCCTTGCTTGCTTTGTACTAGACAGGAATCCATTAACATCAAGTAAGGCCTATTTCTAATCCCCTTGCTAAGCCTCAACCCTCGACCCAGGAGAATTTGTGTTGAAGCAGAAACATGTCAATCATTTTGGCCAATTAAGCACAATAATAAACATGAAGCGAGGAAAAAAATGTGGGCGGCATTGCCAGGATAAGGAGAGTAGTGTTTACACATTCTGCAAGCTTGTCTAGATTATGGGGTTAGCTCAATGAAAAATCATCTACAACTTGTCTCCCAGGTCCAGGGGATATTCCTGATCTATAGCTTATTCATTTCCTCTGCCGGTGACACATGTGTTCAGTATGAGGCAAATGGTACCGGCATTACATTTCACACATAGTTCCCTGAGTTTCTGCTTCCTGAGCGCTCCCCAAGCCTCTGCAGCATGTTTCAGGCTAACGGCAACCCAAATGGTCACCGGCTTTATCTGGAAGCTTGTGAAATAAATCAAGCGCTTTTTGCATGCAGCCAGCTTGCTAGATATGCTGGTAACAATGGTGTCGGTGATGGTCTTAGCTGACGAGGAGATAGTTAAGAAATTCCTGTTTGATTTTTAGCTGTTCTCTAAGCTTATCTTGTAAATGGTAACACATTTTCGTCTGACAGCCAGAAGAACAATGTCACTGATTTGCAGAGGGTATCAGAAGTTCCACCAAATTTTTATTATTTTTATTGATGGCCTACTTTTCCTCCTCCTGCCTGCTCCGTAACCCTTCTACATTAATTGAGCCGGCCTGCGGCAGGAATTTATGCCTGGCTCTGCTACAGGTGAAGCAAACGACAGCAAACAGAAGCTGGGCAAATTGCCTCTGAAGGCGATGCACACACCCCCTAGAACGTACCAGCTTACCGTGCCATGCAATTAGGAAAGGAAAGGTAAATTTTGGTTTAATATAGTAGCCATAAAATGTAAAACCACCCTGTGATTAGCTGAAGGCTAGTGTCTCTCTCCAGCAGTAGCCCGGCTCCTGTGATGATCGAAATTCTGGGAGGAAAAGCCCACGTGCAGCGTGCACACAGCCGTGGCATCTCTCGGGGGTCAGAAAGCAAGCATGGGGGGGGGGGGGGAAGCCTGGCTTGCTGCCAGCTCACATTTTCATTTCGAACAAATGTGTGTAAAGAGTTTAGACAGGGTCCCTGCAGAGGGTGTTTATCTGCTCAGCTTCAAAGCAAGCCGCCACAGAAGGGCTGTGATGAAATCTGGTGCAATTGTCCCTTTCAAAGCCAAGAAAAAAAATATATTATTTTTCTTCTGCTGGAAAAGACTGATGGCTAGGTGAGTGTGGGCCTGAACAGTCCTTATATTAAGGCATAATAAGCCATTTATCATTTCCATTTAGGGGAACTCTGATCTGTCCTTTGCTTTCCAACCACGAGCCGTAGGTACAGCCATTTCGCTGGAGGAGTTGATCTGCACTCCCTCAGCCACAGCTCTTGACATATGCTCGTGCAGGCAGGTTGTAGGCTAGCTCTGATTCATGAATTATGTTTTTATTTTCCTTTTATCATTCCCTTTGGTTGAAGCAGTGTCTATAAATACCATATCACCCAAACGCCGAGATGGTGGAAAACAAGTTAGGAATGCTGTATGCAGGCAAATCCCTCCTGCTCTCTCCCTGTCTCCCCAGACAAACAGCCCATCTCTGGTTATCCATCCTAAAGTCACCAATGCTTAAGCAAGCGGCTGGCAGGCCCTAAATAATCAGAGGAGCAGGAAAGGCTTTTGGGGATACCAAGTCCCTCCTGCAGGCTGAATAGTACTGTTGTGCGTTGTGATGGTCTTGAGCATGGCTGAAGTTTTTTGAGCTCTGGACAAGGCAAGTTTCATAGCTCACACGAGACCCAAGTGAAGCAGACTCTACCTGGGAAGGCTTTATTTATTTTTAACCTTTCTAGCTGTACCATCGGTGATACTGACATTATGCCAGTAACTTGCTCTTTGCATTTTAATGTTAACTATATATGCATCCTTTGCATAGCTGTTCAATCTACTCTACATTTGTTTCCAGCTTTTTCTTTTCCCCTCTGTCTTGATCTAGCTGATAAATCAATGAGGCTGCTCTTTAGACTTAGAGCCTTTGGAGATTAACATGACCGAAGAAAAGATTATATAAAAAGGGAGGGGGGAATCACTGCACTTTTACAGCGAAATACTGCCAAGAAACAAGCACAAAGAATACAGGGCAGCATATGTTCGGAAACCTTGGGACAGACCTGCGCTGCCACTGGCAGTAACATTAACTTTTGTGCAGCTTTAACCTGGGCTGGCTGATAATGTGAAAGGTTTTGCACCATGGGCTGAACATGGGCTGCCAAAGCCAGGCGAGGATGCTAAGGATGCTCATGTCAGCTGAGGCTACTACTCATGGCACCAAAATTAGCCAGTTTGAAAGCTACCTGGCATGTGCCACCACAGCAAGATCCCGTAGGCAGGCAGAGGCACAGCCAGCACTGATCCGCTTAAGGAAAACAGCATGAGCCGCCCCCCCCCCCCCCCAGCTTATTGTAGGTGGATAGGTGACGTACAGTTCAGCCTGGGGAGGGTCTGTGTGGTCTGTAGCCAGACTCTCCAGAGCCGGAGCTGAAGTCCAGCAGTGCTGTCTGGGGAAGCTGCTATTCCTTTTGATTCAGACAAAACCAAGAGCTTCAGCTTTTCCAGTTATCAGCTCTTTAACCTTCTGCTGTACAAGTGTTTACTCAGCATGCAGTCAGTGTTAGCATAAAATTCACTCAGGGCCTTAATCAAAGGCCACTGTAATCAAGGTAAAGGCGAGGAGGAAAGTCAGCAGATATCATCTTCTAGGGATTTTTCTGTGGAAGTTGGGTTCCAAATTCTTAAGGCTGACTTGAGCTGAGTTTCACCTTTGGGTTAGGTTGAACCAACCAGCTAGCTAGGAAATAGCAAAGCTGTCATCCAAACCAGTCACTTCTGACACCAGCTATAACGATCAGGCATCCGGATGAAGCTGCCTTTTAGCTGAGGTTAGACGTGACCTTAAACAGATGTCCCACCTCTGGAGTCACAAGTCTTAAGTAGTTATCTACCTTCCTGTGCCACATGAAAAGTCCTGCCATGTACTCAGCGCCCATGTGGGAAAGGTTTCCTTATGCATCTGGAGAATGCCTAGCCTGATGGCCACTCATCCCAGCTGACGTCTCATCTCCGAGTTACAGATGAGTTAATGACAATTTCTCACTTGATGCCAGTGGCTGCATTGGCTCTGCAGGGCAACAGTGAATCACAGCTGACATTTGCAAGTGCAGCCCCTGTACCCATAGGACATATGACGCTGCCTGAGAGTCAGGGTCAGCGAGCTTGGCAGCACTCTGACAGTCTGGCTTCACTGGGCATCCAGATGGGGAGACATGTGCATCACAGCTCTCTGTCTGTCCACACAGCAACGCTCCTCTCCACAGGAAACCAGAAGTTATGAGACATGTGGCACACGCCAAACTGGTGCCCACACACCTGCAGGCAGGGTACAGCTGAGACACACGGTATGGGTAGGAGATGAGGAGGTCATCATGTGTCTCAGCTTTGACACACCCACTAGGTCAGGCTTGGACCACCGAGGCCCAAAAGGTAGGGAAATTTAACTGTTTCTGATGCTTTATACATTTTTGTTCATTCCAAACTTTCAATGTGAGTAAAAATGTCTTTTTTGCCAGCTCATTGTATAGCTGTTCACTTATGCTGCACAGTTGGGTAGAGTTTGGTGGTACGAGCTACTAACAATTTCAATGGCAAAGGGATGAAAATGGTTATCTTACCACTGCAGCAAAAATCCATCAACTGTGATGCAACAGCTCAGAAGTCGAGTTGCTTTCTTGTGCTGCACAGGCAAGGACTGCTTTTATAGCACTGTCCAGATGCTTTTGCTTTCAAAAGATGTGCACTGAGCATGTATGGTCTAAAAAGGAAGTGAAAAAAGCTCTGAAGTTAGATAATACAAGCTTTGAGGGGAAAGTGAAGAGAATAATTCATTGAGCATTCTTAGCATTCTCTCTCAAATTTTAAACAAGAAGAAAATGCCTTTCTAACTGAATAAAGTGACAGGTTTTTTTGCTTTACACACTGGATACCATCCACTATCACCCAGTACCCTTATCCCAGTACCCAAGACACTGTGACCTCATATTCGCATCTTCTCAGGTGGTTGGTTGGCTTTATGAAAGCATGGTAGAACGGTTCTTATCTAACTGAGAGCAGGACACCAGTTTTGTCTCTGCTGATCTACAGCATCATTCCTGAGGTTGTCCTCATCTGACTGAAGACTGCAAGCTCTGTACTCTTAGCGATGCAGTGCCTTGCCCACAGCACCACACCTGCCCATCCTATTGTACTTCTCCTGTAGAGTGAAGTAGAGGGGATCTAGGGGATCTGGGGGTGGGGATGCCTGGATTGGGTGCTCTCAGTTCAACATTTAGTGCAGCTCTTGATGGCTCTGGGCCACCCATATCCACCTAAACACAATAAATACACCCCTAAACACAGCTTAGATTTCCCCAGAGGGTAATTCTGTTTTCAGCAGGGCATCATGAACAGCTCTCCTTCATCAACACAAGCTCTCCTGGCTTCCCAGACCAACAGCCCTAAGCCATTCCCACTTCCCACTGTGCAGGGTCCCAGTCCCACCCTCTCCTTCTCTAATCTTCTCTTTGTCCAGTAAAACTGAGATATCCCAGCCCTCAGCCTCTACCCACATTTTGGTTGATCCGCTATCTACCCCTACATCATGAACCAGAAGCGCAGCCCCTCAGACATCCCGTGTAACTTTTCAGCATCCACGAGTTCACGAAAAAGGCAGCTGCCTCCTTCCACCCTGTGGCAGGAGTCTCAAACAGATGCAATAATTATCCTCTGGAAGTGCCAACATCTTTGGATCAATGGGAGCAGGCTGTGTGCCATGCTGCCGGATCCCAGGACCTTGGGGCAGTAGCTCGCATCCTTTGATCGGATTTGAAGATGTTGCTCTCGATTGAATGTAAGGGCCCAGTCTATTGCTAATCTGTGAAAATGTCCAAGAAACCTGCAGTCTGTTCTTAAGATACCTCTTCCCATTTGAAAGTTCAATGTTATTTTGCTATTTTGCATCCAATTATGCATAAATCAATGTCATTGGTGCCTAAGCACATAACTTTTCCCTCAGGAGAGTAAAATGGGTTTCTTTTAATCATTTAAAAATATTTAGTTTGATGAGCACTTCCTGTGCAGTGATAACTCCCCTGATCTATTACCCAAGTCATACAAATGCGCTCTTTTGTTATAGGCCTACATAGAGACTTTTTTTTTTTTTTTTATAGTAAGATTCATATGAATTTTGATTTGTGTCCCATCTGCCTCTGGTAACAGTTCACAGACAGATACTTACATTTTGAAAATAGCTTGAGCTGTCTAGTGAATATTTCAAGGCACTCACAAGATGACTCCTTCTAAAAGTCATTGACATTGGTAGGCACCGAGCGTATGATTTTTTTGGTGAGAGACAGATGAGTAAATGGTTCTCAAGAAAGCTGAGAGAAATTTAAAACCTGAACATGGAAGAAAAATAGTTTGCTTTTAAAAGGATCAGTCCATGCCAGTATGAAGGGATATATTACCATTGCAGAATCTTTTTTATCATCCATTCCAGCTAGGGATCCCCTAATATTTTTGAAGTAATTGCGTATTTTTTCTAAGAGTGTCATACTTCAGATATGGGACAAATGGAACAGCTGAGGGTGTGTCTTTCAAAAAAGTACTTGCAGATCAAGACACGCTGACAATGCATGAAATGAGTGGCTGGATGGTAACCTGTTAAAGGGACAACCCTTTCCTATGCCTTCAGAAATGAAGTGCAAGCTAAATAGACCTTGTTCAGATCAATGGCACTGATAATGCTCTGCTAGGCAGCATTCAAATAAATTAATATTGAGCAAGAAAAGCATTGAGCTACTTTCAGTTGACACCTGTCTTCCACTGGGATCACTGTTCCATGTAATATCCACATTAAGTACAGCTGATATTTGCCTTTACAACAACGAAAAATAAACATTTTTAAACGGGCATTTGTTAGCCCTTGCAGCCATGCAGATAGGAGCCTACAGCCTACAAAATACGGAACGATTCTACAAAGGTCAGAGCTCCTTCTTTTTTTTTTTTTTTTTTTTTTCTTTCTTGTAATAGAAGACCGAGGAGATACCCAAGGAAATAAAAAAGGTAATAACTGTCAGACTGATAAAAGGCAAAATTTGTATATTTGCTGACCACAGCAAAATGGAGGCAAAGTAGGATATGGAAAGGAATTAGTCATATCTAAGAATAATAAAAATATCCACTGTCATATTACTCATGGGATGACTTTCTAAAGAAAATCCTTGTTCCTGGTTTGGGCCCTGAGCAACTGCCTGCTTGCTGGGGTTAGAAAGAACTTTCCCTTGAAGGCAAGAGATGTGTATTTATCTATTTTTATAAGCGTGGTAACTTCCAGTGCAGACTCTGATGCTGGCTGCTACTGGACACCAGAAAAGAATGCCTGTTGCTTTGAAACAAATATAAGAATATTTGGAATGGAGTCTTTCCAGTTCTCACTCTATAGACCTTTATGTCTGAGGCAGATCTGTAATCATCATTGAGAAAACTTTCACTGCAAAAAAAAGTATGTTTACTGAACACACTTTAGGCATGATTGGGCTCTCGTTCTAGATTCTGTGTAGATGGGCCATTGGTAGGTGTTTATGGTAGATGTTAAGTCCAAGTACAAGAAATGTGTTCTCCAGCTCTTTGAGCCCAGAATCACAACTGACACTGCTGTCAGCAATGGTAGGAGAGGGCCTTGAGACTCTCAGCTCCACGTCTATTTAGGTTTTTTTTACAGCTGGTGAAGGCAGCCTGGAAGAAAAATCTGTGGGAGGTTTATTTTGTCACTGACTGTGTTGTGTCTGTTTCTTCAGAAAAACGGAAAGCTTCAGTTTGCAGCATCTTCCACAAGAAGTAACTTAATGCCAGAGTTTAAACAGCACGGAAACACTCTGCTGGGATCCTTACTCATACTCTCACCTATGACTCTCTGCTTGCAGTTTCTAGCTACATGAACGCTTACATTTTCCATGTATTACTCAGGTTATGTATGTTATGAATATGAACAAGAAATTGGCAAAACCTCACATCTCTTAAGACAAAATTCAAATGTCCTCTTAAAGAAAAAACCCTGCATTCTGTCTTTTAAGTCTAAAATTTCCTTTGCGTACTTCCAATGGACTATATATTTTACTGTCATATGGATAGCAAGGAAAGCAGAAAAGTTCCCCCAGCTAGTAAATGATGGCAAGCTTTTGGAGTTACTGAAGCGTACTGAAACGTGCATTAACACAGTAGGATTGGAAAACTAGTCTACATCTTCAGTCCCACAGCAGTACAGACTTGTGCATACTCATGGTAGACACGTGGGTATATGGTATTTGATGAGACAATCAACACCTTGTGTTGAGAGCAACGCAGCACCCATGTTGTTAACCACCTCCAGCGCCTATGGGTTATATGATGTCCAAACTAGGGACCTTGGATGTGCACAGGAAGAATTCCACACCTCAGAACAGGGTCTGACATGCACAGAAGATTGAGGAGGAAACCTAAAAAAGACAATAAGGAAAAGCTAAGGTGCACCTCAAGTCTTACTGCCTCCTAAGATTTAGCTGCGATTTCATTCATGATTCACAGCCCTTGAACTCTTAATCATGAAGATCACTTCTTTCCTGCCCCATATTCAAGGAGGATAGGCCTTTGTAGCCTTTAGTGAAGGACTTACCATGCTGAGAGTTTAAAGAGCAGTCCTACATTACAGCCCACGTGTAAACCTACCAGGGCTTAGCTGTAGGGTAGGTGACAAACTCGACAGCCCTGTCCAAAGAGCTGTAATTTTACCTGTGGCTGGAGACAAAACTCCAGTGCCATGTAAATGCCAGGTAATTTTGAGGTTTTATGGTTTGATCAAAGGTGTTGGGGTGACAGAGATGGCCTTCCATCTCTAAGCTGATCGCACCCTTCATGTCACCCAGCTGGCACTGGCGGAGGGACCCTTGACATCAAAGAAGCCTTAAAGCTGCTGGCTGAGATAAATGCCCTATTGGCAATGCCTTACCAAAAATTCTGTAATGATCATTCAGCGATTAGGTCACAGAGAGCTACAAGGTCAAGGGGGGAGGAAAAAAGGTCACCTAGAAATGGAGGAGTGACAGAGCTGAGCATGGACCCTGCTGTGCAGTGTGCTGACCCCCACGCACGGACCCCCAGCGGAGCCCAACCACAGCCGTGCACCCCGCGCCGCTGGGCTTCCCGGGTAGGCTGGGAGAGTGCACAAATAAAGCTGTAGGCAACAAATGTCTTCATAAAAATCTGCTACATAGAAGAGTCATAAATGTATCTCCCTTTTACACACATGAGCAGGGGCTCGGGGAAAGGGATGCTTTCTCTCAAGGCTTGCAGATTATCAAAGGATGTGTCTGGAGGATAGTCAGTGAATGATAAAAACAGAGAGGAGAGAAACATTCACTCCTTGGCTGGGAAGTTATCAGACTTGTAGAGCCTAGGGGCTATCTTCAGATGCATGAGCAGCTCCTGTTGAAGACAAGAGGAATGGTGTGTCTGTGCCCGTGAACAGGAGTTGATCCTGGCCCCAGGTACTTTAGAATGAAGTATTTTCTTGCCTTTCTCTAAAAAAACCCACCACCACCCCTACACAAACCAAAAAAAAAAAAAAAAAAGAAAAGGATACTTGATTCCTGTTTCAAAAGCAAAAAATAAACATCATAAAACTTGCTATTGCAGTCTTGGTGCGGTGCCTCCACCCCCTAGGTTTAGTCTGCCTATCTCCTTGTTATTTAAATAGAAAGTTAGCTGTAGTACCCAACTTTAAAGTAACCTTATATGGTAATTTTGCTGTAACAGTAAAAAATGATCAGTTTCTCTGTCAGACAGCCAAACAACACTTCTGCAGTACTTTTTGCGCTGACTTCCAATCTTATGAACATTTGGTCGAGAAGCATGTTTTTGTTACAGTCCTCATCTCAAGCTATGATGTCTGAAGTTTACAACACCCTGAGTGAAAACCAGGCAAGAGCCATCCCCGACAAAAATAGCAACAAGGAGAAAATCCCAGTGAAGGAATTCAAGCCAATCTTTGCAGCATGTCAAGGCTGATATAGGCCCTGCCAATTCAGAAGTAGGCGATGCGTGCTTCACACGCTTAGTACAGAAGCAAGGTGAATGAGAATATAGTGGCCAGTTGCAAAATGCTCACAAAATCCCATCCGATAGCATTGTGCACTCAGCCATGCACGGAGACACAGGGAAATGCACCCTTCCTGCGTCGCCTTGGTCCTGCTGATGGGATAGGAGGAGGAGGGCAGTGATGCCACTGCGCGGTGGGAAAGCAACCCAGAGAAGACCCAAGTGCCGCAGCAGGACACAAGTCCATTAAGGGGTGCTTACGTAAGGGAGAAAGTTAATTTTTTAAACTCTGATACTTCTCACCTTCATCAAAAGGACACCTTAGCCACAAGACCTTCCTGCTGAGCAATGGCAGGCATTCCCTCTGCATGCACCGGGGAAATTAGAGATAGCGGAGCTATGCCACAACCCTCAGTGTGCAGCCCAGCACAGCCAGCTTTTGTTCATTTTCTCCCTAAAGAAAGGTCACACATCAATTACTGTATATGGTGCACTTCATTGAGAGATTACTGAACACATTGAGAGATTACTGAATGCTATCAATAAGGCTATAATAGAAGTCTGCACTGCATCAGGAAAATCCAGAAGTTTGACTTAGCTGATGGATGCGTCATCCGTTCCCAATATCCTGACTGCTATTAGAAATGAAAATACCTCTTCCTTTAACTGCTTCAGACATTTCATCTGTTCTTCTGGGTGAATGTACCATTAAATGTCAGCCTATATACATATCATCTGGGGGGTGTGGGGGGTGTGAGTAATAGGCTAAATTGTTCATATCCGAGTGAGACACACCAACCCGAACATCGGCGCATAAATAAATGGCTCAGCAGTCACAAAGGGCTCAGCAGTCAAGCCCAAGCAGCTGTAATGCCTCTTGGCATCGCGGGGAGCAGCGCTTCCAAAATCTGAGTGGGGATCAACTGCTCAGGGATGCAGCACAACTCAGTACAGGACTGTCGGCAGAAGCATTGAAAATGGCCCTGATTTTCTGTAGTAAGTGTTGGTGAATGGGGGTTGCTTTACTTTTTTTCACGGGATGCCCTCCCGCACTCTCCTACCTTCAGAGCCCTGTGAACCGCAGATGGTTTGGGGAGCAGGTCTGGCAGGGGTACCGGCAGGAGAGGAAGAAGAAGAAATGAGTTAATGGCACAGAGACTGCTTGCCTGAGTGACTGCTCTGCAGAGGGTGGCTGGAGAGGGAAGAGCTGCACCATTTTTCTCTTTAAACGTCTGTTGCAAATGTGCAGATGGTACATCAGGGCTCCTGGGGCATTTTTAATGACATCAGAAGAGATTATTTAACCTCAAGAGGTTAACATTTAATAATTAGGTTAGAACCTGCTGTTATCAAACTTGTCAGTCTTCTACCACTAAAAGAAATTTTAAACATCTGTGGAGGCCACACACTGGGGGAAAAAGTTGTCATGCCTCAAACACTGGGCAGAAAAATGTATAAGGAAAATATTTTCAAAAGTATCCTGGGATCATTTACAACTAAAGTGTTTAAAAATGAAGGTTGATACCTAAAAGTGAATGCCTAGTGAGATTAAAAATATCTACTGGAACTTTTGTAGGTGATGCTGCATATGAGTTTTAAATACCCAAGACTTTTTTTTTTTTCAGTCTAGTCTTAAGTTATTTACACGTTTTGAAAGTTTTTGGTCTTAAGCGGCTAACTCCTTTTACTCACCTGAATTCTCTCAAGTCCCTTGGGTATCTAAGGGAGGCTTAGTCTTCCCCGTTACTAAGGTGCCTTTGAAAATTTAGAGGAATTGCCTTTGCTTCGACACACCTGTCTGAAAGCAAAGGTTGTAAATTCATTATATACTGGCATTAGACTAGGAGGAAGGAAAGCAGCAGCATGCACATCCTCTGATAGATGGGACATGGTGTTTGCACCAGCCTTCAGTGTACATGCAGAACAGTCACCAGTAGATTGGGGGTTAAAATACAAACTGAAATATAAAAATCACAGAGCAAGACGAGGAAGCACTTGAAAAACAGACACAAAAATAAAGCTTGCACCACAGCTCAGACCAAATTAAACCAGACCTGCACAACATCTGGTCTGGAGATGGTGTGCTAGCAGCTGAGTGGCAGCATGTCTCACAGGCTGACAGGTAGTCAAGGGAAGGCACATCTCGGGCTGACTGGGAGGCTCTCCCGCCCAGCTTAGCTAGCTGGGGATCCCTGCTCCACTGCTCAGCCTGCAGTGAAGGCAGCCGGTGAAGAGGAGACCAGGAGGAAGGCTGCAGGGAGGGAGGGAGGGACGGAGGATAGCAACAGGAGAAGACACAAAGTTATAGGGTAGGAGGCATGGGCATGAGTTGCAGCAGAGAAGGAGGTACGTAGGTCTCATGTAATTACAGGTGGAAATACAGGAGAAGGTGTGGGCATGTAAAGGAGCAGAAAAGTGAGGTCCAAAGCTGGAATGATGAAGTCTCGCTTTCCACTGAGCTGGGGACCCCTGAAGTAAACCCATGGGTTATGCACAGTGGCTTAGACACCCACAGACCAAAGCAGGATGAGGTGTCCACCCTTCACTGTTCTGTCTTCCACCGGCTCGGATCCGGAACGGTGTGGCCAGCAGGGCCAGGGCAGTGCCCGTGCCCCTGTGCTCGGCGCTGGTGGGGCCGCACCTCGAGCCCTGGGTTCAGTTTCGGGCCCCTCAGGCCCAGAGGGACGTAGGGGGGCTGGAGCGTGTCCAGAGCCGGGCAGGGGGCTGGGGCAGGGGCTGGGGCACACGGCTGGGGGTGCTCAGCATGGAGAGGAGGGGGCTCAGGGGGGACCTGATCGCTCCCTACAGCCGCCTGACAGCGGGTGGTAGCGAGGGGGGGGTCGGTCTCTTCTCCCAGATAACAAGTGACAGGACAAGAAGAAACAGCCTCAAGTTGTGTCAGGGCAGGTTTAGATTGGCTATTGGGAAGAATTTCTTCATCAAAAGGGTGGTCAAGCATTGGCCCAGGCTGCCCAGGCAGGTGGTGGCATCACCACCCCTGGAGATGTTCAAAAACCATGCAGATGCAGAGCTCAGGGACATGGTTTGGTGGTGGAATTGGCAGTGCTGGGCGAGCTGTTGGACTTGGTGATCTCAAAGGTCTTTTCCAACCTAAATGACGCTGTGATTCATGATTCACACAGCACTTGGGCCGAGCTGCACTACCTCCCAGGAGAGGACAGCAGCTGTTTGAGGAAGGCGATCAACTGCATGGACCGATGGACATGAGTGCAGCCCCCAGCCGCAGTAAGGCTACCAAGGTGGTGAGCTGCGCGGTGCCAGCAAAGCTCGGATCGATCCCCTCAGACGGTGGGGTCACGGTTGGCACCATGGACCTGATGCTTCAGTGCTGAGGGGGCTTCACCGCCAAGACTTGCAGGAGCCCAGGCACCCAGCCCCACTTCCCAAGCCCGTGGGCTGAGGTGGCTCGCTGCCCTCCCTGAACCCTCCCCAGAGCAGCAGGAAGCAGACTATCACCATTTCTTCTCCTATTTCACAGCTACCAAGACTGCTGAACACATACCAATTTTGAAATGTTACAGTTGTGTATGAAATAAAAACACATTTAATTGACTTATTCTTCATCTCAGTTTCACGGATCTGACTATCCCGAATGTCACTTCCTGAACCCTCAGCAGTTTATCAGAACTGGAGTGTGTGCTGTCTCCCGCGTGCCTCATGAAGCCAAGAGAGCACCAACTTACTGTACACCACAAAAAAACAGAAAAGAAACGTAACTAGGGACCACAGGGACTAATTTGCTGAGTCACTCTGTCCAGCCTGCCAGCTCCATCCTAGACTTCTTCCACACTGCCTTGCACTACTGCCCTTCCTCCTCGCCTTGCAAAGATCCCAGTCCTGCACAGATATCCAAGTATGTCCGTGAAACTTCTAGCAGGTGCTTTGGTCTGCCAGTGGGATTTAAGTTGTAGCCTTCTCATGCTGGGGCTCTGCTGTCGCTAATGCTGCCATGCTGCACCAGCCTGCACAGCGGAGTTCAGCACATGTGCAAGGGTTTGCAAGACTGGCTATTTGCTCGGGAACACTTATAAAGAAACATTATACAAGGGCTATAAATATTTGGAAAGTGGCCAAGCACAACTTTTGAAACTATAAAAGTAACACTGGGGGCAAAATGACAACTTCCATAGTCCAAAGAGCAGTGCTTTATTACAATTTACTGGTGTTCTAAATTTCCCCCCCCCCCCCCCCCCCCCCCTTGAAATTACAGAACTATTTGAAGAAAAATACTGCAGGAAGTTTTCTTTAACACAGCTTCTGCATTCTCCTGGAAACAATCCTTTCAGACACTGAAAGAACCAAGGTACACCAGAATTCTAGTAGATTCTTAGTTGTGCTTCAGCATAATCTGGAAGTACTATGCTTGTGGTTTAAAAGACCATTATTTTTAAATGCCGTTTCAGCCAGTGTATAAAAATATCAGGAAAATCAGAATGATTCTGGCAAATCAGCTTTGTGACGCCTTCTCCATTAAGGTTACTTATTCAAAATCATACAGAAATTGATTCAACACAGAACACGCTCAAAGCCATACAATGTCTCTGCTTGCCTAGATGTGACAGATTACAACATCTGACAAAAAGCACATAAAAGGAACTCACAAAAGAGATTGCAGGAAGGAATGATTCACAGGAAACAACATATGTAAATGACAGGAGAAGGGCAAACAAAGTGCCTATCATTATAAAAAGGGGAGGAAGGCAAATTACTGGAAGGAAGAAGCCAGCAACCTAGCTGTAAATACATGGAAGAAAACAAGAAGACAAGCCAACAGCCAGCGAGGATTTCTTAGAGGCAAACCATATCAAACAACTCATTCATGTCAAGATGACAGCAGAGTTTCCCTTTGTGGTTAGGGAAAAGTATACACTTCATATAACTTAATTTTAACAAATTTTTGTGGTTTTGGGTTTTGGTTTTTTTTTGGTGATCGAGGTGGTGGGGGGGTGTTGGTCTGGTTTTTTTTCTTGTGGTGTGTCACAGGAAGACCACATGAGCAAACGAGGGGAGTGTAGAATGGGTGCAACACTTACAGGGGGGTCATAAAGCTGGTTGGAAAGGTGTGTTCAGGGAGCAGACATGAGGGTTCCACGGGCAAGTTACCTGGTGATTCTGGAGGTGTACAAGTGTTTGTCCATGATCCGGTGATATTTTTTTTATGTTCATTAATGACCTCAATCGTGGAAAAAGAGAGAACACATTAAAATTTGGAGATGAAGACCTGACTAAGCAGACCTGCAAGTGGGTCAGAAGAGAGGATGAATCTGGAATGATCTGGATGGGTCATAGAACTGGGGCAATAAAAAGAGACTGTAATTCAGCAGGGACAGATGGAAGGTACATAGACAGGAACCATCAACATGAATAAAGTCAGGCTCAAAAATATCTGTACGGGTAGCATTTCTACAGAGCAGATCTAGGGATCTTACTGAATCACAAGCTCAACAAAAGCTGGCAATTTCATGCTGTTTTGGAAAAGGGAAATGCTCTATCAGAAGGTATAAACAGGAATAAGTGAAAAAGACTTTGACCTCTATTCAGAACTCCATAAAGCTTCAGCCGAATATCTGAACATCTGACCAGTTCTGAGCAGAACACCGCAATAAATGTAGGGATCAATAGAAAAGAATCCAGCAGAGTTCATGAAGAAATACCAAAAAACACAATCTCTGGCAGCAGATTGAATAAGTTCTGATTGCAGCAGAAAGCAGAGGCATCGCCAAAGCCCACAGTAAGGCAGACAAGCAGCAACAGGCTTATGGTATGACCAGAAAGAGTTAGGTTAGCTGTAATTACAAAACCTGCTAAAACTGAGAGTACTGAAGTGACAGAATAGATTTCCCAGCCATGACTTTTGTTGGAGGTCTTTAAGGACAGGTTAGACAATACCTGTGATGGAGGAGATAAACACCACTGATCTCCCCTCCAGGACAAGGATTTCTTGAGGGGCTACAGAGACAATAATATTAATGTCTTCTCTAAAGTGCTTTTATAATGTTTCTATAAAGAACTGAGTTTGAAATCGTTGCAGATGGTTTAAGCACTCAAAATTTCCATTCAGGAACTGAATCCTCTTTTTAACTGGGACTGTGAGGTGAAAGGTTCCCTCAAGTGCCGAGAACTCCAGACAAAGCCATAGGATCTGGGTGAGCTTGCAAGACCAGGTCGCAACTGGCTTTGCTAATACTCACCAGAAACTGCAGTCTTTGTAAGAGCTTTTTTTGGAATCACACATAAAAAATTGTTACCTTGCTCAGCCCAAAATTCTGACCTTGGCTGAAATGTTTGCTTGAATCCATTACTGGAAAAGTATATTCCAAGGAAAATTGCATGCGGCAATGGGTTGAAAGCAGAGAAGGAGCCAATATCAGGATCACCTTCTTATTCTGGAAGTTGTGTCCAAAAAATCAGATCTTTCAATCATGGAGATAAAATATTGAAATCCAAGAAAGATTGAGACAAAATCAGCAGAGCTGTGTTGGAAAGAGCTTATTATGGAATAAATTGGACTTGATATGTTATGATTTAGTGACGTGCCTTTCTGTACTGAAGTATGGCTTGGAGTGCTGGTCCTGAAGGCTGCTGTGCACCGAAACCAAGCGGGCTCGGTGTTCCGCTGATGCAGACCTAGAAGCTGAGCTAAGTTCAGCTCGCCGAACTCACAAAGGGAAGCCTGGGTGGGGAGAGAGGGATCCGGCTGCATGCACCCCCCCCCGAACGTGGTGTAACTCCTCATGGTTAAGGGACTGGTGTGGCAGATAACTGGCACACAGACGGTCATTTATGTGTAGAAGCTGTGAAGCTGTTTGCTGAATGCTGTATAAAATTGTGGTAACTATTAATGGAGTGGTATGTGATAAAAAAAGAAAAAAGACAAGACTATTTTTCTTGTTGCAGATGACTCCAAAAGCTGGATTTTTTAACATCAAAGACCTGAAAAAGCAAAAGAAAAGAAGGATGGTTGCAACAACAGGAAAGGATGAAGCCAGGGTGCTAAATCACTGAAATTAGAGAGAGCAAACATTATTAATTCTCCTTTCCTGATTATGTAGGACCTTTCCCTTATGGTATAGCCCCCAGTGTACTGCCAAAGCTTGTTTAAAATATTTCAGTCACTTCTTATGGGATGCAACTCTGCTAACGAATCATTTGGATTTCTTTTTTCCCTGATTCTTCTACCCACAATTTTACATCCCACTGCACTAGCCCTTGGATGACCTGCATACAAATTCCTTTCCATAAATGGAACTTGCACCTTTCAGAAAACCCATATGTTGTTGTCACATCAGCCTCCCATTTCATTCTGGGTTGGTCAAAGCTACAACATAATGTTCATATTTATTTCTGGTAATTTCCTTTCATAAATCTGTCCCTCCAGTGCCTTAAACACATCTGTTACTTTTCTCTGAATGTCTTCCAACCTACCAATATCTCCCTGGAACTGAAGGACCTAGGTTTATATCCAGTCTTTTAGGTGAACCATTACTGCAGAAGCATTTTGCACTGTTAGGGCCTATGAACAATTGCAAAAAAAATTAAAAAGCTACATTCCAGTAACCCTGAGACATAAGATTTCAGGGTCTGTTCTGTGTGGCACGAATAACAACATTCTGTGCCTCAGGTGGGACATCACTGGAAAAAAAGACACTGTCGTGCTTAAATCAAACTGGGGCTGCTTCATGGTCTTCTGCAGCTGTTTTGACTTGTGAAGATTATAGGTGCTTCATTGATACTTTCTAGTCCAGTTTGTCTAACGTTTAAATCAGGTAGTGAATAATTGTGGTGCTGAAATTCATCTCTGTGCAGATAATCTGCATGATGCCTAAATTTCCATTCGGGACCTGTTTTGAGGTCTGAGATGTTCTCAGAATGGTTTGCAGGCTTTACATTGACCGTATGTTTACCCCTAATACTTACAGAAGTTAGTGACTTTGGTATAAGTGAATCACAACACATATTGAACTGCATTTTTAATTCAGCTTTATGCTTCTCCTTTTCTCCCCTTTTTGCAGCAGGGTTCCTGAGGGACCTGTGGGGTATGGTTTGCATCAGGCACCAGGAAGGAGGAAGATGGGCTGTGGCAATGGGAAGGGTATGACACAAGAACTCTTCCGGGCCCCTCCTTTCCTGTTTCACCTTGAATTCATCCTGACCTGGCTCTGGGGCTGTTGCTTGGCAGAGCATTTCTGTTTAGACATTTCCCTTGGTTAGTCAGTCTCCCCTGGCATTTCTGTTGCTGCCTGTCTTATCTGCTGGTGGTTCTGCCTGAGTTTCTCATGAAGCGTCGGTAGATGCAGTGCATCAGCACACAGCAGCTCCGCCTTGGATGCAGGAGCCATCGGGACACCAACTCACACCGTCCACATCTTTCTCCACCCGACCAAGGATGAAGCAGTGCCCTACTTTGCACCCAACTCTAGAAACAAATGGCTGATACTTCAGGAACATTGCCAGCATGGTTATCGCCTGGTAGGGTTTTATTTTCAAGGAAGCTGTGATCAAGCCACATTTATATAGCTACTTGACACGTTGCTGTTCCTTGCTGACAGTCAAATTTTGAACTCCTAGAAAGAGGGGAGTTCCCCACACCACCACATGAACACACACCATCACATGGACATTTCTAAATGCCGCTATTCTGCTCTGTCTCGATGCTGCTCTTTGTTCTTTGAATACTCCTTGTGATTTTCCCCTTTCTTCCCAGGAACAAGAATCAGAGTAAGCCATGAACCTGCTAACCCTTGTGTGGGTAGGTGGCCCAGTCAAAACTAAAGATTCTTCCTGGGTGAGCTGGAGGACTCCCATATGGGGCTGTAAGAGCAGGCCTGCTGCCTGAGAATCTCTAAAGCAGATTTAATTGCTTTAAAAAGATGGCTGGGCTGTTACCAACTGTTATACTCATGTTCTTCCCACCACTGTTGATATAACTTAGCTTGGAATCTGAGCCTTTAATAAAACATTTGAGTGTTCTATTTTGCATTTTATTTTGTTATGTTTTTTTCTAATGCACATCAAAGTCATTCATAATTCCCAGAATTTTCTACACTGAACTGTTTGCTTAAGCAAAGACTCTAGTGATGGTGTGAATTATTTATTTATACAGTCTACTTTTAAGTTGGGGCCAACATTAATTTGGCTGGGTCACTGGCATTGTGGATTTAATTGCCATGTAAATAGCTATGGAGCCTATGTCTTTAATTAGTGTGCTAAATTCTACACAATTTATGAATAAAATATACTCATTTTGACATTTTAAAACAGTTATTTTATTAATGAAGAATTTATCAGTGTTATGCCAATTCCCTTGCCTTTTGTTAATTATAAGCCTCTCTTGCTTTTTCTGATATGTTAATTTTGTTTGGTATAAATATTTGTCCTCATTAAGATGAATACATTGTCAATGTTGACTCATCCTTTCCCCCCTTGCAACAGATAACTTGAATGTGACTTCAGTTTTTCATCTTGTGGTTCTTACCGATTTATAAGAATCATCTAGCTCCGTCTTCCATTAACTCCTCTTCAACAAGGTCTAAAATTTCTCCCAGGGAAGGGGCTGGCTTTCCCTGCCTGGTACGCATGCCGCCTTGAAAGGGATACGGCGTCGGATTTAGTGAGCAGCATCTCTCGCAAGAGGGGATGAGGAGCCAAGTTTTGCTAACATAGCACTGTCCCTTCCGTGAATTTCTGCTGCTAGATGGGTAATTCACACACGACGCATGCCGAGAGGCTTAAAGTATGCAGATACGGAACAAGGGGCATGGTCAGAAGGAGGCCGTGGTACCAGAGCACTTCTAGGGCAGTAAGAAAGCCATGAACTTGTACAGGAATAGCTACGTCTCTGTGAAAGGCAAGGGCTCTTTCAACCTCACATTCCTAGCTAGGGTAATGCTGACTCCCTTTCCTCTCAAAGAACAGGGGACCAAGCAACCAAATAAAATTGACGTACAACCATGAGTCCCTTTTGACACACAGCTTGCTTATTTTTGCTTGCGCATGCGCTGATAGCGCGTGGAGATCACCAGGGAGGTACAGGGGATGCATTCACTGGGCAGGGAGAGGCGGGGGGGCAGGTATGAAACCTTCGGAGAAGGCAACAGCAAGTCTGCCTCCGTGAAATGGGAGGGCTGGGAATGGCAGCTACAAATAGTTGTATGAAGAACCACCTTTATTCTAAAAACATGGAATCCCCCAGGATTATCATTTGTTTATTTATTTATTTATTTTTCTAGGCACTTACACAGCCGTTTGGAGTGAGAGCTTATAAGGGAGGCCAGACCTTTAGCTCGGACTGAATGCTGAAGATAAAACTTGCTGACGAGACGGAGCCAAAATATTGACCCCTGGCATGATTCGGGAACCTAAAGAGTTCAAGAAAACAGGCAGAGAAGCAAAGTACGGGGGGAAAACAACTTTACAGGAAATAACAATATAATGATTGAATCGGTTAAATGAAGCGTATTAAGTAAAAAATAATATGGAGCACAAAGATGGAAAAGAACAATGTATCTTGCATAATGTTTACAAACAACAGAAAAGCCTCACCACAATGAAATTTTATAAGCTTTAACATGCTAGGAAACACTGACATTTGGGTGAGGACTTAGAAATAAATCCTGCTCAGGTACCCAGCATTAAGTTGCAAAGGACTCAGGCTGTGGTTGTACCTGGGGGTAGGAAAGCTGGTACGAGTGTGAGCTCCATGCGGAATGAACAGCACCTTGGAGGAGAATTTTCTTTTTATGAGCTAGTCACATATAAAAAACCACACTAATAATGACATGAAAAGCAGATGTTCCTAGTTTATTACACTGTTCTGGACAGACTCTATCAAATATTAAGCCCAATTAAGCTGAGGTTACCTGATCTTGTACCTCCTGCCCTCTTAGAGCTGTTAAGAAGAGTTCAGTAGTTCCACTGCTCCTTGTCAGAACAGGCGAGCTTTCTGTTTAATTATGCCTCACCCGTTACAGCCCGGAACCTGGGCTCGGGCACAGCAGGGTGTCAGGAGAAGGCAAACCAAGGGAAGCAGCTGAGAGTAAAACATACTAAAAGCCACACTCCTAAGGATGCCAACAAGTCTGGGAGTGCACAAGTTGATGTGGTTCCAAGCGCACGGATGAGATAAGCTACTGGACAGTAGATGTACTGAGAGTTCCCCAGGCAAACCGTGTCAGGGTCAGGAAAGCCCCTGGGCTGAAGGCTGTTGGAGTGGGCACAATGCTCAGGGACCGTCACACTTACTTGTCCGGTTCTCTTTTTGCAGGTACACACAGCTCCTGCAGCACACAGGACAGGTCCTGATGGATCTCACCCTGGGTTACCTCAGCCAACATTCTCACTTCGAGTGATGACCTTGTCCTTTCATTTGCCTTCCCTTGACTTCCCATTCTGGTCTAACTTAGACTAAGAAGGCTTAACGCAGAAAGGGTAACTTGTGAAATACAACTTGTAGGCACTCAGTGGCTTGCTGGAGGGACTAAAAGGTCTGTTAGCATTACCCGGTCCGCTGTCACTGCCCCTCTGCACCTCCTTTCCTTAGCCACTGTCTTTTTTGCTCCGTATTTGCACAACACCCAGCATAACGGAGCCCTGCTCTGTGCCCCCAGTGCCGTGCGCTGCTGCCGTGCCTGGCTCCAGCTCAGAGATGCTCCAAGGGGCCAGGAGTGTGCGCAGGGCATGCACAGCAAGGGGCACCAAGCCAATGCCACCCCACCAGCTGTCCTGTGTCCTTCGCAGCTGATGTGCTACAGCACTTGCAGCAGCTCTGCCACTTGGATGGGTCAAGATATACCATCCAGAAAATTATGGCGTCTCCCTGGGAGGGGGTGAGGCTCATCCTGATGGAATGGGCATGGTGAAATGGAAATACATAGAACTGGAAGAGATATATTGTTCCTTGGAACAAGCTGTAAGCATCTGAGCAATGAGGATGCCAATATGGTTCAGATGGGAACGGCCCCGTGGACTGAGATGCATCTCATCACACGCATGGTCGCTGCCTGGCCACAGACAGCAGCACAATGCAGCGGGTTGGATGTGTGCTCATTTTGTAGCCGAGGAGCTTTTAATATTAAGGCGCTTTTAATCAACAGCTGCACTAGAAGTCTGGAGACGACGCGTCTATGGGTACGCATGGGGACGCATCTGCGCAGTGCACCGCCGACACAGGCCGTTTTGATACGCAGATTCGCATGTAATTACCACACCTCGGACCACCTCTGTAAATCTGAACTTTTATGATCCTCACAGACTCTGTACTAGCAACCAGGCTATGTGAAAATGTTGGGTTTTTTTTCAGATCCTACATTTCTTTTCCCCACAAATGCGCTATAAGTAAACCTAGGACAGCCAGGGTTGTGCGCCTGCTGAGGTAAGTTGGTGCCAAAGGGCGGGTGGAAGGTGTGGGCCTGCGCATGGGTTCGGACCCTGCCTGCTGTAAGTCACCTCGGAGCACAGCGAACCTCTTCTCACTCTTGAGGTCTTCAGCACTTGGATTACTTCCCACTGCAGACAAATTTCAGGTCATCAGGCTTATTTCAGTTGCAGTTAAAACTAGGATTTGAACGCAGTTTTAAAAGTAATCCGTGAGTAATCCACTGAGCTCCTTGTTGAGCTATCTCCACCTGTTTCTACTATTTGAATTTTGCCATTTTTGGACTGTGACTACATTCACATTTTCCTTTCTACTTCCACTGTTTATTTTTCTACTGTTCTGCTAATTTGGCGTTTTCTGAGGTACAAATGCTTGCAGGCCTTCTCTGATATTATTTGATCATATACATTTGTGGAGTGCTTTAGCATCATCTGCTACTTACTTTTGTAACAGGCACTTTAGACAATGTTGTGATTTGTTTGGACATTAAATTCATTTGTGGATGGAAGCCAGCGTACTGCTTTCACATCATAGATCTGTGCTCAATTTTGCAACATTTGGATCAGGAACATTTAGGATTAAATATGTTTTCTAAATGTTTTGAGAAAGCTCTTCTCAACAGAAGCTCTGTTGCAGCATTCACTCTTTTCAGGTAACCGAAGGCTCTCTGCCTCTGAACAGCAGGACTTGGAAAACTTCAGCCAGGAGGCAACTTGATTAGTTAATCTTGCTTTTTCCTTTGTTTCCTTTCACCTCCTCTATTTTATTACATTTGGAAATTAAAACAAACTCTTCCAACAGCAAATCTGTTTCTATGTTTCCCTTTGTTTGCACTGAGATTTATATATTTGCATACAATTGCCATCCCTTCTTACACTGAAATCAGTTCTGCTTTAGTGTCACTACAGTCTAAGTAAGGGATATCCTACTGCGATTTCAACACAATAAAGACTGATTGAAGTGTCAATGATTTCAGCTGTATTTTGTACTACAAAGTTAAACATGCTTTATTCCATTTAAGCAAAACAATTCCAAGAAATAGAGATGAAAATATAAAGGGCAACAGTCAAAGATGTGAGCTCTTTAGTGAAGCTTACTGCAACAGGAAAAAGACCCTGATTATATGGCTGCACTTCTTTCTTTCTTTCTTTCTTTTTTTTTTTTTTTTTTTTTTTTTTTTTTAAATTGAAGTGAATGATATCCTGGTACAAAGAAATTTCTGTTCCCCAGGTGTTCCTGCAATTGGTCACGAGACTTGATTTACGAGGACAGAGAGGAACCACACACAGGTATATACAGAGAAGGATGCTCTAGGAAATTATAAGAACCCACATTATAGGAAGTCCATTAGCTTTCACTTCTTAAATAATTAAACAGCACAGTCATTCACCTTATCTCAAGAAGTAAAAATGCCGCTTTTGCAAAGGGCAACCTCTTTTATTCGAGGAAATATGATGCTTCTGCAGAATGCAGTTTGAAATGTGCAGCAGGAATTCTGGAGAACACAGAGAAATCAATCAAATTTCATTACAAAGGCATATTAAAAACTACAACTTTTCATTACACAGACAGTCAATATTTATGCAAGTCGACATGAAGCGATAACTCCACAGTTATTTGTGGATCAACATCACTCATCAGTTGAGCCCATCAGGGATTTTGCAACACAACAGATTTTCTTTAAAGGGAAAAAATGTTCCTTGAAAGCGAAGTGTGTGCAGCAGCAGCTCAGTTTCACCGTGCTGAGGGGTGGTTTGAAAGCCAGCTCTCGGCGGGCTGTGCCCAGTCATCCCGGTCCAGCCAAAGCTTTCAGGAACTCGCTTCTTGGCTTTGGGGAAGGAATTCTGGAAGGCTGGAAAACTTCAGCCGTATCTCAGCTTTCCAGGTCACTAAGCCTCCTTACTTTATGCCAGGGGCTTTCCAGACTAATCTTTCAGAATGGCCAAGGTAACAACACAAGTAAAGAACAGATGATTATTTAGTTTCATATTTAATAATTCCAAGATGAGGTATTTTTCTTTTTATAAAGTATTTATAAGTATTCTAATTTTCATTCCAAAATAAGAACAAACCTTTCGCTATGTCAGAACTTTCTGCAGCGTTAGGAATTCATAAACTTTGAGCTGCTCTAATCACAAGAATTTAGAGTTTTAATTTTTCTTTTTTTTTTTATGGAAATGTTTGTAAAACATTTGAAATGTATTTAGTTGTGCTGATTAGTTTGAAAACTTAGACCAAACCCACAAGGTTTTATGTATTTTTAGGTGTTCTTTACTAGGCTTCCATAAGCATTTTTTAATTAACCAATAACGAGGCAGAAATAGCAGGATGTGATTTAGGTGTCTGCACTGTCTCAAAAATATTAGTAAGCGTTGACTAATCAAAATCACTAATCATGGACTGATATGTCTTTGTGTAAGTTATTTTCAAATACATCTTATGCTAGTGGAGTATGAGATAGAAATTACAAGAAATTGGGTCATGTCCTGCCTGGGTAATTAAAGGAGGCTACTAATTTGACTAGTTCTAGGAAAATTGATCAGCTACAAATACTGATCTTTACGCATAGGGCTACATATTCTGAGCATCTAAAGACACAAGGAGGCTCAGCTTCAGGGAGGTACCTCCCAGGCCCTGGAGGCACAGCACCGAACAGCTGCCCAGATACTCCCTGGGTGGGTTTGTTTCTCTTTCTCAGGTACAAATGACTGCCAGAGGGAGTGTACAAAACCCAATGGGCAGCAATTCCCCTCTGTCACTGCTAGCAAAAGGTTGATGAAAAAGTTACACAGCACACAGCATTGGTAATGATAGGTTGTGACCAGTTGTACAGGTCTTAAGCATCAGCTCTACTGGGTGTTCCTGAGTGGCCTCTGCTCTAGGCTCAGACCCCTGAGTCCCCCTGCAGCACCCGTCTGGGGTGTGTGACACAAACCCCCGAGTCCCCCTGCAGCACCCCTCTGGGGTGTGTGACACCACGAACCAACTGCAAAGCTCTTGCGGTTGGTAATCAGGTTTCTTCTGTCAGAAACCACACATATGTGGTGAGGCCACAGGCTGAACAATTCTGCGGGCTCATCACTCCCATCAGGCAAGAAGACATCCCTGTTGTACCCGCCAGCCCCTGCCACCAGCCCCTTGCTATTTTCCATTGCTCTTCTTTTCCATCGCTTTCTTTCACGACAGTGCACTGAACAGCTGTGACCAAAACCTGAGTACCCGATCCCTACTAAACTTAAAACTGAAAAATATGAGGTGAGGGGCATGAAAGCACGGAGACTCTTTTTGATCCTTCCTGGCACATTTATAAATGACAATTCCCTTATTCAAGTGGTTTAATCAAGATAAAAAGTGTCTTAAAACTGCTAGCACCAAGAGAATGTTAAGAAGGCAGTATCTAGGAAGTCCCTGAAGATAAATACAGCTGCAGAATGTCCCGTCTGTAGATGTGTGTTATCTGTTCCAATTTGTGGCTCTAGTCTCAAGGGGCAAGTCCAGTCAGACTCCCTAAAATCCCTACTGACAGAGCCCCAGTTCTGAAAAATGTTAGGAAGCTACCGGCCTTCTGAAAAATCAGTCTCCTCCAAGATAGTATTAGATTGCCAAAACCCCTGACCTCCAAAATCGCTTATCAGGTATCTGCACTAATGGTGGCTTACAGCCTTCAGACTGTGCTCCTTAAAAGTCATTGTGTGGCAGACTGAACAAACAAAGCAGCCAGTTTATACTGGTAGGGCTTTGTTTCTCATCTGTGCACTGAGATGAAGGGGGTGGAGAAGCTATCTATGCATTTAGCAATCTATGACCATGATTCATTACCACTCCTCTCTCAAAATATATCTCAATACCAGAATGATTTAGGTGTTTTGGTTAACAGGGAAAGAAAAGTTTGATAACCAAAGGTCAAAATCTCACAGGTCAGATTTCACAGGTTTCTGGGTCTTAGTTTCTAACGGCTTCATCTCAGTGCTTCATTTAAAGAATTCTGTAGTTTCACTGAACTCGGTGGGACTGCTCATATGCATAAAATTAAACAGTCTTGAAAATGAGCTGGGATGAGGTTTCTCTACCTTACCATATTTTGCTCAAAATAGGTGCCCAGAGAGATTTGTAAATGTGCACAAGCAGGGTTCAGTGATTATTTTTATAAATTTTATAAATTTATTAAAATTTATAAATGTTATAAATCTTTTCTCATTGAATTCTGGCGGGGACAAAAATGTCAGTAATGTACTCAAGATAAATATTTGCACAACACTGCGAGGTGTCACTGCTATCCCTGGTGTTTGCCCTGGGGCACAGGACCTCCAGCACAGGTAGGCAGCCCTCCCAGCCTGGCACTGGGGTGTTTCCTTCTGCCACCTCTTGCAGGGCCGAATGAAACACAGATCCCGTCTCTGATCACAGCCAGAGGTGCTGCTTTCTGATCTGCTACATCTGCGGTTGCATCTTACATCTAATATTACATAGGCACTTCCTTTTATTACGCTTTCGTTACACTTGCTCACTGCAGAGAAAGACAAAAACCTGTATGAAACTAGAAAACACAGCCGATTTCACCCGGACCCCAGACCAGGACACTTGCAAGACAGAGTCAGCCAGATATCTTCAAAAATCAACAACTGTCACCTTTTTTTGTGAGTTCTGAGGGAAAGCAGCATGTAAAAAAGCTTTGACAGGCAACTGTAGGAGGCCTGTGAAGAACCACATACAATATGTGCAACTTTTTCCCTGTAAAAGCGTAGGGCTGAGCCTCTTTAAGGACCGTACCTTTCCATTTCAGCATCGCTGCTAACAAAGGTGATGGAGAACAAGATCTGAGCAAGACCTGCAGACTCTCTTTGTGTAACACAAAAATTTCCTATAAAAGCTTTCCCTACGCAATACAACCAAAGGCAGCCCCGAAAATCCTCTGCTAAAGGAGTATATCGCTAGAAACCAAACATGCCAGTTAAAACCCCCATCACAACGGGAAAGCAGTACAAGTACCTATGCATCTAGGTAATAATTACAAGACTTTATTTCTAGTAATAGGGTTATGTATGCGAGGCAAATACTGATTGATGGTACCAGCAGATCACTTACATAACAAAGTACAGCATGAAAATGCTTTGTGGAAAACGGTAAAAGATTCAATACCCAGTTGTTTATATGCATATTGATATCTAGGTTGCCTGAGTAACCTTAAGGCTAGGTACAATACAGAAGGTAATTTAGTATCACAACTCCCCCAAACCCGATACCTCATTCACACATATATTTTGAGACTCAAACCTGAACCGTGTGAACCATAGTGTCTATCATGTCTCAAAGCAAGCAACAGACACTCCCGGCGTCTCTAGGAAAGCCTGAGAGCTTAGCAGGGTGGGAGAACATGTGGCACGTTTCCTTCCACTGCTCTCCCCTTCACCTCGGTTCCCTTGGGATCCGGTGGCACTGGGGAGCTCCAGCATTACCTGAGACGAGGCATCAGCTCTGACAGATGCAAGGACATAGTGGGAGGGAGGGGGAAGCAATTTGTACGCCGTTATATTTACTGAGTACAATGCTTGGGTTGGAGGTGGTGCCTGCTTTTTTGCTGGACTTCTCATCAGAAAGCTGTGCATTAGCTGGGAGTAACACAACCGTACCCCCTTGGGGACCGGAGAAGCTGAGCCTAAGCCCTCAAAGCTGCCAGCTTCTGGAGCTCAGGCTGAGCTCCGAACCTGGTGCTTGCTTGGCAGGCAGTTGTTTGCCTGGGTTTTGCCCCTGTCCCACCAAATTCCTGTGAGACAACCCAAAATCCTGACGTGATTTCACAAGGCAAGTCCAGCTTGAGGTATGAACATAGTAGCTCAAGATCGTGTCTGATTACTGAAGCACTAGTCCTGAAGAGAAAATGCAGTTCCCAAGGCCCTCATTGTGAAAAGTGGAAGGATGCTCACTCCAGGTTTAGGCTACCAATCAATTAGGAGTTCCTTAAAATCAAATGCTTGACCTGAAACAGCCAAACCCTCTTTATACTCTGCTTTCAAAAGCATTCTCCTACCTAATGCTGTCCGCTGTAGCATTCCTGTTAACAGCAATCAGTATTCTGGGACACAGACTCTTTCCCTTCTTAATGCAAAGCCTTACTTACATTACACTTCTTTTAGTAGGCTGCATGCTAATAAGGATGGTTTGCAACCTTCGCTGTCAGTTTGAAGTCTCAGGGTAGCTCTCCCTGATTGCTGGCTGGTGGGGTGCGCTGCACATGGCACCCTCTAACTGGGGGGGAAAGGCAAATGATACCTTGTCAACGTGCAGTTAAAGCGAGTTAACACAACGGATGGTTCGTGTTTAATGCCAGGTTGGTATTCCTCAGAGATCTTCTCTGTTGGCCTTTAACAGAGCTTCAGTGTAGTCGCCAACTTTGCTGTGCTTCCGAATCTGGAGGTTGGAAAGCTGAAGCATCACACGTGCCCGTGTGCAGCACACGTGGTTGTGCACGGTAGCAGCAGCATACAGCTCAGCATGGTGTTGTCAGAGACCTGCCTGCTGTTACCTAGATTACTGCTTCACTGGGATGTAACAGGAGATCAGGGTGGCTCTGACCCAGTCACACTACAAGCATCTCCAAGGATTTAACCTCTGATGAGATCACAGTCTCCAGTGCCCTCTGCAAGATGACACACAATGCCAGGAAAGAGCCAGGAACAGGAGCTAATTCTTTTGAGAACACTTTCTGATGTAGCCAAAGGAGCACACTGCGGACATACATGGTGCTATGAACATCTATGCATAGCTCAGCACTCATTCTTTCACATAACTTGGTCAGCGAATAGTTAATATTTTCAAAGAAAAATAAAGAAATAAGTTTAGTGTCCTCCCAGGATTTAATTTGCTTGCACATTTTCTCCTGAGAAACGCTAAAGCTTCAGGCTATGTGGAGGTGAAATGTAACTTGGCACGGACAAGGGAGAGGAATCCTGCATTAGGTTCAGCTCCTGTCCCAACTACATCTACTGGATCCTCCAGTTTCAGGCTTGTTACTTGATTTGGAAGCCTCGTGAAACTTATGCATACAACTTCTACCTGCTTTCGTAGCTTAAAAGCTGTCGTTTCACTTTATGCGCAGAGAAATGCTTTTCCTGTCTATGTCAAAGCAATCCACACAGCTCTCCCACGGAATTTTGGAAGTGTCTTCCGAGGTACAGCAGCACAGCGTTTTTTCCATGAGAGCAATTTGCTCTGCCATTATGTTGTCTGCAGGTATGCAGCTGTATTGTTTTACCACGTTGATCTTGGAAGGAGCTGGAAAGCTCATAAACTGGAAAGCAATTGGTTTCCAGCTGAAGTTTTACTTCTTCCTAGCCCACTGTGCTCTCCAAGGGGATCTCTGCAGGATCTCGTTAAAGAGGAAAAGGAAGACACAGTTGTGTTCAGAGCTGGGGCAGATGCAGTATTACTCCAAATCAAGGGTTACATCCTGCTCTGTTTTTAACTCGTTTCTTCTACCAGCTCACACAGATCATCAGCGCACCTCATCCTGCGTCTGCATCAGCTGCCCACAGCTCCCACCGCCCGGCTCCACATTTCTCTCACCGCAGGGAGCCTGCACATTTACTGCAGCCACAGAGATACTTCAAAGGCAAACACAGGCGACTCCTGAAACGTGGATGATGAGCACAGGCTGGACAGAAAAAACACTTCATGCAGAGGGGCAGAGGATGTAAGTGGTGCTAACTCACCGATCCAGCATCCCAGACACTTTCTTTTAGATGTAGCACCGGTAGCAATGCCCAGAGTCTGTACTCAGGGCTCCCCAGTAACATTCATCAATGGAAAAAGTGTGGGAGACAAAGGCCACAGACTGCAAGAGAAAGAGGGACAGGGGGGAAAAAAACTCACTCCAAGAAACAGTGCAGAGCTGCTCTGCAGACAGTTAGCACGTATGCGAGCTGCTCGTCGCTTGCAAATATTGATGGGAGTGAAATGTGTGGAGTTCATGGGGAATTTCTATTGAGCCCCATGCAGTTACAGAGGCATTCCTCCTTAAATTTAAGAGAGTTAATTAGAATAATATATGTGCCACTTCAGCGTGATGCCTGATGATCACGCTGTGGAGAAAGGAAAGAAAAGCTTGCTGGAGAGAAAATGTGATCATCTACCCAAAGCAAACACAAATCTGGAACTTGGTGTGCACTTCAGAGATGTTGCAGTTGTCAGTCGCACAGTGCACGGCTCTGGTCCCCAGCACAGCGCACACCCGAGCTCTGCAGCCTGCCGCCCAGTGCTAAGTATGGAGCCAGAAAATAAGCAGGCAGGTCACTTCCCGCCTAATTAACACAGTGGGAGGGGGGAGGTCTGAAAAATAAGGCTGTAGCAACAGCCATGAAAGCTTGTTGGAAGCTAACTGATGCCCAAGAGCGAGCCGATGCCCACTCTTTATCTTATTTCTTTTTGTCTCTTTCAGTGGCTCATTTTCAGTCATTCAAAACTGCCAGTGTCTTCTGCCACTCCTAGCATTTAAGAATCCCAAAGCAAAGAAAAAAATTTCTCATTTCCTGAAGCTACAGGAGTGGAGTTTTTCTCTTTTTCTGGAAAAGTAGGAATTATCTCAGTGACCACCTTTTGTGCTATTGTAAAAACACCTTGTGTCAACGTGGGTGTGCTGAGGGTTCGGACAGGGCAGGAGGATGCAGCTGGAGCACTCCCGGCACTCAACCAACGCTACTTTGCTTTTATCATGCTGCACAGAGATTATCAGCCTTGAATCCACTGCTTCTCTTGTGAGCAATGTCCCAAGGATTTTCATAAAATCACCCTTCTGCAGTCTAAATGTGGCTATGTTGGGGTGGGGGTGTTTTGTTTTCTTTGCTTCTCTCTAATGCATTAATTTTTAAAAGCTGCTTACAAGAAACCCTTTAAACAGAAGGGTAAATATGTGGAAGGAAAGGTAGTAAAAAATGTTTGATAAAAGAAAGGAAAAGGTAAAATGTTCGTAAAAAATGAAAAACATGTTTTGTTCAGAATGTGCGCTGAATTCTTCATTCCTAAAGGTTCATCTGTAGCCATTTTTGTTTTGTTGGGTTGAGGGCAGAAGTTTGTATGTGTTGCTTTGATTTTTTAAATTTTTTATTTTTTTAAAAAAAAGGAAGATAAGGTTCTGCTTTTCCCTTATATTCACATCATGACTTCTAAATGGAAAGAACTGTGTTGGAAAACAAAGCCTTTTCAGCAGCACAGCCTGTTCACGCTGCAAACCTTACAGAACCAGCTGTGACACAGGTTAGCAATTATACCGTGAGGAAGCAGACAGCAGGTACACGGCTACTTGCTTGGGGATGCGTCAAGAAAACAGAGAATGCAAAGGTCTTGCAACAAAAGCCACTTGCAAAATCCAGGTTCAAGCATGGAAGGCAGGCCTGGGTCAGAAGACAGAGGTAGCCTAAAATACAGTAGCAGGTCTCAACTCAAATAGGCGCTTCAAATCCATGGCTAACCTCCTTACTGTGGAACGATGCTTGCTGGTCCGATACAGTTTGAGACAGTTTCCTCCCATCCATCTGTTTCCAAATGAACCTTCCGAAACGACATATAGTCATTTCTCAGTAATATTCGTACTTGAAATGCTAATGAAAAGGAAGCTTTGGTTGGACAAAACCCAGTTCTTGTTGTTTTGACTGCACTACGTATAAAGCCAGCTTCGTGCCAGATGCCGACTCTGGCAAGGGGCAGCCAGAGCTCATGGTTCCTTGTGGGCTGGGCATGGCCACGGACCAGGCTGGCTGTGAGAGCAGTGCCCACTGCCTGCCTCTCCCCTGCTCGCCTGCCACAGCCTGTGTGCCCATGGTGGGCTGGTATGGGGTGAGTGTCCTTGGCACAGAGTCATGTCACGGGCACTTGTTCCTTGGGTCCCTTGTGGGGGAACAGGTCAGCCTGATGTGAGCCGTGTGGGTGCCTGGTGCTGGCAGAGCATGGCACATCCCACCACACCTGGCACTGCTGCAGGATTCCACCCACTGCGGTGGGTCTATGGCTGCCTCACGGCACCCCCCAGAAAAGCAAAGAGTTGGTGTGGGCACGGGACACTGCAAGGGGGAGAGGAGTCTTTATATCAGAGCAGGAAACGTGATGGTCATCGTGAGGTGTCACACCACTGACAACAAAAGGGGTGACTTTTAATTTATTACCAAACTTTTGTTAGCGGAAGGGATTGGGTGTTTGGGTGTGAAAGCTGTGGTGCATACAGCTCCACAAAATTAAACGCCAATAAAGACAGACAATGCCTGCCAGCCTGGCTAGCAGAGTACTGTGAACAGTTGTGCACATTTCCCCATAGAGACCTGGAGGCCACCTGACAAACCACCCCAATGACAAAAATGTAGCTGTGTCTGCCTTGTACGCGCTCTGGAGGCGCAGATGCAGCCACCCATCACGGCGCCGGTTGGTGCGGACGGCTGCTTTCTGTGCGCCCCGGGCAGGGACCGGCACACCAACAGCCCCCCCGCCCACCTGGTGCCCAGCCCCAGGGTCCTTCCCCCGCGCTGCCCAGCCTGCCCAGTCCCTGCTCCAGGGCAATGGTGGCAGTAGGATTCGCTGCCGTTCTTGCCCCCGTGTCTGCGGGACCTTTGCTCACCTGGCAGAAGGATGCGAGGCTTGCAGCATGCAGCAAGGCAAAAATAGCATGCCAGGAGGTGAACGCAGCAAAGCCTCAGCCTTCCTGTGCTGCAGCCTCCTTTAGTTATTAATTTTCCTCTCCTGTGTTGTAATGACAGCCTGCCACATGCCTTTTCCGATTAGTTCGGGTAGGGAGAGGTTTCAGGAAAGGTTTCTCACTGGAGTTTCAAGTCAGAAAAAATGCCATTAGTTCTCAGTTACAGCATCTTTATCCACAAAAAGCAGAATGATTCTGTAACAACTTCAAACCAAACTTTGACTGAAAATGATAAAAAAACCCAAACAAACCAAAAACAAACAAACAAACCAAACCAAAACAAAAAACAAAAACCCGTGGGACCATTTTTAACCAAGGAAATTAGAAACAGCACCAACATTTCCTAAGGAAGGTGCTCCCTTCCTCTGAACAGACTTTAGTTGTATCCGGGAGTGCAAACCTGACTCCAGCCAAGGGCTGTCTCCAGCAGCCGACCCTCGAAAGGGTGGCGCAGCACCGAGCAGAATGAGACGCTCCTCTCCAATCAGGAACTTCAGATACTTGTGGAAAGTGCGTAACGTAGCTGATGTAACTGTCGATAAACCCAGTAATACTAATTTTGGCACTATTCAGCCCCCACCTCGTGGTGTCCTACAGGGTACAGCTAAGCACACAGCCTTGTAACCTTCATCCCCAGTAATCAGTGCCCATGTTTATACCCGCGGGACCTGCCCAAGTGGTCTGAATGTTTCCCTTCTCTCAGCAAGGGGAAGATTTACAGCTGTTTGTGTAAATCAGTGGTGTTTGGGTGAATAAACCCCCCCTCTTTAACTCACCCGTTTGCTGTATAGGAGACATTGTTAAGCTTTGTAAATTAACAGGGGTATGCAAGTTCTTTTCACCTAAATTAATTCTTAGCTACACGAATAGGTTAAATAATTTAACAAGGCTTTAAGTCTACATGAGAGCTTAAATTTAGTGTGCAGCTTTCACTGTGTGCTGAAGTAGTTTCGAGGTCAGTTATATTAAACAAATGCTAGCCTAAAGATGGTGTTAAGCTGTGCAAATAATTCCCTGAACTGGGAAGCACGTAACCAGCAGATAACTCAGTTACACTTAAACTTTTAATAGATGTTATTTCTTCCATCTTCTCAGCTTTGGAAATGAAACTCCTCACTGTAGCAATCACAATGACATATGTGCAGCCTTCATTAGAAAAAAAAATATTTTCTGAGCTGGGATCTGAGATTGAGCTTCCCCAAATCAAGGTTTAGACGTTTTTTATCATCTGCTAATACACGTGCAGGTATACTGTTCTTCAGATTTCCCCCACCGCTTTCTTCAGAATGTATTATTTCTAAGGGACAGTCAAATTAAGTTTCTTGTCTTTGGTTTTTCTCTTTTCCCTTCAGCTCTACATTGTCATACCTTGCCAGCTACTCTTGCTTTTCTTGTGAACAGCATACCCTACCATTTAAATAAAAGTGGTTTTCAGAAAAAAATATGTCCTATAAGATGTTATGACATTTTGTGAAACAACATAATGCAATGTGACTGATGCAGATGGATATGCCCCATAAAGCTGAGAGATTTAGATATGTAGTTTTCCCCAAAAAAATCACTTCATAAAGCAGTTTTGTTTAAAATATCACTTCAAAATCCTATTTAAACTCCTTGGAATAGATAGCAAATTTATTTAAACTTTTATATAAAAAGCTTTTTACCTGAATGCTTAGAGATTTTCTATGTGCAATGCTTTTTTCAACTCAGTACATAGGGGAAAAAAGTATACAACATATATTGAAGCACCTAGCTAATGCTTCCTTCTTTACTCCTCTCTCTGAAGGAACAGAAATGCTTTAGTGGGATCAATAGTTATAAATCATTACAAATTATTTGAGGTTTTATTTCATCTACTTTTATTATAATGTCCGTGCCATCTGCTGTACATATTGAGCTTATTACACTAATTCATTTTGCAAGCCCCAACCTCTGAGTGAGAGATGTCAGAGGGCAATTGATTAAGGGATATTTGTTCTGTTATACTTTTTTTTTTTTTTTTTTTTTTTAATTTCTCTCCATAAGGATTTCAGGTTGAGCAAATGAGCTGACATGATAATGGGGCCTCAGGTCTGGAGATAAATGAGACGTGTGACTTTGTGCATTCATAAATATCAGAACGTCTTTTAACCCGGTGGTGATGGAAGGAGCAGCCTGTGTCAGCTGTGTGTTAGTGCAAAGCTAAAGGCATGAGGTTGTTTCTCTTCTTCAAAGCTGAAAGACAATGGCTACTTGACATACAAATGATAACTCAGTCTAGGATTCTACCTCCCATACACCCGTTATTATCTGTAGTTAAAAGAATTTTGTGTGATGAGAGTAGGACAAAGAGGAAAAGTGGAACAAAGCAAAACTGGAAAGGTCTTCTGGTATAGAATGTGGAATTACTTACACAGTGAGTGAGTATTTGCATGGGATCGAGTATGTGTATCCCTACTACAAAGTAAGAGCTGATTTCTTCTAGACTTTACAGCTCTAAAGTGTATATCCTCAAATCCTTGCCTTCCACATTTACACTGAGCAAACATTAAGATACAAGGGTTATAGGTGCTTGGAAAAAAAAATCCATCACCTTGTCTCCATCAGTTTAAGACAGTGTCAGGAAGAAGAAGTGAACAAGACATGTCATAAATATTAGAGACTTGCTTCGTAACCTTACAGCAATCAGTCCACGTATGACAGCAGCCTGAATATTTAAGAACCAACACAAACTTCACAACTGCAACTTGAGCTTCATCACATTTTGACCTATTTATAATTAACTTGTCCATCATGTCTGAGGTTCTGACACTCTACATACAGCTGAGTAACATTTACACACAAGCAGTTCCGCTGAAGTCCGTGGAAAACCATGAGAAATCTTATTTAGTGGATACTGGTGCTGGATCCTAAACGCATCCAGCCACGCATGGGCACATCGGTCCGAGATCCTTTCTAAAGGTCAGGACAGCATTTTAGCAGAAGGTTCCTGATGGGGGCTCCAGGACCGCCCAGCCAGAACACCTTCCCAGCACGATGTCTGTTGTTCACAAAATAAACCCACGTGGGCTAGAAAAGAGGCCTTGCCGAGCTGGACCACACGATATAGCTGAGACCAGTCACTCTGACCTGCGGCCCTGCACTTTCTGCATGTATTTTGGAAAGCTTGGGTCTCTGCAACACGCTATTCGTTGCACTCATGTGCGGCTTGTGTCTAGCATGTGCCTCCTTTTATGCCCCAGCTATCGCAGGATTCAAATGCAAGCCCCGTAGCCATCGAATCGCACTCTCCCTGCGTGCCCTCCCGTGCCGTTCCTGTTGTGCCAGTGAAGTGCCCAGATCATCATTTTTCATTTGAAGACAGACCGAACAATTCCCATTCATTTGGGTAAAAATGTCCTTGGACAGTCTTAGCATTATGTAAGGTTCTGTATTAGCCAACGACTACTTCAAACACCAATTCTGCGGATTCTCAAGCACATACTTTACAGTGAAGATGAATGGCACACCACAGAAGCCTGCATTAAACTTCTCATCAGTGGTACCTCTCAGATACTTATCGAATCTGCTGGTCAAGAGCTTTACCGTTATGATGCCTCCAACCACTCTGGAACTGCAATAAGTATATTCCATTTCTGTTCATGAGACGCTGTACGAGATGACACCCCTCAATCTGGTAGCGTCATTTTGTGCATCTAGTTTCCTCAGCACACAGGCTCCTGTTTTCCCTGTTATTAGGCACTTTACAGCTCCAGTGCTAATTGCACAAATCGATTCATTTACAGCCAGCACAACAGAAAACAGGGCAACAATGGATACAAAAAGATTGCAGCAAGGCATTGCAACTGGTGTACTGATGGATGCTGAATAAAACTGCCAGCTGTGTCTTGTCAAAAGAGGCAACTGAAAAAGAAAATCCCAACAAGGACTTTGTGAATTCAGCTGCATTTTGGTGTCTGCAGGGAAGAAAACAGCAGAAAGGATTACCAAGAGCTCCCCTACCCACTAGGTCATGCCACCGCCCCGTGCTGAAGGGGTGGGGTGCCATCCCGCTGTTAAATGCAGTTTGCACAATACGGGATTTACTGCTGCGTTAAGAACGGAAAACTTTTCTCTGTCATTGACAGAGCTTCAGTGAGCCGTGCCCTGTGGTACCCATGGTACCCATGCCTCTGCGGTCGGTTTTCTCTGCAGCTTACTGACCTGGCAGCACCGAACAGGCAGGACTAAGAGCAAGGCAAGTGAGTCAGGAGTCTGACTGCTGGGTAACTTTTTTGCTGGAGAGTAAATAAGCTCCTTTATAGAGGGCAGTCTCAGGAGAGTTCTCCTCCAGTTGGCACAGGCTGTAAACATGTCCTTTCCCTGCAATACCGGGAGAAAAAGTAATACCCTTCTGCTCTAATCTACCTTGCAGAAAACTAATATATTCTTATTGGCACAGCCCAAGCCACCGGCTACCAGCTGGAGCTGTGCAGGCTCGCAGGACCTGTGCAGAGATGATGAATGCAGGCCACGTGGGAGACAAGCCATTTACATTCTGGCAGTCTCCTCAAAGGAGGTCCCAAAAAGAGTTTAAAGCTGTCTTAATCTGGTGGGGAACAGAGACGTGTGTAGCTCTGTCACCATAATGTTTCCTGCCACTGGAAACCTGTGCACCCTGAAGAGCCCTTGCCTCTCATCTAGCCCCCTAGACAGACCTATGGTGCTCACCTGGGCTGACACAGATAAATCTTCCTCAGTATCCAAAACTCTGATCTAAAGCTTCCTCCCATGGGTCAGTTCCTGGAGCTAAAGGGAATTATGTAGGACAGAGGCAAATATTCAAAAGTCCCAGCCCAGGGGTTTCAGTAATTTAATAAGAACAAATAAAGCATAGAAAAAATGATTATCAGGAGCATCTTAGCAGATTAGCACCTCACATACTGAAAGCGTTACAGAGTCTAAATATTGCAGCATGAACATCTTGCTTGTCTATGAGCACAGGCAATACTGCAAACCACGTAGGAGTTACATTTTAGATGACTGAGATGCACAGTTAGCTTAAAGAGCCACGGTCATTATTTTTAGACATGGCTGATTAATTTGCTTTACCAAGACTCAAATGTAACATAATGTATATAATGCAATTAGAAGGCTGTGTCTCTATTAATACCATATTATTTTACTGCAAAATGCAGAGATAAACTTTGGAGCAGCTTGGAGTTGGAGTCTAATAATTATTTACACCTTTATCCTGTCTCTGAGAGCTCATGGACTTCAGCCTGAAAGTTTGGGCATTTGAGAGGCATGTGCACTAATCAGTGTGTTATTGATTTTCCCTCAAATTCCACACCTGAGTATGTCTTGCTCAGTTTATGTGACAGCCTAAGAGTCTAACAGGACATGACTATATGCTGAGGAGGTCAAAAAAGAGGACAAACACGCAGCAATCGGGTGCCACGGCTGGAAAGCAAATGAAAAGTAGACTTTCTTCCATGTGAGTTTATCTTCTGGAGGACTGGCATGCCAGGCACCCAAGTGTGATGCAAGGGAAGTAATTTCTGCTCCATATTCATCCAGGTGATGATAACTGTGCCGTACATAGCTCACAGAGGGCACTCATTCGCCTTCAGCACTCCTCTGCCAGGACCACAAGGTTAATTCTTCATCTTGGCTACACTGTCTAGCAACACACACAAGAAAGAAATACTTATTTAACATTCTGCAAACTAACAGCTACGTGTTGTCAATTCGACGGTAGGGTTAAAATTCTGGTGCATTTCTAGGCCAGAAACTACGTTGTGTAGAAATAGTCATGTTAAAAAAACCAAACAATGAAACCACAATGAAAAATCCAGTCCTCAAGGAATTAAAATCCCAATCCATGACTGGCAAATAGCCTAGGAACTGATGTAGAGATGCACACTTCATGCAGAGCCTGTTCATAGTTATCTTTAATAAATTGCATGAGTCATCTTTTCTTCCTTGAAGAGTTCACTGGTCCCTGCTTGTTTCTCATTCACTAACGGGCAAGCAAAAAGCGACCACATTGAGGGGCTCAAAGCCTGTCAGCTCGCCTGCAGATATGTTAAATAGGAACTAAGAGTATAAGGATGAAAAAGGTCAGTTCTGGAAAACACCCTACAGGCAGATGAAGTAAATAAGCTAAAGAGACTTAACTATTGTCTAATTGCAGTAGCTATTTATAGAATTTAATACGGCTGAGGTTTTCTTCGCTAGCGCTGCCCAGCAAATTGCCACTAAAGGGTCTCTAAAACTTGAACTTGATTTTATTTTTTGGAACCGTGTTGTAGAACTGATCAGTGTGTGCTTATACAGAAATGCATAAAATAATCTAATTATAGTAATACATGTGTTGTGACTGAGGGGTGATTTCTGTTCCAGACTAGTTCTTTATGTTGTGTATTTATTGTAACTAATCATTTAATAAACAAACACAAAAAAGTACAAACAAGCGGCAGCAGAGCAGACATGCATCCAGCTACTAAGAAACTTAAAAATGGGTGTGTGAACACCCTCATTCTGGAGGGATTTTTCAAAGGAGAAATAAGGCACCTCAGTCTCCATGATCCGTTCAACCCTCCACTCCTTTCTGCATTCAAAACCAGAAAGATCTGGTATCATGATAAAGTTTTCAATAATTGACACAGATGTGTTCGCGTCCTGCACCACTGCAGTTAATGGAGAGCTCCAGGGAGCCAAGATTTTGCTTGTTGTGTATTCATTTATTATTCATTTAAGGAACATGGCCATTTGCCAATAGGAACTGAAATGAAATCACCACCTTCACGCAGGCAATCCAACAACACTCCAGTCGCAATGACATTCAGTTACTAATGGGTTAGTTCAGTTTTAATCTGCTGCCTAGAGATGAATAACATTAATTATTGTAATTGGTAGTGACAGTAATGGGTGCAACATTTCCAGGGCTAATTTACTCTACTTTTGTATCATGCTAATGTGGCTATTCTGCTTCAGTACCCAAGATAACTAAAGCTAGCTCAAATATCTTTCTACTGTAAGAATTGTGTAACGCCTGCACGTCCTAAGACTTGTGATGTATGAAATGGTATAGAGTTCCTGCGCTTCGGCAATTGACTGGACACAAATGTACAGAGAACCATGAAAGAATGTATGGGAACCCATCACGCATTGGCATGAAATGTTTTGTTCGGTTTGGCAGTCGAGTTGGGGAATAAATACTGGTTTGACTAAATGATAATAAAGAACCCATTTATAACAGGTGGAAATAGGAAACAGATTAAAATAGGTCATTGTCGTCATCATCATCATTATTATTATTATTGTTGTTGTTGTTATTGTTACTATTATTATTATTTTGTACTTTAAAGATTCAGAGCAGCGATTTGACCCAAGGTTTCTTACCTCTGGAGTGACTTTCTCAGCCGGTGGGTGAGTAGTGCATGCTGCAGCACGCCTCCCTCAGGCTCGTCTGCTCAGAGTGCTCCCCTTGGAATACCACACTGAAATATTTGGCGAGGGAACACAAATCATTATGTAGCTGCCTGTCAGGATGCTAAAATATAAGGGACCCAACTGCTTATCCCAAAGGGACTAACACCGACAGGAAGGGCGGAGAACAGCTCTCCATCCCCAGCCTCTTGCACAGATGACAAACCTGAGTGTTAGGACACATCACCAGGAAAAGAGGTGCTGGGGAGTTAAGGTGCCCTCAGCAGGGAGGGGCTGAACCTGTGCCCGCATCCTACCAGGGAAATGTCCTAAACTGAGAAGTACTCGATAAAACTGGAACTCGATGAGTTTAAGCACTGAAATCTGATTTTTGGTAACTATAGCTGAGATAAAAACTTAATAAAGCACAGATGAGACTAAATTTGTCTCTGCTTGAAAGAGTTCAGGAAAAATTAACACATTAAAAAAAATATCTATGTAGATAGCAATTTAACATATGTACGTATGCATATATGTATACATGCAGCCAGTTAGACACTTGTAGGTATCACCAGCAAAGACTATCAAAGAAACAAAACACGTTAAAAAAACCCAGCTATTTTGCCCAAGTAGTATATGTCATCTCAAATATTACAAGGAGCTCCCATTCAGAAAAATTGAATTTAAGTCTGTTGTCATGAGTTACATTAAATTAGATTATTTTTTATGTACTGACTGGAAAGAAAAAAATACAAGGTCATGAAACAAACAATCAAAAGTAATCCAAAAATGTTTTTTACAGTCAGTCTGAGTGCTTCCAAAAAGGCTTTTATGAAAATAAATCAGTATGAGAATTACATTAAATTCTTCTTTATCGGTTTTTCAAACTTCTGACTCTTTTACTGCTTTTTTACTTCAATTTAATGAAAATTGATACTATTTAAAATGGCATCCTATTTAAAATTATATATATTTATACACAGGGTAAGTTGAATTTCTGAGTTATGCAGATTCTATGAAAAATAGCACAGCTCCTACCGAAGGCAGGTGTGCCCAACACCTGAAGGCTGCCGACATTCCCAATGAAAGAGAACGTGCTACCCGGAGAAGCGCACGAGGCATGACTCTGGGTAGACAGGATGGGAGGTGACCCCTGGGTTACCGAGTCCAGCTCAGGGCTGCCATGTGCCCCTGTGCCAGGTCACTATGCTGCCTCAGAAGGAGTTAAGCTCCCACTAGTCCCCTCTGCTCCAGAGCCTCCCTCCTCAGGTGCTCAGAAACCTTCCTCTCCTACACAGCCAAAATTTATTCATTGCCTGTTTAGACTCATTTGTTCCTGTGCCAACATTGTCCTTTGGCTTAAATTGCTCTCCTCCCTCCCTGGTGTTTATCCTCCCCAGGTTATAGATAGCAATCAGAGCCCATCTCAGCTTTCTTGTTGTTAGGCTAAACACACCAAGCTTTTCCCAGTCTCCTCTCCCAAGACAGACACCTTATTCCCTGTTATCCTTATTATCCTGTCATCCTTCTAGTCCTCCTCCACACCTGTTCTTGGTTCAGCTATTGGCTTATGCTAAGAAGCTGAGACACCCACTTGAGGACCAAAGTCCTCTCTCTTCGAGGTGCACGCTGACAGGTGGTGAGGATGGAGGTCCTCTTCCCAGGCAGTGGTGGGTGTCCCAGCTGGCTGGGAGAAGGCTGCCATCCAGAGTGAACCGACGGCGGCTTCAAATGCTGTCATCACTGGGGCTGCTTCGGCCCTGCCGACCATTGAAACCCCTCATGTATATGCATGGGTTAGCCTATGACTGCACTTAACGGGACACTCATTATGGGATGCACCTAGAAGATCCATCACCGGATTAAATGGCCTGCGCTACTTCAGGCCTGTGGCAATGAGATGTATGCTCTTTGAGAATAACTAAATTAAAAGTATGCATTAATAGGGCTACTGTTCATATTTTCTGACAATGTATTTCCTCTGTACTATTTATAAATCTTACATGAAAAATTATTGGTCAGATTCTCAGCTGGCATACATTGATGAAGCTTCATTAGCTACAATGAAGCCTATCACTGCACCAGCCAATCGGTTGACTATTTATTAATTAAGTTGTAGAACATGCCTTTGAAGGGGATATTTCTTCCCTCTACATAATCCATCCAACCATATTTCTTCCTTCACTTCCCCATGGACAAAATATACTCTTCAGACCGTTGCCAAAACCTGCATGATTCACTATATTGAAATAAATCTCCCTTTCTGGAATTTATGGGCAGGGGTGCTGTGCTGAGTCTGATTAATCTAAGATTTGAAGGGCTTCAGCCCAGCTATGAGTTTCAGTAAAGAGCTGTAATTACAGGTTAAGTATAGCAATTCCACATTGCTGAACATCGCTGCACTGATCTATTCAAATCATTAAATATGGAAGCTCAAATTCATGCACAAAGGCACCATTTTTGAAATCCTGGTAATTTAGGCGGGTTGTGTGGTGGAAAACACTTGTCTAAGCAATGGCTTCTCTCTGCCAGAGAAACTCAAGAGCAGGATGCACAACTAGGACTTTCATTTTATTTCAGAAGGATAATGTTTTTTTGAACTGCCCCCACTCTTCAGTCATATTCAGTCAAAAGCAGAGAGCTCTGAGGGGAAGATTGGGTACCAAATTTCACATCACAGCCATGAACCCAGTGATTTCCCAGGTTGCTATCCATTTGACAGTAGGTTCACGCTGTCAAAAAATCACTGCTTTTTCCATAGTCCTCCTTTCCATGCTGCTCCCAGTGCAGGGCACCTCTCCTTCCCACCGTAGGAGCTACATAACAGGTCATATAGGGACTGTGAGGTGCTGCTCATCAGTGGGGAGCCCAGCCATCATGGCGTGTAATATAAAAACATGTTAGCCCCAAGGCATAGAGGTCTTGTCTCCTCCAGCTAAATCAGAGCACCGTCAGGATGCTCCCATCTGCTCTGGCTACTCCCTTTCTTGCTGGGGCCTCCCGCTGCATCCCATGTTGGCAGGATCACTGGTCGTACCAGCTGTACGTCACCTCCCAGGTGAGGAGGAGGATGGTGCCGTTCTGAGCCTTTTGCCCTAAAGTATGAGGGGAAGCACACTGGGGAGCTGGGGTTGTTGTCTGTGTCCATCTGAGTAAAAATGTTAAAAAAAAACCCAGAAAACTGGGTCCAAGGAGCTGGGTTTTTGCCCTTTTTATCCCACCCCCCACCCCCCCACCCCCTCCTTCTTTTTAATTCAGTGACAGTTTTGGTATTTGTTTAATTGCGTTCTGTAAGATCAGGGTGGTTGGCTCTTTGTGCCTGTAATCGTATTAAAAGTGCCATGCAGCCTTTCCTATAAGCTAGAATATTGGTATTATGTGTCATCTGTGCAAAACACTTATGAGATCTGGTCCATAATTACAGCTTTCTAACATCACACAAGAACATTTCTCAGACCTACTAATTGTGCTGCCCTTTATGGTCCATCTTATTGATTAAACATCTGTTAGCGTTTTGGCAAAATGAGAATTCACTTGCAATGCGATGTGTCTGGTATATTAAATTCTGTTTAAGTCAGCCCTAACTACAAGTTTGAGATACATGTATTGTATCTCCTTAATTGTATCTTAGCTTTTTTTGCCTCTGTTATTTGTACTGTTTGCTGGAGGGCAGGAGTGTTCTAATATTTTCTTTACAGCAAAGTCAAATTATATTCCCTTAATTCTTTTGCCACTCTTGAACCATTTTAGGTGGACAAAGACTTGGAAACTCAGCAAAATAATAACTTAATACAGACCGTTACCTTTCTTCATATTTTGCAATCCAATTACACAGTAAATTTTGTCCTTTCTGGCCACGTCAGAGAAACTGATGTATGAAGTGAGCTAATAAAAAGAAAGAAAAAAAATCCACAACCAAACCCCCCTACAAAAAACATAAAGACTTTTTAATTAGACATTCTTAATTGTGAAGAATTTCCTTTTCAACAACAACAAAAAGGCTCTTTGCTCTTTGAACAAGATCCCTTTGCTCCTACTCTTCATAATTCAAATTAAAATAAAAAAAAGATGTTAGTATGCTGGTAACCTCTGGGAAATTAAAAGAGTAGCTCTTGCAAGGGGATTGCAGAGGAGCAATGCAGAGTCCTTCTCTCTTTCCATTCCCAGTGCCTACTAAAAAGTCAGAAGTCCTACACAAAAGAAATCCAAAAGCTGACACAAATAGAGAGGAGGAGAAAGTCTGTTTCACTGCCATCCAATGCAATTTCAAACTGACTTACCCTTTTTTTATCTCATTTGCTGACTGATAAGATCTTGACAGTATTAAAAAATAATCTAAGTCCTATTGCATGACTTGTTTTCCTTCTGCATGTTTTACGTATATTGATTGGAGAAATGAAAAAATGCTAATATCCATATGTTGTCACATCAAGAAAATGTGGACCACTTATTTTCTCAAATTACATTATGTCTGGATGATTTCGCAAAGATCTGGGAGCTGAGCTTGCATTCAGTTTCGAGATGAAATGAACTGACCCAACAAAGAAGGAAAATTAGATTACTCCTACCCATATTTTATCCCTTTGACATTTACTTTCAGTGCCCTCCCTCCACCATCTCTCTCAGCCTGACAGTTACAGTATCACCACTGAAATGCTGCCTGGCAAGAAAAATATCCCTTAATTTGTCTCTGATCTGGACCTGGATGAAGTCAAATGTGCTCTTTCCAAAATTAGGGAGGTTTGGTCAGGTCCTTCACCTTCCTGGATGAGAATGGAAGCCCTCCTGCAGTGCTTTGAGGGGTTTATGCTCCTGCTCAAATATTTTAGAGTCTAACTTGGGAGTGTAAGAACAGCTTCTTAAACTTCAAACAGAAAAGGCACTCACTGAAGGGGACTTACACGATCTAGTGTTACACTGGACCTGGGGCTTCATGCTTTATCCAAAACCCAAGCTCAAGAAAAACTGCTGGGGAGGTGTGTGCTACTGTGGCTGGCTACCAAAAAGCAAAATGGACAAGCCAAGGAAACACCAGAAGAATAAAAAGAACAAAAAGCCACTCTTGGATTCCCATCCCCATCCCCATACAAAAATAAATAATAGAAAAAATAAGCTAGCAGAACCTGAGACTGCTTGTAAACTAAAGCTTTCTTAGACTGTTCAAGTTGTTTTCCAGTCCCAAAAAATAGGCAGACCTAATTCCTCCATTTATACCCACATGACACCTTGTGCAAGGGTCTGAACAAACCAGCTCCTGCAATAACTTCAGTACACAACGTGCAGGCGCAGCAATCCAGCTCTAGAAGTTGCTGGTTTGACTCCATGAAGAGCAGGCAGCAACGTGGGCAGCAGGACCGGGAGTCTCCTCTCTTTTCTGCTGCAGAAGTTCGATTGTGTGGTCACTAAGTCAACGATTAAATATCGGCGATTACAAGACTGCAGGTCAGAGCCCTGCAGAGCCATTTAAACATCTCAAAATTAAATCAGACATCTATACAACCTTAAAATATTGTTCTGCAAATGCCTGAAGTTCACTCCATGAAGACCATCACCTGCAGAACACACAATTCTGGCTCAAGTGAACTGACAGCTGTACCTCCATCAATGAGGATTTCACCTTAGGTCATTGACCACCAACTTCACTGTGCACCGCCTTCGTGTTTTTTCAGAGACTTCTCTTGCCGTTCAGGTTTCTGAAGGTTCCCACTCCTGCCTTGCTTTGCTTTCAAACAGTACACTGTACCCCGTTGAGGGAAAACCCCCCATGGTCCACGATTTACCTGTTTGGCTGGAGATCTTACACTGCACCAGCAAAGACCAAGTGCACAGGGACCCTCCAGGGGCAGGTACCAGCTCCGTGCTGAAGCAACAGGCAAGGGCAGTTCCCTGTGGCTTCTACTGTGTGTGGGGTTTTTTAAATTTCTTGATTATCAGGCGTCCCACTGTTTTATGGAGAAATGCTCCTAGGCACTGGCCTGGGAAATCATACTGCCTCCATAGAAATCTAAGGGAATGTTTCCAAATAGTTGGCAAGAAAGATTTTTAAAAAGCCCAACCACTTATATGTGCATTTATATATATATATATATAAAAATATATAAATATATACACATGCACACACATATAATCAGATGATCAGCAGTAGGCAGGAAGGCATGGAAATATTTAAGTGTAAGCTCTTCTGAATCAACCGGACGTTTTACAGGAATAGTATACTACTCTAGAAACCTGAAATAATTTTGTGCTTTGTAAACCTGTGTCCTTAATTATAGACAATGTGAGAATTAGGAAGAACCTGAGTTTAATATTGAGTCAGTCATGACTCCAAAAATGTGGAACAGCAAGAAGGATGTGTGGGTGTCTCATATGCTTTGTGAAGTGCTCCAGCACGCAGGTATGCTCAGAAACAATACTTATTTCTAGTAGCCAGCTAACTTACTGCTTTGATTTTCCCTGCTGAAAAGTTTGTCAAACCCTCCCTTTCGACTCATCTCAGATGCACAAAGTGCCCAGGGGACAGCTTACAGCTTAAACAAAACCCCACCAAACAACTTATAACGGCTGCTATGATTCAGTGCATAGCTTCAGCTTTAAATATGAATGTCCCCAGCTTCAGAAGGCATTTAAAATGCGCTTCAGTGTAAACAACTCAGGCACATCATCGCTCCTGCTCTAGGACAGCAAAAAAAAAATCCTCATAATTTTTGCACTAGCTAATGGAAAAGGTCCTGGGTCAAGCCTTGTGGAAGATTATCTCACCTTCCTCAGGACACATCCTACCAAGTCAGCATGTGAGAGGCAAGAAAGAAGAAAGAAACTGAGGGCTGCATTAAAGGTTTCTGCTGGTCTTAAGGGCAGGATGCAGAAGTAATTGCATCAATGGCTGTGGTAGTGCTGTGCCTCACTCTATCAGCTTCCTCTGGGCTGTAAAAAAACAGGTGTGATTTTTTTCTGTTAGAAAAAATACCCTCCACCGTACCAGCTCAGTCCAGCCTGCATTGCTGCCGGTTGGCCTCTAAGGTCAAGGAGGTGGCAGCATGGGATGCTGGCTGGTGGCTGGGGTGGCAGCTATGGCAGCCCTGCCCATGTCCCGACTGCCCAGAGGGAAGGCTGGGCATCTCTGCTGGGCTGCAGAGCTCTGCCCTGGGCTGCTCCCGTGAGTGCACGGCTGCAGGTGGACAGCGGGAATGGGAAGAGCTGCTGAGATGTTAGTGGAACAGCCTGCACAGACATGCCTGCGACCCATGGGAGCTGTCGCCTCTCAGCCTCATGCCCAACTGGCTTTCCAAATCGGAGCTTAAGCAGGTCCCTGTGTTCGATACAAGCTCTTAATCAAACAGTTTGTCTCAGCTGTTTGGACAAGGAGAGGCACTTTGAAGGTTGTCTCATTCTCTCCTAGAGCAAACGTCAGCCAGTGTTAAATAGGCAAGAGCCGGAGTGAAGCCATGCTAATTGCAGCCTACGGGTTCTTGGCCAGTTCTGGCCGGGCAAAGCTGGCTGTCTTCTGCACCTCTGGGAAAGGATCTATCTACACAGAAAAGAGGGGAATCTCTTTAATGGTGAAAAATCTGATATGCCAGAAAGAGCTTAAAATTTTGCTACAAAAATTGTATGCCTGTTTCCTGGCTGTAAAGGTAGATTTAACAGAGTGGGGACTACGTCTCTAGCCTTTAAATGTAACTAAGGCAGCAAAAATGCATTTCGTAATCCTTTTGTTTGAGAATTCTTTCCTTTGCTTCTGCTTGTTTTAGGCAGCATGTACTGGATACATGATGTGTAATACTTCGGTTGTCATGCACAAATATGTAGAAACTGGATACCGTAGCTAAAAGAGCAGTCACAGAACAGAACGATCCCAGTGCAAGTGAGCTCGTGTGTGCTGCGACAAGCAGCTCCTGCAGAAGCTGTCCTCAAGGTGCTTCCCTCCACTTCTGAAACAAAATTCACTGTATGAGGTAGCGGGTAGCCCTCGCCTTTGTATCAGTACAAGTCTCAGAGCAAACCCCAGACTTTGCTTTCTCAGGCTGAAGCCCCGTATCATTGCCTCTGCAAGCAGCTGAGTCTAATTTCACTTTACACCAAGCAGACCAAAAATCCCATTTGAAAGGTGACAGGCCAGTGCATTAAGCTATTGCACCACTGGTGGGGTTAAGGTGGATAAATTATATAAGACTAGAGTCTGACACTAAAAAACACCAGCTGGATCAAGGACATTTCTATCCATTCTGGCTCATTAGACTTAGGACAACAAGGTCAGCTATGTTAAATTTAATCACAGGGCTTCCTAGAGGGTATGGTAAATGTGTTGGCTAATTTTTCATACCATATTCTAGATAATATATCACCCACAGCTTGAGAGGTAGCTTGCTTGTGTTTAAAGTATTCACTCTACTTATGGCCAGTTAAGACAAATCTGTATTGTTTTTCAACCAGGATGAGCCAAATTAATCACAAGTATTTACCTCCTTCCTCCCCTATTAAAAACAGAGGGGTTGTAGTTCATGTATGTTAGCACTCAGTTTGGCATCATCTTTTTAATGGAAAAATAAACTGAGCTGTCTATTCCAAATTGAATCAGGCAAAATAAATAAGCAAACAAGATTTTTCTTTGCTGTAGGTACAGAGACCATGTCCGGAATGCAGAAGGCTAATTAGTTTCAAACTCTTTGGGGAAAACACTGTCTTTTTGTAGTCTGTTTGTAAGGTCCCTAACACAGTGGGGATCTGTTCTATTACTACAGCTTCCCTGCACTACAGTAATAAAAATAATAATACTGTGAAAGTTATTTAACATTGAGTCTTCTTAGGTGAACTCCATCTCGCCTCTGGAACATCCACTGGTCCTCACAGAACAGTGCCGTGCGTGAAAAGAAGAAATGGTATGAACAACTTCTATGCCACTGATGCAGCTTTTGTGATGCACAGCATTTTATAATAATTAGCTATAAAAATAATATGATAAAGCAGAGGTAGGTAGTACCCTCCCTTCCTTCTGCTGCCAAACATTGTCCTGGAGAAAACAGTGTGATGCCCCACCAGAGTACGGTTTTGCTTTGCTATTCCAGTCCAGGACTTGCTTGTGTGGATTTTCCATTTCTAGGAACCATCATTTCTCCGTTTCTGGTTGCCTTGCTGGCGATCTTTCTGCTCATTTGAAGGCAGCCCTCATGTGAGACGGTGTGCTGGTCCCAGCCACCAAAGGAGCACACGTCACGTACGTAACACAGGTCCTGCTCAGGGAGGCATGCACTGCAGCTGCTCCCCTCTAGCTAGTGCTGGTGAAAGGGTCAGCTCTCTCGGGGCACTGAAGCAGGTCTAAGCTAGGCTGCAGGTAATGCCTCTAAACTTATTCTCTTGGGAAGTGTTGGAATGATGCTCTAGGAACTTCTGCAATGGCACAAAACACCAAATGACACCACACTATGCCGAAGATTCAGAAGGCTGCACTTTCAATGTTAGGTGATGGTTTAGCACCAAATTACATGCACGTTGCTTTATCTTCACAGGGTTCTCAGTGGTTTGCTTGGGTATCACCACATCAGAAAAGCACCAACTAGTGAAAAGCCAAGCTGAGCTATCAGCAATACTATCTGAGATACTATAATTATGACCTTGTAATTAATTGTCCATCTCAGATACTCTGGTGCAGTAACTAGCAGTTAGGTAGTGTCTTATGAGTGCTACTGAATTTTTCAGTAGCATTAGGTGAGACTTGAAGCCTGACTATGCACTGCTCTGCAATTTGCTGAATTATACACACCAGGATGAGTGAGTATTAAAACGCTAAGAATGTGGTTTAGTGGAACTTGACATTCACCTTCAGCCCTCTATTTCCCTACTGGTATGTAGAGAAAAAAAGCTGGCTTTAAGGTCAGGTGATTAAGCCTTTGTATTTGTATCACTTTTTCCTGTGGAAGTCCTCACAGCACGCAGAAAATTAGGAAGATAACTTGACCACAGGTAATAAGGAGACCTTCAGAAGATTCACTCCTCGGTTCCCATCAGCTGCAAATGCAGGCACTGGAAGGTGCTTTCCGTTGGCTGTAGGGGAAGGGAAGAGCAATAGCATATCCAATTAAAAGAACAAAGGACCATTTGGGCAAGCAGAGCCAGGGAACCTTTTGATGCAAAGCTCTACTGCACTACCAAAGCCAAGGCAGCAACGCTGATTTACACCAGCAGATGAATATCAGACATGAGTTAGAATTTTGCCCAGACCATCTGTTACAAGATCTCTATGCTTAAAGTTCCCTGGGGTTCTTTAATGACTAATAGTCAGCTTATTCATGGGTTTTATGCCTACTCCAAAAGACAACGCACCGCGGGGTTTATAGAATATGGATACTCCTAACCTCATGCTGAGGTGTTGATTCATTACAGATTTGGCAGGGTATTGATTCATTTCACTGAATAACCAACAACTTTTCTTTAAGCACTCTAACATTTCCTAGGGTATCTACTGTCCAAATACTTACCTATTTCATTAAAAAACTCCTATCAATTTTGGAGTCCTGCAGATGAAGACATGCCAGGTTTAATTCATGAACAAAAAATGTGCGTAAACAACTCAGTTCCAAACACTAAAAAATGGATTAAAAACTTGTGTTGAGTAGATACCACAATTTTATACTACTGAAGGCTCTCTACTGTTCAGTATGCCACTTTCTAGGACAGATTTGAGCTGATGCACAGAAGAAGTTTGAAATACACTTCATTTCATATAAAAAGAGTTATTATGGTTCTAGGGTATCATGTCCTCCACATGGCACATATTCTGGTTTAGGCTTTTAGAAATAACTGTGGTGAAGAGGGCAGAGAATCTGTCTTTCTATCCAGAATGCCCGCATTAATTTGCAAATCCGAGGAATCGGTCTCACCTATAAAGCATTGCTTTACAGGTATTAGCACACACCACACACACACTTACATACACACACACACACACGTTTATTTTTGACTGAGGTGCTGAGTTCATAACTACACAAGAATGTGTTGCATTACAAATTATAGTGAACCAGGCAAGCCATCGGATGGTTGCAAATGGAGAGCAGGCATTGTAACTGATGTCCCTGCAATTTGAAGGCTTGTTCATGACTCTTACCAAATGGATCGATGGTGTCAGTTCACTTATTGGTAGGCATGTGTCCAGATCCACTGTCATCATCCTTATGGCGCATCTAGTGAGTGAATTTCACTTCTGCCTGAAAAGATTTGCCTGTCTGCAGACATGACACCCGTTTTGCAGTCAGTCATTGGCAGCCGATACATAGCCCTCTCACGGACCTTTTCATTTTCTCTCAATTAAAAGTCAAACACACAGTATAGATATTTTTAATGGAACAGAGCTCAGTGTAGTTTAGCAGAATTTTTTAATATTTTTTTTTTAAGGGATGGATGGAAGGCACCAGGTCATATAAGAGGAAGAATGCCCTTTCTGCCCTTTACCTCCCAGTCGTGGGATCCGACACTGAGGCTGGGACAGGGGTTTTACATGCCTTCTGTCATTCCGTGCTGCCCTCTGAAAGTGCATAAATGCTTTTCATGGCAGCTCGAGAGAAAAAATTAAGCAAGGGTCTGTGCCCAGAAGAACCCAGTACAAGACTGTGTTCAAAGACTTCCTTCAGGATACTGGGACAAGCTGCATTACTTGGAGATTGTCATGGCCCATCCAGATGTCTGGTCACTGCCGCAACACCTGGACTGGCAACAACTGGTAAACTCATCAACAATCTCAGCGTGGAGGCTTATGAGTGAGCAAACACAAGGATGGTGCATTTTCTCATACACACAGTATGCATATCAGCAAACAATAAGTCAGTACAACTGTCATTAATGCTATGTATACTTTTAGAATAACTTTTCAGGTCTATCACTCCACAGCTTTGTGTTTATGTCATGCTGATCCCCTGGGCCGTCAAGGAAATAGCCATGTCCTTTGTATCTTACTGATGAATCCTCACTGAATTTAATGGGGCAGAACCTTGCTGGTGTTTAAATCAACACAGCAAGAAGACTCTTTGCTAAACACAGTGCTCTGCTGCGTAGGATCATGTGGATCAGCTGGGAGGAGGAGGAGACCGACAGGGTAACCTCAAAAGCAGATGAAAATAAACACCATAATATAATTTTGCCGAATCTTGACTGGTACACGTTCTTCTCCCTAATGTTTTCTTAGATTTCCTTACAGTTTGGGGGGAGAATGAAAGGGAGATAGAAAGCACCTACGCACCTACACAGGCAGCAGTTTCCTGGAAGGCCATTAGGATGGTGCACGGCAGTGCGAGCACCCCTGCCTGAATTTAAAGACTCAGTTGATGATCTTGAGGCAAACCTAAGGCCACTCCAAATAACGTGTGTGCATGTGTATTTGTACAGTGAAAAATGTCAGGGTTTTGTATTAACAGCATTTTGCTTGATAGATCCTTCACAACGTAAGTACTGTGGCCAGTCCTCATTGTGCTTTTCATTTCCTTGCTTTCTGTTTTCTTAGGAGAATTTTTCTTTTGTAGAATATTATTTTTCAGTTCTAATTTTCAAAGGCCCTCACTGTGAGGAGCTTTTCTCTGGTAAAACACTTGTGGGGGGCCTTTGGCTTTCATTTAACATTCCAGATAGGTTTCTGGGGCATAGCTTTACGTGCAGAATCCCCCCAGGAATAACAAATAATCCATTTTGTCCCCTTTAACATTTGTTGTATGCTTCCTTACTTTCAACCAAGCAGACACATTCAGTAACCATCAGCAGCTACCTCTGTCAGCAACTCCTCCACTCCCAAAGACAGCAAGTACAAAAAACAGACTTCACTTCAGAGGTGGCAGTGGTGGGGGAGAGCAACCCGAGGAACGAGGGGCGGTACAGCCTGTTATTGCCAAAACACAAGAATTCAAGCCAGTGCTCAATGAAAATAAACAGGCTGTTGAAAAAGAAGGTGAAAAGTGAATCAAAGTTCTTCTGCCTCAGGGAAAATAACCTCACCATTTGCTTCATCATCTAAGCCTCTCCTCAGCACTGAGACAAGTATGTTCATCCTTACTAAGTGGAGCATCTAAACATACGCTTAGAGATCAGCAAACATGCAACTTAAGGGATTTGTTTGAATTGCATGCCAAGATAAAACCCCTTTAATTTTTTTTCTTATTGTTTAGTCATTTTTTCACTAGCCATTTAGGAGACAATGCCCTCTGTGGCACTTAACCCCTCCTATTTGTTGCTTATTCTGGTTACCTGTGGAAAGTTCACCTGCGTGCCTACCTGTTCTCCTCATCCCCTGACCACACAACACCCCTCAGATACCAAACCTACCCATGTAATTCTGCCGCCTGACTTCGAGTTTCCCTTCATGAGTCACCAAGAGTCACCCAAGCACAGCTGCTGAAGGATAAGGCAGTGTAAAAACAATAGAAAACACTGTAAATCAGGCCCCAGCCTCTCTTTACTGCTTGCACCCCGAGTAATCATGCGCACCACCACCACATTAAATGCACATACTTAACACTGTTTCTGTGAGCTCCACTCTGAATCACTTTGCAGGGATGCAAGTGACAAAGTAAGGTATAAGGCTGCGAAAAAAATAATAATCATGAAGTCTTGGTCTATTCCTGTTACCTGCTGCACATTACTCTCCTTCGACAGAACCACTCTGATTTACAGCTGGGTGAGAAAGGTGCTGGCTGGAAAAGCAGCAGGTTCGATGGGCAGATGTTTACACCTCTGCAGCCATGGTGCAGCTCCTTCTTCGAACCGCTGCAGAAGCTGAAACCTGTGTGTGGAGGAGGGAAGAATGCCCTCCAACACCTGCAGCTGAAGTCGGAATTTGAGGTAAATGGGTTAGAGTGCAGCTGATGCCCAACAGGTACCTCAAAAGCATCATGTTTTGTCTGCAGAGGGACGAGTAGGGTTTGGGCAGGTTCACCTATGTTTTGCTATTTGGGTGTCTTTGGGCACATGGTTACACCCTGGTTACAAGTGGTGTAACTCTGGCAAGTCTGAGGGGGGGCATGGAGGGTGTAAGGGTGAGGTAGTACAAAGTGCCAACCTCCCACATTTCCCCAGGCACATCTTTATCCAGCTGAAAATTCTGAGCTAAAGCAGCCAGGGGTCTTAGGCCACTTTTCTGTGGTTTCTGGACACCCACAAGTGTTTGCTAAACATCTGGAAACATGGGGCTTTTTTGGCTTATGCACGTGTACAGGCCAGACCAGTGCTAAAGGCATGCACAGATCAACATACCCATGTTAATGTACCCAGTGGACCCAGAGGCTCACCACTGGTGTGGGAAGAGAGAAGGCTCTTACATTTCTCTCCAGGAAAGCCCAGTAAAAAGAGAATATTTTGGCTGTGATGTTAGAAGAGCCACTGTGCTTGCAAAGCCTCTGCCAAAGCTGCACAGCAGGACAGCCCCTGCGAGCAGGGAATATTGCTCCTGTGCTCCGGAGAGCCAGGTTCCAGAAGCTTTCCTTCCTGACACAGCCTGTTCTGCAGCATCCCTTAAGAGCAGATTTCTGCTACTTTCACGTCATGCTATATGCAGATAAGTGGTTTATCTGAGATCAGTGGAGTTGCAGTTTTTATTGGCCATATCAAAATCAGGTGCAAGCTTATAACACTCATGTGTGGGTGTTTGACCTGAAAACAAGAATAATAATAACCCCCCACCACAAAACCAAAACCAAAAACCTACTTGCGTTATCAAGTTGGTGTGCAAAAAGCAAAACCATCAGGTAGGGAACACTGCTCATGGGTGACGATCACAAAACTGTGCCAGCATCAGGTGCCGCGTTGTGCTGAAGCCCCTGTAACAAACGTGCTGTCAGTGGACACAACTGAAGAACTGTAATTGCTTGGTTTTCCTCAAACTGTGTCCTCTATCACCACAAAAAAAAGTAAAACTTTGTTGAGTGTAGGGTATATTGTGGGCCTGCAAAGCCTGCGCTGTAGAACAGCCTCCAGCCGAAGGAAAAACGATAGATCCTCTAACTTCAATCCACTTCCTGGAACCCAAATGCCTGCAAGGAACCCTTCAATATTTGTGGCATTGAGCAGAGAAGTGTTGTAAACAAACACTTAAATGAAGATGAGGCACTTTTAAACAAAATGTGATCTCTAATCACCACCCCGACAAAGTCATCTTATGTGCAGCTCATTTCTTTAAAACCTTACCCAAGAGTATTTGAACCCTTTGAGGAGCGATGCGAGGACAGCTGCCCAGAAGCTGTGGGCAGGACACCTTTCTCTGTGCATGACCTTTGGGCATCCTCTCCTCGGGGCCGTATGTATAGATTTTGTACAACTAAGATAAAGGCAGTGATCTTACTTGGCATAACCTATCAGCTGAGCTGGTTTTCTCTGGGTTTTTTTCTTAATTTTTTAATCAGGTTGGTTTTATTTCCCTGCTTTTCCTTTAAAGCCTTGCTGTGTTGCTTTCTGAGCTGAAAATCCATAAAGTTGTCTCATCACCACCGTATTTCAGAAAGTAACTCTCTTCTTTCATGACGTAAAGCCTTTAGGTTTGTCCCTGGGAACCACATCTCTAGCAGATACCTTGGCAACAGACAGTGCCTTGGTCTGATCCTTATAAGGCTTTAATCAGAATGATTTTTGAAAACATGGATTAAGCTCCATCTATGCTATAAAGAAACCATTTTTCATTAAGCCATTTTCAGCCAAACTGCATTCACTCAGGACACTAAATCATGCAAACAGAATATAAATCACTTAGAGGCTTTATAAATCATGTTGGTCACTGATAAAAAAAAGAAAATGATTAAAGTATTCATTTAAAAATGAGCTTCAAAAAAAAAAAATACAACAAACCACTTCCTGCACCTCCATTGCCCAGTGCTGTGTTATTTAACTGGGCTGAGACCTATGTAAGGCAGCAGGTTTTCAAAAAGAATGTAAAAATTGCTCAAAGTGGTCAGGAATTTTCGGACTAAACTTTTCTTCTCCCTCCACCCACAAGGAAAAAAAAAAAGCAGTCATCTGTCAAAACTGGAATTGATTGATGGCAAAGGTTTGTTTTCAACAAATCTCTCAGCTTAAAAAAAAAAAATCAAAAGAACTTTTGAATGATTAAGAACTGCTGTTTTGACATTTTTTTAAAGTGAAAAGTTTTATTGTCTAATCGAAGGAAACAAGCAAAAACCCCACGCTCCTTTTGTACTAAAAAGAGGCAAGCGCTTAGAAAGGTCACAAGCAAAATATACTCTTAGAACATTATTAAAGTAAAATATTTAGTTTGGCCCCATCTTGATTTTATTTTGGAGAATTTCATCCAAGTTTTAAAAGGACCTTTCCTCCCTGGTGGGACACAGGAAAAATACTGGAATTCCTGAAAACCCTGACAGGGTGAGGAAGCTCCTCGCTATCCAGGTTCAGTAGCTCTTTCCCTCGCTCCAGTTGCACTGGAAGGGTATCAAGGCCGCCTGTTTGTAGGCTCACTCTGAGATGGCTGAAAGGTAGAAATGAAGTTACTCGCAGGCTTTAATTCTCAGTACCTCAGGGATGGACAGGTAAAGATCCCAACCACAGAAAGTCGTATTCTCACCTCGGGTCACCCAGAGCTGCAGCTGGGCTGGTCTAGGGGTCAGGCTTTCTCTCAGACCCGTCGTGTACCAGCACACACACCTGCTACGGTGGCAAATCAGGCCCTACGTCTAAATGCAAGCATGGACTATATCGGCTACGATGCTACCTGTGTTGGCCACCCCTCTGCTAAGCGGGGGGGGAGGGGGGGTGGGTGTTTGCCATTAAGGTACCTTCTGAGTCCATTTTAAAGAGAAACTAACAAGTCAGCCGCTGATTTACCATGGGACCCATTAGCAGCAGGCATTTAAAACTGCAGACCATTTACTTTAGTGTATTATGGCCCTGCTGGTATCAATCACCATAACATCACAGACATCAGCAGGGCTGCACCAATTTATATGATCTGAGGATCTGCCTTCTTACCTTTACCAAGGTATTTGCAGTAATTCAGCCTTGATTCCGAGAGCGGTTATTTGCAGCTGGACCCCTCGTAGAGCCTCAGTGAAATAAAATTAGGTGAAGCAATTTCTAAGGCAATTTAAGGCCATTAAACATGACCGAAAAGTGATTAACATTGTTTGTGTGATTTACTGCCCTGGCTGAGCACTGTTTGGTTGAAAATGACTTAGTCAAAAATGTTTTTACATGCAGTATGGAGAGGACTTAATCTGTGCTTTTCAAAACACTGCTTTTAGCCAAACGTGGAGGGTCAGATACAAACACTCGGATTGTTACCAGAGGGGTGGCCGGAGGTATTCCTCTGGGGAAGAAACATGGCTCTCATTTCACATCTAGCCCCCGAACCAGCAGGGCCACACACATAAACCATGATGCAGTATCGGGGTGTTCCTAAGAACCCCCCTCCATTTCTGCAGTGCGGATTCCTTCGGGTGGGAGGAGGTTTGCAACACAGAAGCGGCCCCACGGCCGCCGGGCTGGGGAATCGCTGTGGCACATCATAAATGTCCCCCTCCCCTGCCCCGGCGGCCTGCCCTTCCCAGCCTTCCCCAAAGGAGAAACTCACTGTGGAGCATGCCTGCATGCACGGCTCCCTGTCACAGACAAAGGGCATGCCTGCCGTGTCAGAGGCAATATTCACAACGCTCTGGAACCCAAATGCCGATTCCTCACAGCGTCCCTGCGATGGTTTCACCCAGCCAGCAGCTGAATCACACGCAGCCGCTCGCTCACCTGGCGGGATGCGGAGGAGAATCAGGAAAAGGTAAAACCCGTGGGTTGACATAAGAACAGTTTAATAATTGAAATAAAGTAAACAGTAATAACAACAATAATAATTGTAATGAAGAGAAGTGGGACAGAGAGAAATAAAACTCAAGGGGGGAAAAATTATGCACAACACAAGGGCTCACCCCCCGCTGACCGATGCCCAGCCAGCCCCCCAGCAGCCATCGGCAGCCCCCGCCCAGCTCCCCCCAGGTTATATCCTGGGCACGAGGTGCCCTGGTATGGACCAGCCCTTCGGCTGGTGCGGGGCAGCTGTGCTGGCTCTGCTCCCTCCCGGCTCCGTGTGCCCCCGCTCCCAGCAGAGCCTGGGCAGCCCAAGGGTCCCTGACTTGGGGTGGGCGCTGCCCAGCCACAGCTGCAACATCACTCTGCCGTAACAGTCTCTTCCTAAATCCAAAGCACAGCCCGCACCGGCTACTAAGAAGACAATTAACTCCATCCCAGCCAAAACCGGGACAGTACCTCTGTCACTGTTTCTTAAATAGGTACAAGAGGGGTGTGCAGAAGAGCCTTTGGAAAGCTGCTTCTAATTGCTTAGGTTGTGCACCAAATTAAAAATCATCTCATTCAACAATTCTCTGGCATAGATTTGTTTGCTCCCACTGCCAGATGCAACTTAGTGGCACCTGCTCACCTTCTGATTCAGAAGTGAGCTGGCAACACCTGTTCTGATTTAATTTGATGAAGGTAAATCACTGCACATCCCCTAGCAGCAAGGATCCATTATCGGTAACTACATTATCTACAGCGTACTAAACATTTGCTCTGAACACGCTTACAGGAAGATAAGCAAAATAACAGGAAGCATCTCAGTAAGCAGTTGCCAATCTAAATTTTTCCCTTTCTAGGAGCACCTAGCTGCGTGGGCAGGAGGGAGGGAAAGTGAGTTTACCATCAGGCTTTTGAAAACTGTAGATGAATACAGTTAATAAATCTGCATTAATGGATGAGGACTTGTAGCTCCACTCAAGAGGACATCTGCAGGAGGTGGAGGACATATTTTGGGCTGCAAGAAAAAAACAGTATGCTGAACAGTTGTCGCTGTGAGAGAGAGAGCTGGTGCAGTGTGTGAAGGTGGGATATCCATCCAGAACTGCATAAGTGGGAAGAGGAGGTGGCTCCTTCGGGCTGCAGGGCACACAGCCACATGGCTCGCTGCTTGTGCATCAGTGGGCTGTAGGACCATTGTGATCTCCCAGCTGCTGCTAAGCTTCTCACTGGGATTTGAAGAATTCAAAAGAAATGTCACGACAGGAATAAAAACTGATTTTGGCAGTGTAGGAAAATAGACCCAAAAGGTCCTCCGAAGGGAAATGCAAATGGCTTGTGAAGACGACAGGCAGAGCATTAGAGCAGATTTTGTTCTTGTGTCTCCCGAAGTCTGCAGCAATGCACAGCTAAGGCATCGGCAGCAGTGAGGCTTGCCTTCCATAACCCAGCCCTTCCCAAGGGCTTTCCCCCCTTCCTCCCACTGCCCAGCCCCAGGAATGCCCAAGTCCCTTTCAGAGCCAAGTACATCACCGTTCCCACTCTTCACCCGTTCACCAGCAAACCCTGTCTCATATTCTGCCTCCATCCCCATCCCCAAACCAGACAATAGAACTGAAAAGTAGGGAGCGGAGGTGTTTGCTCAGAGGCACATCTCCCTCAGGGGCCCAGTGGCCATCCACAGGCATGCTGTGCTGCCAGCCCTTAACAGTCCCTAGACCTTAATTTCACTCCTCTTCCTACAGCAGCCTCAAAGACCTTCATCTGCATGAGCACATACCAGGAGGCAGTGCCATTTTGCTTGCTGTTCACTACTTCCCATTTGACTCAGCTACCACCTTCTTCTTCCTCTTTTTTTTTTTTTTCTTTACAGCTCAGTTTTGCAAAGCTCAACAGTGAAACTGTAACCAAATGCAGTTCACAGAAGGGGAGAGCTACCTCAGAGGCATTAAGAGAGAGCAAAAGCTTGCATCAGCTTTTGCGCAGGCACAGCAGCTGACATATGGCACAATGCAACTAGCAACCAAACCCAGAGCTATTTGGCAGTGACCTACACATCTGCTGGAGTAAGAACCAGGGCCTCAGGGCACAGCTCAAGCCCAGCTAGTCTGGATGAGAAATGGCAACTTCCCCATTCCTTCTTACGGTGCATCCATCTGTGGCGCAGCTAATACCAGGAATGGGGCCATACCTATTATAACATCCTATGTTATAAAACATTAGTCTAAAATTACATGGTGGGGTTCCCTGCCTAATACTGGATTAAATTTACTTTGTATTCAAGTGAAGAAGTTTATTTTATTTATTTTATTTTATTAATATTTTCCCCTAACTAGTAGACTAAAGATTCATTCTGGGATCCCACAAAAGCCAAACCCAAACACTTCTATTCTACATTTCTAGCAAGAAACATTGCTTAAACAAAAACTTCCCCCTAAGCAACACCAGGTGACACAGGGGGTTTGGGAACTGGGGAGTCAAAACCCAATTTTTTGTTGTAAAGGAATGAGGATCAGGATTTAGCAGTGGCCTGAAGGTGCAGAGTTAAAGAGGGGAAAATCAAGGTAATGAATCTGGGGAGTATGGAAAGGGGAATATGAATAAGGAACATGGTTTTTGCCACAATGAATTTAAGTGAGTGGCAATGGTATCTGGAAAGGCAGACACTAGGGAAGCAGGCAGAGACGGGAAGGTAATTTGAAATGCATTGCCATAGAGATCTGAGATGTACTGATGCGGGGATAACACGAAGTGGATGTGAGAGAAGGGCTGTTGCAATACCAACGGGAAGCAAGAGGTGAGGACTGCCACAGGAGATGAGGCAGAGTGGAGATGATGGGCATATGCTGGGAAAAGGCTGAAGGAGGACAGAGATTTGAGAAGGAAAAGGTATCTCCAGTATTGAAAGCAGTAAAAAAGTTCAAGGATGAAATAACCAAAGCAGGCTAACCTCAGAGCGTGTTTATATAAAGGGAGCTCCTTGCTGCCTTGCTAGTATCATCAGGAGATGTAATTCAGTCCCAAGCTTTCCATCATGAAAGGGCTGAAAGTGTAACGTATATTTCCCAATTATCACTTCTGATTGAACTACAAGTAACACTTCCCTCCCCTGCTGAACGAAGCTGCAAACATTAGTCAGGGTGTTACTCCATTCTCTGAAATTGTAGTTCTCTTTCTCATGCAGTTCTGAGAGTTGAGGTTGTGGGTGAGGATTAAGGGGCAGGCCAACATGGGGGACACTTGTTGTGGGTGTTTGCTACAGGCCACCTGATGGAAGAGCAAGTCAATGAGACCTTCTACAGAGCTGGAAGTAGCCTCATCATCACGGGCCCTGGTTCTTGGGGCAGACTTCAACGCCCCTGATGTCTGCTGGAAAGCCAGCACCGCCAGGCACACACAGCCCAGGAGGTTCCTGCAGAGCGTCCCACGCCGACAGTGAGCGCGGGGGCTGGGCGAGGCGAGGGGACAGCGCGGGGGCTGGGGCCTGGCTGCAGGCAGAGCTCAGGGGCTGCCACCAGCGGCGCAGGGCCTGGCTGGGGGCTGGAGCTCGCGGGGTTCCCAGGGGCACTGCTGGGTCCCTCCTGCTCGGCCGATCCGCCGCTGGCCTGGGGGAGGGGACGGGGCCCCCAGCACGGGGGCTGGTGGCACAGGCTGGGGGGAGCGGCCGGTGGCCCAAGGGGTGCCGGGGGGTGCCAGCTGCCCGCGGGCCAGCAGTGTGTCCTGGAGGCCGAGGGGCCCGTGGGACCCTGGGGGGCACGAGGAGGAGCGTGGCCGGCAGGGCGAGGGAGGGGACCCTGCCCCTCTGCTCTGCCCTGGGGAGGGCACATCTGGGGTGCTGGGCTCCCCAGTTCAGGGGAGATGGGGAACTACTGGGGAGGGTCCAGCAGAGGCTGTGAAGATGACGAGGGGCTGGAGCGTCTCCCTGACGGGGACAGGCTGAGGGAGCTGGGGCTGCTCGGCCTGGAGAGGAGAAGGCTGAGAGGGGACCTTACCAGCGTCTACAGACACCTTAAGGGCGGGTGCCAAGAGGACGGGGCCGGGCTCCTGTCTGCGGTGCCCAGGGACAGGACACGGGGCGATGGGCACACGCTGCAGCACGGGGGGTTCCTTCTGAATATGAGGAAGAGCTTCTTTACCTTGAGGGTGACGGAGCCCTGGGACAGGCTGCCCGGGGAGGCTGTGGGGTCTCCTTCTCTGGAGACATTCAACCCACCTGGATGTGATCCCGTGCAACCTGCTCTGGGAGAACCTGCTCTAGCAGGGGTTGGACTGGGTGGTCTCCAGAGGTCCCTTCTGACCCCATCCATTCTGCAGTTCTATGACTGGCTTGTGGTTTCTTCAGGGTGGTTTGGGTTACCTTTTATTTTCTCTTCATATGGAAAAAAAGTCTGTGAGCTTTGGCAGCATGACTTGAGTAGGTTCCTCTTTTCTCTAAAGGACTTGCACTATTTCCCTGAGCCATAAACCCGGTTCACACTGGGAACACATGCTAATGCAAAGCAGGATGAGACAGAGGCTGAGAACTCCCCTGCGATGGGGCAGCAACGACACAAGGGCAGGGAGCCGCCAGGAACTTCACAGGGTAAGTCCTAGAAGCAGAGTAAGGTAAGAGGAGTTGCTACTTCCAATAGTGTGAAGTCACTTGAAAGACGCAGACATTTCCAAAATTGGGAACAATGTGTTCCTGGAGGTGAACGATTCACAGCAGACAGGAAGAAGCGAGTAATTTCCTTTGGGAGGTATTTTCAGTGAAATTGGCCCAACTTCATAAAACCCAGGATGCTATGTTTTTTCCTGCAACAAATCCCCATCACACCAAATCAGTCAGACCTACGACCAAGTAAGAAGACTGCTAGGAGAAATATCCTGTGCTGGGAAGGCAGCTCCTAGGCCCCAAAGGCAGCAGGAGAGTATAACTTAGTTGTGAACTCAGCCAATACATTAGATTTTTTGGGCTAGTTCAGGAAGACCCAAGTCAGCTTTCAGGAATTTCTGGCTATAAGCCCTGCTATTCGGAAGTCAGCAGGAAGAAAATAAAACTAAGAGTCTGCCATGTGATGAAAAAGGAACACCCAGAGCACTAATAGGTAAATCCCACTGCTCACCATGCAAATCCCAGCTCTGAAATGTGAAAGTTCACAGCCACTTCAGAACATCGTGTAGAAAATCCCTAGAGTACTCCAAGGAAGGTGCGTGCATCACCAGCTCTCTCACACACACACATGCACAAACATGCACACTAGCATGGGTTTGCACATGTAGACACTTCTGCTTCTTGGAATCCAAACAGGTACGAATGGTAGCAAACCCTAAATCCTTCACTGCAGAAGGGTGTCCCTGTGGAATGTTGAGCTATAGCACCTTCGGTGAAGTGCTGGTTGGACACTGAGACATGAATCACGTCATCTACTGCAGAGGGCCTTAGGGAGGAACCCCTTGGGCAGGAGAGCAGAGTCACTGCTTTTATCAATAATGCCAAACTCAGAGAGGACAGAGGATTTCCCCATCCTTCTCAGAGATGCATGAAGGTGAGCAACCACCAGTACCATTTCACAGAGGCTGACATGCTCACAAATGTTGCCACATAGGCGATCATTTGTGTACCTGGATGTAAGAGGCAAGTCTAACTCACTAGGTAGGTTGTGTGCTTTTCACATGCACCAGGCTTTCCCTCACGAGGCTGTAAAAACAAGCAAGGTGCCAAGTCCTCAACACCACCCCAATGCTCTCAGAGATTACAAGGGGGGGGACATGTATTTCCATTTAATTGCAGTCTGTTTCCTTCAGTGATGCTGGGACGCCGGGTAAAAGACTTTTGTGCTGACCACCTTCTCCAAAACACTTGAGAGACCCTGGAAAAGCTGCAATAAAAGTGTCTCTTTGAAGGCTATGATATCCCATATTACAAATACATAATTTTATAGTAACTACATATATTACATAATACAAGTCGCTTCTACATCAGGTAAAGAAAGCTAGTCCCATTATCAAGTGCAGGAATCTGATTCAATTTTTTACAACACAATGCTTTCTGGAGTGAGCAAATTCAGTTTGGCTTTCCACAGAATACAATTATAGGCTTCAAGCAGAAGAGTCTGATGAAGGATTCAACGGTATGTCTTTGTAAATTATACTCTGGGGTTTGCATTTCTCTCCTTATTTGATAGGGTAAGGGTAAAGAGGCAATTGCACAGAGTGGGACTCAGAAAAAACATTTCAGTAAAAAAATGCAATCCAAAAAAAAGTTCTATATGATTCAGAGAGCAGGAAGTTGAACAGCAGCAGGCAAAATAGCCAGGAGAATTAAGGAACTGCAACAGAATGAGGGAACCGTCTAGCTATCTTTTGTGGGCTCCAGTTAGCCGGGTGCAATGCACTCTGGAGACGAGAGTGCACGTGTCTGTTTCCTTATGACTATATTTGATTCTGCAGCTGATAGAAAAGAGAAGCACCCACCAAGAGGCTGGGCCACCACGCTGGCTGCCACCATTTGCAATATTAATATATCTATAAAGAGGAGTCCACTCATTCAACACAACCATCTTTTTCTTGATTAGTTCAGTCACTAACCAGGATTTTCTCACTGTTTTTGTGTCTTTCAATCATGCTCACCCTTCTCTGCCCTGGCCTGATCTGGCTGTGTTTGGAGAACAAACATCTCTAAATCGTTTTTGCATTTGTACTGTGAAGCCTAACAAGCATCTTCATTAAAAATCTAAGACATCATTAAGGTACTGTTTCTCATATTGTCAGTTGTAATGGGGAACACAGAATGTATGCTACGTTACTAAGTTTTTCATTTGATTTCCCTACAGAAGGCAGGAGCAGATAGGGAAGCAAGCAAAGCAATAAACCGGTGTGCTTTTTTTGTGGTTTTGTTTTTTGTTTTTTTCATAGCTCTGTGGTCTTCAGCCACCTGCTTCATGCATCCAGTGATATGTGTTCCCTCCAGCCTCCTGATACCCAACACTCTAGAAATGATGGCCACATCATTCAAATGGTCTATTTTATTCTCTAACCATAAATTATCATTTCATCAGATGCGACCCTCGGCTAGATATGTCTCAACCTTTACACTGCACATGCCCAGCCTTTATCAATGCTATTCTAAAGGGCAGGCATATTCGATTTAATAGTCTTTTTTCTTTTCCCTTCATTTTTCTGTCTTTTGTGACTTAAACAATCAATCTTATCTCTTTTCTCCCATTTTTTACTCGAGAACTTCTATTTTTACTCTCGTTCCTGCCTGTGTCTCCTTTGTCTCTAACAACCTGTCAGGAAATAGCATTTTCTGTGTTGACACAACTCTTTCCCTTCCGACGGCAGACCAGAGGCACTGGTGTAACTTGGCTCTGCCCTGGAGTCAGGGGAAGGGGTTATTGCCTCTGGGGTGGTGACTTGGAAACAGATAAACTGCTCAGAGGAACAGGGACCACTGTGCTTGCACCGGCACTTTGGGATGCTCTCCCAAATCCCAGCTACCTCATCCTCAAAACCACCCCTGCGTTTGGGTGTCTATCAGCTGGTTAGGATGGCACCGTATGATGATAGATTAGGATGGCTCCTCCAGCATGGCAGCAACACCTCCCCCTCTGACACTTGATTGCACACACACAAATTCAATTTCTCTCACAAATGCCCTTGTGAGCAGGGAACTGTTGCTGCTGGTCATGAGATGCAGGATCCCAAAGTAATTCCCCAGTTTAAAGCCCATCATGATACAAGTGGTAGAGACCAGCTGAGGTCCTTGCAGCTTGCTGGAAATGTGACTAAGCTCACCCCTAACCCCACCTCCCCTCTCCTCTCTGGCTGTACACACAAAATGGCAAGGAGAGAACCCCCGAGGCTCTGGATGCCGAGTGGTGCTTCCCACGCTGGTCACCTTCACTCTGCGGCACAGCGAGCCAGCACGGCGCTGAGTGATGGAGAGCTGTTGCATTCATGTGTGTACCAAAGACACCGCTCAGACGAAGAGCTAAGAAACATGATTTCTCCCTCCCTCTTTTGTTTGTACTTTCTCCTCTTAACAAAAAAGGGTCATTTCTGCAGCCAATAGGGATTTTATTGTGGAGCTCATCAGTCACAATATGACTCATAAACACAAAATGCCAGCACAGATCTGTCAAGTCTCTTCCTTGCCACACGACACACACCTCTCTGCTCCCTCCCCACCAGTCCCCTGCCCTTTCCGCTCTCCTGTGTCTCCAGGCCAGCAAGACACTCACTGCCAGTGCCATGCCAAAGCACTCCTCCAGCTGTGGCTTCCCTCTGCACCAGCTTTGCCTGGCATCACCCTGCCTCTCCTGCCACCCCTCCGGAGAGGGTATTAGCCTGGGGTCACACCACGCAGCACACGCTGCTGGAGGCAGGGAGGGGGAGCACATCATCCAGGAGGACTCACCAGGCTGCACCTCATCCTTCTGGGTAGCAAAAGATGTATCAGGCCTCCTGTGATTTAAATCTGCCTGGAGTATTCCCAAAATGAAAACCCAGGGCAAGAACTGGTGGTGTCAGTAAAGCTGCCCCCTCACCCCAGGGGTTAGTCTATAGGGCAAAGAAGGGGGCTGTGCTACCCCACACAGGGTACCACATGCACTCTGTGCCAGGGAATCACCAGACATCCCAGCAATGCCTGGCGAGTGCCAGGTCTTCAAGAACACGAATAGCTTGTGCGGTGCTTCAGGGGAGGGTGTTTCAGCAGAAACTCTTGTATGGCTCCATAATGTATTATTGAACTTTAATGCTGTTTGGGCACTGGTTGTTCCCAGGAGTGGGTGCAGCTTGGCTTGGATGGGAATAGGGAAAGCCCTTTCCTTCACTCGCCTCTGCTCTGCTCACATCACAGACCACGGCGGGGGATGCGGGGCTGCAAGAGGGGGACCGAGACCTTGCTGGGCTGCTGTGCCACTGCACTGCTTGTGTCTGCCCACACCTGGGATCGAGCAGCAGCAAGAAGCCTCTCCCCATACATGCACAGGTGCTGTAGCAGGAGACAAGGGGTAAATAAGGTGCCTGAAGCTCTCACTGTTCAAGCCTTTTTACCACTTTCTCTTCTCTTCCCCAGGTAACCCTATGCCTGATTTATGCAGAACTAGGAAAGCACAGAAGTCAAATCACAAAAGCACAGGCAGGTTTTATTCAGAGGATATTCTGGATCTTTAGAACCCCCTGGTTTATGTTAAAACCCCTGTGCTCTCTCACTGTCCACCTTCCTAGATGAAATTTCACAAAGTTTCAATATATTTCCAAACTATTTTTTTTCCCCTGTAAGTGCCTGTTCTGCTGAGGTCCTGTGACTTGCACAGCAAGCACTTTTAAATCCCTGACCATGGCGACTCCAAGCCCATGTGGGATCCTCTATCAAACCTATGTACTGAAAATCTGGAAGGAGCAAACAGAGCTCTGCTTTTTTCTGTAAAAGTAAAGAAATGTAGCCACCATTGGCTTAAGGCTGTGACTCTGCAAATAAATTCCTGTAGCTAAATCTGTCTGCATTCCCAAACCATCCATAAAGTGATGGCCTAAACACTGAATGCAAAAGTTGCCAAGAAAGCACATCTCTCTTACTCTTATTTGGACCTCCATGTGTACATCAGTAGAAGATTAGCTTATACATCGTACATCACGTTTCACTTTTTTCACACACATTAAAAAAAAAACAAAAACAAAATGCACTGTTTAAATATTTTCTTAACTGTTTAAGGGGATTTCTTTTTATAGTGCAGATAATTAAGTAGTGAAGATGTAGTGATCTCTTTGATGCAGAGAGAATAAAAGATTTCAGGAATTTTAAAAAAAATATATATAACCCAAACCCTATCTGAATTGACTACTGTACACTTTGAAGTATAAGGCTGATATTTTACCCCCATTCCTACAAAGTCTTCCAGTTAATGGCTGTGCATATTTATGTCACTTAAATTACTTTCATTCTCTCATATTGTTCTATGAACATAAGAGAAATTAAAGGAGGGGGATTAAAAACTTATGAAAATAAGACAGAGTTGAAGTTTGTTCCCTAGTCCATGTAAAGAGCCCAGGCACACAACATTTCGCCAGGTTATAGTGCACTGTATTTCTTCCTATTTCAATAACAATAAAAAAGTGATTTGATGAAAAAAGAGAATTTTCCTGCAGCTTCTTTCTAACTTTCTGTGTAGCCTAATCACTTTTTTTTTATTGTAATATAAAAGGGATTTGGACTGTACAGAAACATAATGAGAGACAAAATACCAGAGTGTGGTATCTGCAGAGCCATCAGGTACCTGTTATAGCCATCAACTCAACAAATCACTTAAATGTGCCTATTCTTAGCACTGGCTGAAGCCCTACGGGGCTTAAGCACGTGCTTAATGGTTTGCTGCATTAAAACTGAGACTAAGTAGTAATGACTGTATTTTAATTTGGTTTCTTGCTGCTACCATTGATAAATATACTTGTCACTGCCTCTAGTAACAGTGTGTGCTGCACTGTGGCCTTAAAAGTTACTCCACACGTAGAAATCCCACTGAAGTGCATTAGTAAGTGCTTCTTAAAGGGAGCTAAATAAATATCCTTGTTCTTGTTAGCTTCAATGACATTGCTTGCTTGCATTTTCAGCTGTAATTTTGCTAACTTCTTCCCACATCCTTGGGATGCTGTGGGGGTCCCAAGAGCCGGCTAGGACGTTACGGGAAGGTGGTGGCTGTGTTCACCAGGCTGGAACACAAGGGTGGCCATGAAAGGAAAGGCGGGAGCACGACACTGAGGCCAAAGGATGGAGGGAGTAGCTGGGAGGAGAGGAAAGTCTGGGAAACAGTTGTGTGAAGTGCACACAGAACCAGTAATACAGGCTTAACTTCCCGAGCCACAAAGCTCAAGAGGGTTTGACAGGTAAAGCAGGTTTTATAACCAGTCCTGAAGGCAGGTCATCATGTGAAACAAGACAAAAGCTCTTCAGAGATGTTTTATTTCCTAACCTCCTTCCCTCTCATCCATATATCCACAGACCAGATATTTTGCGAGATAACTATTTTTTCAGGTAGGGGTAGATCCAGACCTCTCGCTGCGCCAGCATTTTGCAAGCTGCCAGGTCAACTGTGTGCCCCTGCCACTCTCCCCCTCCTTTCCAACACCCCACCCCCCCCGGCTCCCTGTTTCAGCTGGGGCTGCATCCGCTTCCGAAGGAAGGAGGCATATTTCATGTCTCCAGGAAACAGGAGACTATCATTGCTCTGGTTCTTTCCAAAAATTCAGATAATTGATTAATGAACTTTTCCTCTCTGCTCATTTGCAGCAGCAGGAGGAGATGGAGGTAATTATGGTACTCATAACTGAAGGTTCAGTACTGTGTGGTTACAACGACCAAAAAGCTTGAAGGGGAATGCACACGACATGAGGTTTCTAAGAGTTTTTTGAACCTCAAGAATGAAAGGGGTATCAGCAACAAGTCCCAGCAAGCTGTGCTGTTTTGGTCTTCCCCTTTCCACACCTTGCCTGACAGTGCAGAAGCTGTGGAAATGGACGCACCAGATAATCCCGGCCATCGCAGCTCAGGCTACCTGAAAACTCAGGTTCAGAGACATTTGTGTATCACCACATATGTAATCACATCCGCTGCAGCACACGCTTAATCTATTTGTTACCCACCGCACAGCGAAGGTTGGAAGCAGACAAAACACTTCCAAGTGCAGTTTGCAATGTCAAGCTCACAGTGAGTTCATCTGCATAAAAGCAAGCTCCGTTGTCTTCGGGGAAGGGACTTCAGAGCTATAATTCAGCTATAATAGGATCCACATTTTTTCCTACTGATCCCAAGCCACTGTTTTACATACACGTGAGCGCCTCTTATCAAACCTGCCTCCCTCCCCTCTTCTTTACAAAGAAAACAAAGCCCCGCACAGAGTCATAGTCTCTGAAGAGCCAGCAAATTATAGATCTCACACCTTGAAGGGGCTGCAGACAAACAGCTCACTCCTCCAACAGCCACAGAAACCCACTAACACGGCAGAAACTGGGGTTTCACTCGGTGCCTCTGGGAGAACGGGTACCTGAGCCCAAGGGGGGTACTCAGGGCACAGCTCCAACACCCAGGAAAAACATCGACCACCCTTCTTTCCAGAGGGTGCTGGAACTTGAGCGTGTGTGCTCAGAAGTCTCTGTCACTAAGGGGATTAAATCAAGCCTTAGCTTGTGGGTGCACTCAATTAATTCAGTAATCAATCACCCTAAAATATTCCAAGCAAAAGTAAAGGCGTAATTTGTAACCAAGACCAGAAGAAAAAGAAACAAAATCAATATTAGCATATAACCAAGTATAGGCAAGAGCTTCCAGCATGGGATTACCCATGGGATAAATACAAACACTTAGAAAACAATAACACAGAAAGGTAAATCATCCTGGGATGATACATGTCAAGGACTGCTGTACAGAAGGCAAGAGCCAAATGTGAGTAACAAGAAATGAACAGCAGAGAATGGGAACCATTTTTGGTTTTTTTAAAGCTAACCTTCCAAAGATTTTAAAACATCTATAAAGCCATCTAAAATGTATATAAACCCACAAAATTGTACATAAACCCATGCCATATGTGTTCAAGGTATTTTCAGGGTTTTAAAATTCCTCTTTGCAGCTTTAGACATGTGAGGCTTTCCAAAGGAAGAAGCTGCCAAACCTGTTGCTTGAGACAAAGAAACACTTTGTTCGGTAGATTACTTTCCTATCAGGTGAATTAATCTTTGTCACTTTATGCATGAAGAACAGCTGAAAATCTGTGATTTCCTCCTTTTTTTTTTTTTTTATGTGTTATTTTCCTCATTTCAATTAATTATCTAGAAGCATAATCAACTTAGCAGGGTGCCTTCAAAAATTCCTTCACTGCAGTGCTATACCACCGAGCAGAGAGTTTAACTAGATGATTTTATTAGGGAGTCAATTAACACTCAGATCCCCCAAAAAAGCAACTAATCCATCTTTTTATTTTACCCTTCTGAGCAAACTACTCCACATTGTGAGTCTGCAGTCAACCCCCGTTACACATCGTGGATCCCGGACCAGAAAAGGCTTTTGAAGACACGTACTCCTGATTCTGGAGAAATATTATTTGCCTGATCATGGGAAAGCAGCTGTTCTATGCCTTACCGACAGGTAGGGAACAAATGAGAGAAGACAAACTAGGGTGCAGCTTCAAATAAGTGACTGAGCAACGGCACTTGATGTGAGAACGGGGATGGGTTTGGTGCCTGGGCTACTCTGGTCACAAACCAGCACAGCAGAGGGAAGAGGAGGGCATCTCAAAGCAAAATGCTGCCTTTTGTTCCAGCAAAATGACATCTCTCTGTACCAAATCACAAAATGTTGTGGGGTGCAATTTTTAGTAATAATGCACTATTTACTGCCATGAGTTGGCACTGGACTTCTTTTCCATTTCCTTAAATCCACATTTTCCTGTCCAAAACTAGTTAGAATGGAAATTTTTCGATATTGGTTTTATGTCATGCATCTGTGTAATTCCACTCTGACCCAGCGTGTCTGTACTGGGATTGCACTAAGAGCGTATTAGGCGGCAAATAATTAAGTTTCCAGGAGCAGAAAAAGAAAAACCAAATCAATTTAGTGGAGCCTAAACCAGAGAACTAGGAGTCAGGAATGGTACGTAGGCATAGAAACAGCAAGAAGGCACAACGAAGGGGCTGAGCTGCCAGTATCAGCTTGGCCTGGGGTCCTGAACAGCCTCCACCAATTTGCAGAGGGGCTGGCTCTGCCTTCCCCCGCTTCTGTCTTTGCTGTAGCTTTACAGTATCACCTGTGCTCAAAGCCAGAGGATGCCCACATGCTTGCATTTTCTCTCCAGAAATGCTGTCTCCTCTCCACAATGACCTTCAACTTTCTCCCTGTAAGGACTCCTGTGCCACACTGATATTTGCCCATGCTGCTGCGGAGCGACAAAACCCAAAGGTCTGAAGGCGAGAAATGAAAGAAGTGTGTTTAAACACAGAGGTGCATAAAAGAGCTGAGAAAAATAAAATGGGTTTTTACAAGATATCATATGGGCAAGCAAGCACCTCAATAAATTAAAAGAAAGGATGGACTCAGTAATAGCTCCAAAGGGCCAGATTTTCAATTTCTGCTCCAGGAGACAGACTGCAGGAAACAATCTCGCACAGACACAAAAATAGCTGAAAGGTCTGAAAAACACTTTCCAAACTCTCTGACAAGGTGACGAACTGCTGATAAACAGTGTCCAGCTCTAAAACGATGCACTCCAAATTTGGAGTCCCCAAAATACTCGTGAAGGAGAAGGGGAGATATCGAAGTCCAAGTCCAGAATTCTTACTTCAATTTAGAACAAAAATCCCACGAAGCCAGGCTTTGACTTTAAAGAATAACTTCTTTATCAGCAACCACAGGACATAGGCAACTAACCCAGCTGGTTAGTTGGCGCTCTGTGAAGCCAGTTATCCAGGATTGATTGTAAATGAAAGAGATGGGCACCGCCAGAAGACATGTCCCCTCCAATGAAAACGCACCTGCAGGAAGGAACTCATCCCCTGCTGCCTAATGCCAGAGGCCCAGGTGGTTAGCTTAGATAAGACACTTTTAGACAGTTCATTTCTTCACCCTCCAAAAGCTGTCCCATCTTTTCTTGGGATTTGGCCTTGTTTTTTCGTAGGTCTAAATTTTGGCTCTACAACGAAAGACAAAGCAGCGAAGCTAAGTCCACTTTGGTTTTGCTGGGAAAGATTTGCATAGCTTGAAGCAGACACAAAGCAGCCAGCAGCATCGATGCCAGCCAGACTGATCAGGAGCGATGATTTTAGCCCCAGCTCTTGGTACAAGGTTGGTGTGGAGCAGAGAAAAAACCCCAAACCCCAGTTACCTACGTGAGAGGTGCTGAGCTGAAGCAGCAGACGACTGGGAAAACCAGGGCACAGTAGGTGTAGGCAGTGACCTTGCCCGGCTCCTGCTGCAAGGGGGAAGGTGGAGACAGGCAAATCCCACCGCCCTATGGCAATTCTCCGCTGCTGGAGGTCTCTGCATCTTGTGAAGCCAGCCTTTGGCAGGGTCCCCTCCTCTTCCCCCTTCTCCCACCTCATGATTTACGTTCTCACAGTATCGTGAAAATTACTGCTCTCCATTTCCATAGCTTCGGTTAGCTGTATTTGAATTTTGGATGTTATTTACCAATTACTTTCACTTCAGAAGATATCTGCTTTTAGTAGCCTAGCTGTGTAAAGACTGACAGCAACCTTCATCAGAGGATAATTTCCAAATGAGGGAAGTATCCACGTGGGACTGTCAGAAGCACTGAATTGATTTGTGCCTACACCACAGGTCAGATTTCAACCCATTTTTCTTGAAGACAAACTAGACTGATTTATCCTCAGGAGCCTTGCCCTCCACTCCTTACAAGCCTCAAAACCCAGAAATAAATGATGTATGTTCATTTAGTACACCCATATCATGTGAGGGCAATTGATTCAATTGCATTATAGCTACTGGAAACAAAGCAGCCATATGGCAAGCTTTCTGCCCCGAAGTAAAGGATGCTGCACAGCCACAGCTCTGAGCTGGGAGTCAGCTCCCCGCATGGATGCTGCCCCCTAAACAGCCTTCCCTGGGGGGAGAGCTTTCCCAGAGCCACAGGGAATTCCGAGTTCAAGCCTGCTTAAGATAAACATCTAAACCTTAGGATGCTTCTCTGAAGCTTTATCTGAAGTAGCCAGACCTCCTGAGTCTACAAAACTACAATGAAAACCTCGTAAGAAAAGGTTTTGTGTGTGCAAGTGTGCATGGGTGTGCGGGCACTTCTGTTCGTGCTTTGTGTTACCTCTTGATGCTGGGAGAACAAGAAATAGATTGAGAGGAAAAGCAGTAACTGTACTCTGTTTTGCTTCATATGCCATGCACATGTTGGCTCTAAAGACACACAAAATTCAATCACGAGCCAAATCTAGCCTTAAATCAATAAAGTTCTGCTGGCTTCAATGGAGCAATTGCAGAGATGTACTCCAGACACTGCTCTAAGCCCACCCATTTTCACACCCTCTCTGCTTTCCAGCAGGCTGTCTGGGCTGCCAGCCGGAGCTGGAAAACACAGATTCACAGATAGCTACGAAATCTGCATTAGAAGTAGGATGGGGATGTTCAGCCTGGTTTTTGAAACAAAACAAAACAAAACAAGACAAATAAGAAGGGGGGGGGGGGGGGGGGGGGGGGGGGGGGGGGGAGGACAGAAGAAACCCAGCTTCCCCCTTAACTGCAAAGGGAAGGTTTAGTTGAACAAGTTTTGTTCTGACTGTCGGAACATTCACCCAGAACCTCATTGCCAGGCGCAGGTTTTCTACCTCTGAGCAAAACCCCCTTTGGTCCAAAAAAGGCCCAATATTAAAAGTAGCTCTGGGAATAGGTCTGACTTCCTCCTAATGAATTAAAAATGTGACAGCAGCTTTGGGATTTTTGCGGTTTGCCTGCGTATCTATTCTGCCCATTGAAGAGCCTGCTAGTTTTACCTCAACTAAGTAGAGCAGTTAACCTCAGAACAGGCAATATTTACTTGTACTTCCCAATACTTAAGACAGGAAATGCCTTAAATCTTGCAAATATTGAGGTTATAAAACTGTAAACGTTTGCCTGTCGGAGGCACCTGACGAGTTTTTACAGCACTCAGCTGCATGGAGGCAGTCACCCCCACGCCGGGGCTCGCTCTGTCCTCCCCTTTCCCGTGCTGCAGAGCTTCGTGCAGAACAGATCTTATTGTGCACTTGAGTTTCAAGGTTACTGTCCTATCAGCACGAAAGGCGATTCAGGTTTCACTGAATCCTTTAATTATCTCCTTTTATTGATGGAAAGCTAAATCTCTGTTTATGTTTTGTTTTGTTAGCTGGCTACAGAGGCTCAAGGCTTCAAACATGTCCCTCAAATTATTTTAAAAAGAGAAAATCAGCAGGTAACTGTTGAGAGTATTGATGTAAATGATTTCTTTTTACTGAATGATCTAAGCGCATGCAGCATGGCATACGTCAGGACACAGTGCAACAGCAGCTTTTTGACACCATTTTCCTCTATGATACCTTCAAAATTTGGCCAAGGAGTCATCCTGCCTGGTGTTTCATTGCAAGCTTACTGCCTTGGGTATTTCCACACTCATTCTTGCATAGGCCTCTTGGAAGCGAGATTAAAATCTGCAGCCTGGCTTCTCCACCTGTCTATGCCAGCTGTGCAGCAGCCACGGCACCCAGCGCACCGGCAGTACAGCAGCCACGGCACCCAGCGCACCGGCAGTACAGCAGCCATGGCACCCAGCGCACCGGCAGTACAGCAGCCACGGCACCCAGCGCTGCAGCTGTGCAGCAGCCACGGCACCCAGCGCTGCAGCTGTACAGCAGCCATGGCACCCAGCGCACCGGCAGTACAGCAGCCAGGGCACCCAGCGCACCGGCAGTACAGCAGCCACGGCACCCAGCGCTGCAGCTGTACAGCAGCCATGGCACCCAGCGCACCGGCAGTACAGCAGCCACGGCACCCAGCGCACCGGCAGTACAGCAGCCATGGCACCCAGCGCACCGGCAGTACAGCAGCCACGGCACCCAGCGCACCGGCAGTACAGCAGCCATGGCACCCAGCGCTGCAGCTGTACAGCAGCCATGGCACCCAGCGCACCGGCAGTACAGCAGCCATGGCACCCAGCGCTGCAGCTGTACAGCAGCCACGGCACCCAGCGCACCAGCAGTACAGCAGCCACGGCACCCAGCGCACCGGCAGTACAGCAGCCATGGCACCCAGCGCTGCAGCTGTACAGCAGCCACGGCACCCAGCGCACCGGCAGTACAGCAGCCAGGGCACCCAGCGCACCGGCAGTACAGCAGCCAGGGCACCCAGTGCACCGGCAGTACAGCAGCCACGGCACCCAGCGCACCGGCAGTACAGCAGCCAGGGCACCCAGCGCACCGGCAGTACAGCAGCCAGGGCACCCAGCGCACCAGCAGTACAGCAGCCACGGCACCCAGCGCACCGGCAGTACAGCAGCCAGGGCACCCAGCGCACCGGCAGTACAGCAGCCACGGCACCCAGCGCACCGGCCATGCGGCAGCCATGGCACCCAGCGCACTGGCTGCACTCGTGCCAGGGAGTGAAACCAGCACAACCCCCCACCCCAACCAGAACCAGCAACCCAGGACGTAGCTTCTGCCATGAGGCTGCTGTAGAAGTGAGATAGGCAATTTCTAGACTTTTTTTTTGTTGTTGACTGCGAGCTGTTACCAGTGCAGTCACGTTCTGTCTCTGTGGCTAGCATTGCACCCCAGAGCAGGGGCTGGGGTGGCAGGGGGGTCTGCCAACCTGTCTGTCTAGGACCTCAGGTGGTTATGCAGGCAGCTGCCTGCTGCTGGAGCCCCCACTGCCCCCCACCCTGTTGCTGGGATGCGTGCTGGCCTGGCACCCTTCACCTTGCTGGCCAGGCACCCTGTAGCTCGGGTGCCGTGATTGCTCCTTGCTGCTGCAGTGCAGGTCTGGGGACCCCCACGAGAAGGGATTTGGGGCGCTGGCGCAGTCTCTGCTCTGGGTGGTCCCCATGCTGCTATGGAAAGGAGCCTGTATCAGCCCGACTGTCCTCCGGGAAGCAGTCATTCCTCAGAAAAGACTCTGGTAAGGGCCAAAATAATAACGTTGTTTGGGTGTGCTAAAGCCCCTGCCCCTGCCAGCTCTGCCCGGGATGTGTTTCACTCGCTGTCTTCCAGAAACGCTGCAATAACACTTGAGCACCAGGAGCCTTATTAAATATCGGTGGCCCAGCTGAGCACATTCTAGCGGAGTTTTTATTACAAACCACTATATGTCCTTGTCATTAAACTGGCTGCTAATTCATTATTTTGGACATTAACAGAATGCAGAAAGTATCTTAAAATAACATCTTAATTTATATTTTTAACATCTTGGCACCTCTAATTTTTATTTTATAAGCTCCATTAATGCTTAATGTCTGCTGCTGCATGGCAGCACAGCTATACTGACAGCTATTGTTGCAAGTCTTTAATCTTTGATCCACCCAATTGGTCAAACAGTGAATTTAGTACAATTTCCTCGAATCCAAAACATTCCAACTTTTGCCATTGCTTCTGCGATAGGGGTAGATTTTTAATAATGTTCCACCTGAAATATAAACCAACATACTTTCAAAAATACATGTATCAACGAAAATTTTCTCCAACATTTTAGAGGACTTCTGTCTTCTCCAAGGATATCAGTATTTCATATGTGTGAATGCAAGGGTAGCAAAATAATAATTTATAATGTTACCAAATTATTTGTCAGTTGTTAATATATTTGGCATTTGGACAAAAAAAAAAAAAAAAAAAAAGAAAAAAAAAAAAAAAAGCTAAGCACAACCCTCCAAAATGTAAAAAAATAACCTGCTTACAGGGAAAAGGGAGAATAATTTATTCTGACCCTTCACCAGTTACATTATTCCACTGCTCAAAAACATGTTACTTATGATTTATGCACACATCATATTTTGCTATGTTTCAGCATTTTTGAAAAATGGACACCCTCTTTAAAGTCTCAAAGACATTCACCATATAGTGGGCTTGCAGTCTCTTCAGGACTTAAGAAAAATGTATAGAATAGTGTAAATAACTGCACACATACAGGACTATTTTTAAGCTTAAAAAACCAATCTAACACAGTGATTCTAAACACAACTTTAATTGGAAACCAGACGAAATATTTTTAATGAGGCAAGCTGAGCAGAACCTGAATATTCTTTTTGACTTTGTGAGTTTTCTCTCTCTTCCACAGCCTCTTGTTCCTTAATGTAAGAGGAGCTGCCAGTCCCGGGTATCCTCTGTCTTATACGTGGCTTTCATGAGGATTCGCTCCCAGGTGTCCCAAAAGGTAGCCGGGAAGCAGCTGAGGGAATGCCACGGCACAGCCGGAGATCGGCGCATCCCCTGACAACCATCCCCTGGGCGCAGGCAGCCCCCAGCCCCAAACACTGCTCCTTAACTGCCAGGCAGCAGGACAGTTTCCTTAGCAGCCAAGGAATTTTGTCCCAAAGCAAACCCGGGGTCCATATATTGCCGTATCATTTTCACCAGTCAACATTAAATACTTCAGAGGCAAGTGTAAACAACGAGCCCCATTTAGCAAAGTAACAGCTGCTTTGCTTTAAGTGTGCCTAAGACTCCCAGCTTCAGCCTTCACGGAAAGACAATCACAACCTCAGTAGCACCTCAAACATACATTTAACATATAGACTCCAGGTTACTTGAACACATTTTTACCTTGCATGCAAAATGCTGCCGGAGGACTGAACCCGGTGCCTAAAGCCAAGTAGGAATTCCAGCGCTTATTCAGTCAGGGATAAATAAGGGCACATAACTGAGCGCACTGGTCAATCGGGTTATGTTGATACAACAAAATAAAAGCCAGCCAAGAACCGATCTTGGCCCCCAGGGCCAGAGAGTTGCCCTTTCTGTGGCAGGTTTGTCTTCGAAACAAATATTTGGAATAGTTGGAAGGGGAGCCAGGGGCTGAGCTGGCTCGCAAACTAGCGGGGACAGTGAGAGCACAGGCTCGCCCTCCCAACACACCTTTATGTAGCGGTACGGACATACCCCCAGGATGCTACACCCCAGTTCTCATGCCAATTTTCTGTTCAGGTAGCACCACAGATGTCACTTCTGTTATTCCTACCTACACCAGTGCATGCCCCTCAAAGGTCCAAATAATTTTCATACTTATGCAATCCTAAGTCCCAGGGAAAGATTTTTTTCCCCCCCCAGGTCAGGATGCTAATGCCATGAGGTAAACATGTTTGTATACCCTGGGAGTCTCAGGCTTCTCTGCATTACTGATGATTTGCCCATTTCTGTTTAATCTGCCTCTTCCATCAGTACCTGGAACTGGTTCATTCCACTTCTGTTCTGGAAATGTCAGTCATGTACTTTGATTTGTTGTCAGATGATGAAAACGGACTTAAGCAAAACTTTCCTCAGGAACAAGAGTGAATCAGAGCTGTAACTGGACCTTGATAAAAATATGGTATTTAGAAAGTTGTGGTTACCTCACTGATCTGATCAATCCAATTTACCTCAAGGGGCAGTTACCGTCTGAAATGTCACAGACTCTGTATACCATTTTTCTGGAAATATTTCCTCCATAAAAGATTTTTCTTATGGCACAGTGAGGATGTTGGTGTAAAAAGCCTGGCCATAAATTTCTGCATTTTAAAGCAAATACCAGTATTCTTGGAGTCAGGTTCCAGGCTTCCAGCTCTTTGAGATTGACAAGTTTGTCTTTAAAATCTCTGTATTTACTTTAAAATTCCTAACTGCTGTAATCAGCAGATGAAACAACAGCTAGAATACTGTGCAGAAAGAAGTAATGGTGGAAGTGAATTTTTTTTTTTTTTAATCTCTAAGTATCACGTTTATTTTTTCCCTACACATTTCTATTTTATAAGTTAAAGCATCTTTAATCAGTCCTAGTTCGATCCTTTTTTGTAAGGTGATGGGAGTACCTCGCACGATGCAGCTACACTGAGATCCCTTTACTTGATATTTCATAAAGAGGTCAGATCTCAAAGGCAAAAGAGGAAAAAGGAAACATGATGAAAGACTGTTCCAAACTATAATTTGAACATCACAAAAAAGAATTTTTCATTTTGTTGTAAATAGAACCAGAAAATGGTCCCGTTCCTGAAATCAAGGAACCTGCAGATCCTTTTTATAGCAGCAAGCTAACCAGCATTTTTTATCAATATTTTTACTGCTTCTGCTGAATGAGAAAAAAAAATAAGGCTGAGCTATGGAATGAAGCATAATTTACAATTTATCATTTAAACATGCAGGCGTCTATGGGAAAAAGACTGGAACATGTAGGAGAAAGAAGACAATTATATATCACATTCCAGAGGTCCTTTCAGCCCATACCTCAACAGTTCCTAGCTACTCAGTCTGTCACTTATTTTTAGATCTAAATTTCTCTCCGTCACACATGAACCTGTTATCTAATTTATAAGGTACTCCATCAAAACTTCCAGTTCTTAACCATGAGGTAACAGAAAGCATCAAACACGTTAACTAAAGGACCTCCCAGGCAATTTTAAGCTCCATTTTTTCTGGTATTCTGCCTCCTTTATTCTACTCCCTTTTTTTCCCTTGCCATCTTTACAGTAATTTTACATCTATCATGGGACAGTGCCTGAGCAATGTATCTAAATAACTTGTATTTAAGATTAAAGAAGGGGGGAACACCAAACAAACCCAGCCTTGGGAAAAATGAATGTTCATAGCTCCATGTGAGCAAGCACAAGGGTGCAGAAGCCATCCGGTAGCAGTGGCCCCCTTGACCCCAGCTGCCGGGCAGCACAGCGGGCCCTGCAAGGCAGGCAGCAGCTCCCACAGGACAAGGGCAATAACCATGATGCAGCAGCACTGCAGAGGCAGCGTTTGGCCGGGGACAGGTTGAAAAGCAGAGCTGCTGCTGCGGACAGCCCCCGTGCTCAGCACCGCCGCCACCCTGGGCAGCTGCCGAAGCCACTGGCTCCCCCCGCGCCAAGCACAGCTCTCGCTGCTGGCTGTTTTCATGGGGCACCGGTTGGCTTCAGGATGGGAGGGAAGGTCTCACAAGGGTCCCTTGTCCCCTTCATGCCACCACTGAGCCACATTTCAGTCAGTACAGAAAATGGCAAGCACGGTGCCATGGTGCAGTCCTTTCTCTTTCTGAAAAAACAGCTGGAGGCTTTACTTCCCTGGGTAGTGTGGTTGTCCCCAGGGTGAAAACCACTGTATAAAACATACTCTTCTTCTCCCCCTCTGATGCAGCCCCCTGGGAAGGTTTTTAAGCCCTTGGACTAGTGCCGATTGCCTGGCAAGCTCACCTTTGCTTTACACGAACTGGGAACTATGCACTAGATGTGTGATCAAGAGCTGATAATTAGCGTCTTAAATCTAATGCTATGGCCAGCAGACACGTCGAATATTTCATGCCTTTAACAAAAACAGAAAGGCAAATGCTTCTCTGCAAAGTCAAGGCATGTGTGTCCTATTTGGCAATTCTAATACCTTTCTCTAGCAGATCTGCTTTCATCCCTTAAAGCTCTTTAAAATAACACAGGAATACCCATTATAATATTGTATATAGTATTGCTCAGCTCTCTTTTCAGCAGACGGAGTAAGAGAGCCCACCTTGTAAAACTGCCTTCTTATCACTGTATTTCGTTTGTGGCTTTCCATGCATTATACATCCTTAAAGAGGAAAAAAAAAGGCACTCAGTATTGTAACATCAACGAAGCTCTTAAGCAATGGAGTAATCCTCTACTTCCTTTACACATCCTTGAAAAAATATGCAGGCTTTCCTAACTTGCTTCAGCTGGCAAACCCCGATCCAACCCTTCACGCTGAACTACAGCAACTTAGCTGGGTGCTAAAGGGATTTACAAAACAGCCTCTTGTGAAGAAATTCACCCTCTTACACAGCAAAATAACTTCCAGGCCAGTCAGCAGCTCATAGATCCAGTGCAGGGAATATTTTATTTAGTCATTCCCTGGGCAAACTGAAAAGTCACTGCAAACTTCAGCTTTTTCAGTGATTTTATTAAAAAGTTAATGTCAAGAGGAGAAAAATACTGCTTGTACTTGGTTGAAACAAGCAAAAATATTTTACTTTTTATTTTCAGGTTATTTATCTAACTCCTTTCTTCCTGGAAAAGCCTCTCACTCAAAATAAAATTTAAAGGGTAAGCTGAAGTCACATCACTCGGTGCTGCAAGGACATGCTGCCGCACGGGTCTCTGCTGGGGGGATGATCCGTGGGAGCCACAGCAACGCACCCCAGGCACAGCACTGCCTGTGAGCTGTGTCAAACAGACACACACACCAGTAAAACCACCAGCAGCTGGGCCTCAGCAGATGCAGAAGCTGGGACATGCGGGGGGAGTAAAGGACAGCCTGTGGGGCAGGAATTTCTGTGATTTTTACTGTTGTAACAAACTTCAGGGCCCCTACTACCCCCCACACCTCTGAGACAGCCTCACGCTGCTAGCAGAGCTGTCAGTTCCTCTTAGTCGGTTTCGTTTAAGAGGGAACTCGATATCAGGAGGTTTGTTGGGTATCAGTAGCAGCTGATGCCCTTTCTGTTTGAGTTTACATCCCGCACTAAACAGCAGAAAAGAGCTTTCTCATGTCACAGAAAAGTGATTTCCTATGTCTTTCTTCTCTTCCTAGCTCTTACCATAAAGAGGGTGGGAATAAATTTGTAGCATCCTCCTCCCTTCCCAAGGCAGTGAAGTTGAGCAGGCAGCTGAAGCACAAGTGCGGACCCTGGCTGCTGGTCCGGGGGGAGGATGGCAGCCCTGGGCTGTGGCTGATGGAGAGAAGGATGCAGGGCGGACTGCAGGGTGGAAAGGCTGGCGAGATGGACTGTGGGGTGGAAAGGCTGGCAATACAGGACTGCAGCCACGGCCAGTGGCTTTGAAAAAGGGGAAGATGTTGTCATCTACCGGCGGCAGGCAGTCACGCCTGGAGACAGAAAGGGGCCTCACCGAGCCACAGCTGTCAGGCACTCCTCCCCCAGGGCTGTTAGCTAAAGGGCACCCCAGCACAGAGTAAATACATCGTACCTGCCAAAAGTTGCCTGAATACAGCATGACACACTGCTCCTGCCCTAAGGGCTTGCTGTGGGTGGGGTGTGCACAGCAAGTTGCTCTTTCCCTGATCTCAGAAGCGCTGCAATTCCCTCTGAGACTAAAAAGGATACCTGCACATACTGGTGGGCTTGCTGTGTTTTACTTGCACACCACTTAAATTCCATTTAAATCCGATAGTTGTTAATTTAGGCACACAAACAGACAGATAAGTCCATCAAGCAGATGCTACTGACATTTTCCATGTTGAGGGCTGGATGGCAATAACAAGCAGAGGTGCCTATACTGCTGTGTGTCAACATTTTAAAACCAGCTCCACAAATGCCATCATCTCTCAGCACCTAATAAACTGTTCAGGAGGAAGTTGTTGAAGCTGCCAAAAGGGGTTTTAAAACTAGAGTGTCTCACAGAAGCCAAAGGCACACACAGCTTGCGCTCAGAATGCCTCTCCCACCTTGCAGGTGGAAGCACTGGAAGCCCTGCAGGCTCTGGGTGTTACAGAACGGCTGGTTAGCGGGCATCCCTGCCCGAGCCAGGCAAGGCAGCGGCTCTGCAGGCTGAAGCCCAGGTTCCCCCCTCTCCTCCCCTGAAATAACCAACTCTCCGCTCTGCTGACCAGCCTCTGGAGCTCCCCTTCCATCAGGCACCCATCAGCAGGCAAACACCCTCCAGGAGCTCTCTTGGAAGCACAGGCAACAGGATGCTGCCTCGGGGCAGGGCACTGGCAGGCTCCTCTGCCCCTTTGAGAAATCTCTCAGTCTCTAACTCCCCAAACCTGCACTGGGAGATCCAGGATGATGCCCACGGGAGGCACAGAGAAGAAAGTCTGCCCAGCCCCTTGGTTTAGCACTCGTGCATTGATAGAGACCCGCTAGCATGAAAAGAGCTGTACCACTGTAAGATGTGGGTATGATTAATTTTATTGACGTGTGAGTTAGAAGAGATGAATTGGTGCTAAGTGCTCTGAGACAAAACACTATGATGTGTTTCCAAAGGGAACTTGAGAAAATAAACTTTACAAAACAACAGGCAAGGTTAATATGAATTGGGAGTTGGAAGCCGAATAGAACATTTGATGCTTTGGTATTTGACTCAAGCCCAAACTTTGATTATCACATCGATCAGTTGATTAAAACTAGTCACCTGAAACCTGGTATTATGTGCTGTGCAGGACATCAGAAGATATTGTTTAAGCCAAGAAGCATAAAAGGTTATTGCGTCTCAAATCTTCATTCCATACTTATGCTGTGGTGATGCCATTTATAAAGATAGCAGGAATGCCACATTTGAACAGAGCCAGTGTTATGTATGACTGCAAATGTTGTTGACTTATTCTGGGTCATTGGAGATTAACATTTGGGAAACTGCAGACATGCAGAAGATACGGTGTATGATATATGGAACAAGCCTGTTCTTGCAAGATTTCAAACTCAATTATGCAGACACAAGAAGTTTAGATAAACTTTTCAGATTATAGCAAATTAACTTTTGGTTGCTTATCTGGACTGACCCTCTGAAGGCATTTGAGATTATTCTGAATGCTGCTGTTGCTGGAAATAACAGCAAGTTACAAATTTGGCCTTAAGTTTTGCATTTCTCAAGTCTGGTTTGCCTGATCGTGCAAGGGGTGGGACAGATTCCAAACTCTTTGCCTATTTTCATCAACATTTCATTATATCTAGCTGTCTGCAGTGAATAGTTGCTCTTCAGTGCAAAGAAATCACAACTTGAGCCTTAGAGTCACATTAGAAGTCACACTTGCAAACTGAACTATGAAACACTTTGCTTGGTTTTTTTTGTGAGAACATAATAAGAAAAAAAAAAAAACAAAAAAAACAACACCCACCCTCCCACAAGACTTCAGTTTCAGGGGGACGATAGACATGCTTCATGGTTTTGCTGGTTTCTACCTCATCCGGGCCAGGACTTCACATACCCCTGTGCTAGAAGGGAACAGCACCTGGTCAGTCCTGGAAAACATTAAGTCAAGATGGGTTTTCCATTTGCAGGCTCCACCTCTTAGCCTGGATCTGCTGCTGTAAGGTCACTCAGTTACTGAACCGTGCCTGGAGGTGGGGAGGGAGCAGCAGTCACTGGATTTCATCCTTCTTCCAGGCACTTCCCCATCCTTGCGCTTCCAGCCATGCGGGAGTAGGAGGTCACGGCAGGGCTGGGGCAGTGGTGGCACCAGTCACCTCTGTGGGAATGCTGACAGCATCTTGCATGAGCTGCAAGCTTGGGGCTCCAAGGAGACCTGTCAGTGCCGAAGAGGAGGGCTCAGGGGAACAGGCGGAGGGAGGGAGGGCTGGCATAGAAAGGAGTGGGGAAATCTGAGAAAGAAGGGCATGCAGGTGAGACTCCCTGGAAAGTAAAGGCTGGGGGACAGTAGGGTTGGGGGTGCACCAGCACAGGGCCACGCTGAGCTGATGCTTTGTGGCCAGGCTGCCAGGAAGGCACCAGGCGTGCACAGCCCCAGGCACACATCCTGTGTTCTGTTTTCAGAAATGCGTGGTCTGTGAAGGTGCTGGGCTGCTGCGGCTGTGCTGCCCTCGGCAGAGGCTCTCCACACGGCACTGCCCTGCAGCTCATGTGGTCCTGATGGAGACTCTCTGAAGAGCTCAGGCTACACTTTACAGCCGCCTCCTAGTCTGTAAATGAAAGACCCCAATATCAGAAGCTTGATCCTGAAACAGTTCCTGGCATTGATGTTAGCAGAGATTTATAGCCTTAGACCATACAGAATCTTCCTCAGCTTGACCCTTCGCCAAAATTCCCTACAGCCCTTCCTAACCAGGCAGCTGGGCTGTTTGCTCTTCTGAAAAATGGTAAAGAGCAACCATTCAACTGTACTGAAGTTTTCCAAAAGAGGGGAGGAAATACTGCCTGCCACTAAGATCATACATTTTTTTAAAAAGAAGTCTGATTACCAAAGTTATCCCGAAAGTTACAGGACACAAAAAAGTAAATGACTGAATTTTATAGGTACTGTAAACTGCAGTAAGCTGCGGTCAGAGCATACAGCTGAATTTACCACATCGGTGCTCACACCCATTCAGCAACGATACAAAAGCTCTCCAATGCTGAAGTTCAAAGAAGTAACTGCATTTCACAAGGGAGGTCAAGCTGTAACACCCGTACCAACGCACACGTGTGCAGCAGCTCTCCACAGGGTGGTAGCTGGTCATCGCCACCACGGCCATTCATCTGGCTGTCTAACAATAAAAAATTCCTCTAGGTTGGTTACCGTACTTGAAATATAGTTTGGAAATGCAAATAAGCTCAGCCTTGGAAAGCTCATGTTTATCTAACCCCTCCTATTTAAGCACAAGAACAATCTTTTGGCTTCCAGAAGCCAACGCATATAGAAATCTATTCGAAATCTACAGGGGAGAAATATTTGTGCCTCAGCAACCAAAAATTAGAGTGGGTTCACGCAACATTTAGAAATACCTGTACTCTGAAAACTCTGCCATGCGCTAATGCCACCATGCTCATAGTGTTCACATTTCACAGGTGTAGGTGTCAGCAGCTAAACATAAACCTTACATATGATGCCGCATTATTTATGGTAACCAGCGCTGCCCAGAAAGCCATGGCCCACAGCTGCAATTACACCTGTCACTCATTTGAATAAAAATGACATCTTGCCATTACTACCCGGTAGGAAAAAAAAAAAAAAAAAAAAAAAAAAAAAAGTAGCAAAACTTGTTTTTCTTAAGAGGAAGGAGGGGGGAAAAAAAGTAATCTCACAGCATAAGTTTAACGAGTTCTCACATGTCAGCTGCGGGCTGCGTGTGGCTGCACAGCTCGTGCCAGGCAGCGCCCTGGGGAGAAGCAGCTCCCAGCCCAGTGTTGCAGGGCTGCACTGGGCACCGTGGCTGGGAGGCTGCTGGTAGCAGAGGATCTCCACAGGCAGCTGCCAGCGGTGCTTCTCTAATACCGATACGGACTGGGGCTGGTTAATGTCAGTACGTTTAAGCATGTAAACTCCCTCCCCGACTTGTGACTGCAATGAGATATTCCCACTAGTACCTCAAGCCGAGAACCATTCATTTGTGAACAGCCAGTAAGTCATTGCCCAGACAGCTAAAATAAATCAGAATATCTATTTCCCAGAAATATAAAGTAACTCTATTTGTTTTGACGGCAAAATACACAGCATTAATCTCCATTAATTTTTTTTGACCTTCTGCGTAGAAATCCTGGTATTGGAGAAGGCTCAGAAATGGAAACCTATCAAGACTGCCATTGCCTTTCAAAGAGAACAGACCTGTGTGCTGACACGAACTGAACGAATGTGCCCATCTGTACAGACGTGAACGAGTGTGTGCCTCACCCCCCGCAGCCCCGCGGGTGCCTGGGACGCCCCGACAGAGGCAAGCAGCTTCTCCCTCATCTACTCAGACAGACAAGATCTCTGGCAGGTGCAAAGCCCATGTCATGGGGGCCGGTGGAACCACACTGAGGGACATACGTGATGGCTGAAGGACATTTTGCTCTTCTAATACTCTTTCAATGTGGTTGCCTCTCCGAGGTGACCTCTGCCAGGAAAATCCAGAATAGACATATAAACCATCCTCCTTCCACCACCTCCCTTCTTCCTGACTACGGAGAAGACACGGTATCTTTAAGATACTGCCCCTTTGGCTCTCTCTGCCTCCCTGGGCCATGCATGGAGCGTGCCTCAGCTAAGAAAACTAAAACAGAAGGCCCGGCTGTCACCAGGGAAGCAAGGTGCTGGAGACCACCAGATGGACACAGCCCTGCTGCTTGCCAATTCTCCTGCCCCACCAACCCTTTGTCTTGTCCCCAGCTGCCCTGCTTCCCATGGCATGTCCCTCCTTGGGCTCATAATTAGCTTTGCTAATGAGAAGAAGCCTTGGACTGCGTTAGCTGGTCACACACAGCCGCTGGCAGTAGAGCTGATGGTGGGAATCTTTGCACGTGAGAAACAAAGACCATGGAGCTTTCCTTCCAGAAGCCAACACCAGGCACATGGTGGAACCCATATTTTCAGCCTCTGTAGAAGTGCAATGAAAGTTTCCTTTAGATCTCTTCGGGAAGCCTTATACCCAAAGGCATTTTTTCAGGACAGAAACCTCTTTTACCGACTTGAGGAACAACAGCTTGCAACCCCTGAATGAGCGCGTATCTCTCAATGAGAAGCTTAAATTGGGGGGAAATCCCTCTGAAGCCCAGCAGAACCAGCTGGAGAATTGCATAAGGGCTCCCACCATGTGGGATGCTCCCAACATTTATCTGACACCAAAGTAGGGGTTTCAGGGCAGACACTCTGGGAGGATGTAAAGGATTCAGCCTGTTCTCAGATGGTAAGCAGTAACTGGCACTAATATTGCAGATTCAAGAAACCTCCTCCTTGCGGGCTGGCTTACCACCAGGCAGTGCTCTGCTAGCCAGCCTTCTGAACTGCCTAAACTATAGGCTCCTCAGGAATGTATGCAACAGGCTGTAGCTGCTGCTCCAAGCAATTTCAAACAGTACACAACCTTTAAAAACTTATCCAGAGCTGAAACAGCCTGGAAATTTACAAGTGGAGGGTTCCTGCTGACTTAGGAGACCAGCCTAAAGGAAGACTGCCGGGAAGTGCCTTAATTTCTGACAATAGCACGATCTGAAGCACTTGAGTGTTTTTAACCATTTCCAATTAACTCAGAAGTGGCTGACGGTGAAACCATAAGGCAGAAAGGTGAAGCACTTCGCATGAAAGTGAACAAGGTATGGTTGAAAATAACCAAGTGCCAGGAGAAAGTGGAGAGAACAAAGAGCTCAAAACCACCCTTGGGCTGAGCGCAAGGTTGCTGGTGTGACTAGCGACCTCGCTGGTGCTCATGGCGCGTTGGGCAGACGTGCCCCAGCCAGCCTGCTGTGTCACCCTGCTGAGCTCCAAGGTGCTGCTGGAGGAGGGTGGCTTGGTGAGGACTCTGCCCAAGGTATCTCCTACCATGTGCCTGCCAGGTGCTGATACGGGCTTGGTGGCCAGCGGGCACCTGCCTTGTGGAAAGCTCATGTCAAGGGGACATCTTGCCCTTGACGTTGCTGGCTCCGAGAGCTGCCATGGGGCTGCTCCACACTGTAGTCAGACCTCATACCTCCACACAAAGAGCCGGGCCAGGGAGCCGACAGATTTCATTCCCCTCAGATCTGCTCACTGGCTGCCTTTGTAGCTGACCTGGCCTAAACGACCGTATGACTCAAAACGCACAAAGCTTCACCTTAGTATCTGGAACCGACTTTCAGCGTTTTGCTGTTGAGAAAGGCAACCTAACCCAGCCAGAGGCCAGTGAACAACACCCTGATGTTACTGAGGATCTCACACTACAGGCAAGGAGCAAGCAAGGAAGAACATGCTAAATCAAAGGCAGGCTCCATGGGAAGCAGAACGTGAATCTGCAGACACTGTAGTGAAGAGCAAGAGCCAAATCTGTGCCTGGTATTCAGAAAGAGAAGAAATAAGATAAAGTTATAAACCAAAATAAGTGAAAATGGTCTATCTGGTGGCAAAGTAACTCTTCTGGATCAAACCAGGCAGAGATTTATTTGTTTTGATGGAAGTTCTTACCTAGCTCTTGCGGCTAACAGAAAGCATTAGAAGGAGATGCTGACACAAAACCTGAGACTGAGAATATCTATTTTCTCTAGATATCATATCCCCAATGTGGTAACAGCTGACAATAGGCCTGAATTTAGTAGATATTAAAGTTTAGCAGTAAAAGGAAAGATTAAACAAGAAAAGTCTCATTATCAGCCACCCAAGTGGCTGGTGGAAAACAAAATGTCAAGCAATGCAGAACAGAGTCAAACGCGCATCTGCACTTAACGCTGCTGCAGAGCAACGCCGATGAAGGCAGCTTGTCACCTGTTTTGTTCCGTGAAAAGCAGAAAGTAAAACTGCCTACGCTGTTGGAACCAATGTCAGAGTTACTGGGGGCATGCAGATAGATAGAGACAGGCAGAACAAAACCAATTAACGTGAGAGTCAGCACCCTGGCCACGCCAAATGAGGCAGCGTTTCCTGGTAGTTGGAAACAAATAGGTATGAGCAGCGATGATATTGCCAGGAGATTAGAGGAGGTTCTCCCTCTCTATCAAACATAAAGAACATCTGTACACCACCCCCCACCACCACCCCGAGTTGTTTTTTCACCTAAAATGTCTTGGACAGGCTAAACCATAGCAAATTTAGATAGCTGAACCCTACAACATGATGATAGACTCAAATTCAGTAGGTATGAATTTGAGCAGTGAAGTGTACGTTCAGATGCTCATATCCAGAACTAATCCACTTATCTGTACCTGACCATAGTGACGGTGATACTCAGGAGGACTCAATAAATTACAGGCACTTCAGGGATTATTGGAGCATTGCTATTTATATGTATTTGAAGTGGAATTTTATGATATACTCAGGCTGATGAACTGTTCTTATTTCTGACTGTAGCTTTAAGAAGTCCTCCCTTTGAACAGACTGAACCTGTTTATTGCATTACCCACAAACTCGTGCTGCAGTGACACAAGTGGTTGTAATCAAGGCACCGACGGAAGCCAGCGTCTGCCTGGCTCCGAACCCCGAACCCCGGCTGAACTGCACCCTGACCTTACAGCCCGCGTGCCGGGCCAGCAGGGAAAGCGGTGACGCAGCCCCCAGCCCTGCGCCCATCTCTGCTTACTCCTTCTAGGCTGGGGGGTCCGTTGCACCCCCCTGCTTGCAGCGCTCCCCAGCCCCTGTCAAGGCAGCTGGCATGTCTGCAGCTGCGGTCTGGCTCTGGGTGGGGAGGACAAGGAAGAGACAGCGAGAAATGATCTCGGTGCCTATGTGAGATGGAGAACACATTCCCTCAAATAACCCACTCTGCCTGCTGAAGCTACCCGAGCACGCCACCCTAGCGCTGGCTAGTGCCAGGTTAAGTTCAGTAGTTTGCAGCTGCATGTTCTGTAGGAGATCTGTCCTTAATTGAACAGCAAGCTCGGGGACCACAGCTACATATAATATCTGCTAGGAAAACACATCCATCTCAAAAGACATTTTTCAAAGAGGCACATGCAATCTTGTTAAGAGCAGGAACTCTAATGGCCGTTTGTTCCATCGTACACCTGCAGCAGGTACGGCAGGGAAGGGAACAGCTGCTTAGTTGCTTCTGTGATCCATTTTGTCTAGATGTTTGTATGTTTGGGAGAGTGGCCTGGCCCTTTTGCAGCTCTCAGATGAATCACTCTGCTAATGGACTAGCAAGTGCATGGATAACATTATCAGCGATGCAGACCATGGTTCCTATATTGCCTTAATATGCCTCCAAACCAATCTGGTAAATTACTTCCATTATAGGATTTAGATAGTATCCCATTACAGATCAAGCTTTTGGTTAAACGTCATTTCTTTGAAAGACATATTTGGTGTCAAGGTCTGCTTGGCAGTTTCAGAAGAGACTGAACAGAGTCCCAGGCTTCCTTACTCATTCCTCAAAGCGTTCCCTCTAACCAGCAATTGAAGGGTGGAACCACAAAGGCCAGGAGACATGGGGAGAACATCTTCCATCACCAGAGGAGCGCCAGCTAGACAGTTTTTCACCAAGGTCTGTCCCTGGACTACTGTAAACATGCAGGTCTCTTGGTCACATACTGAAAATTGTTTCTAGGCTGCGTTGAGTTATTCTAAAATTAAAGGGACTATCTACCATTACACTATTACACCAGAAGAGTATTTCTGCGTACAGGCTGCTGTTAAAGAAACTGGCTTTTCAGTACCTTTCCAGTGGTTTACTCCTGATGCTTCAGTAAAACGACAGAGCCCGTCCTAGCTCTCAAAGTAAAGTACAGCCAGTCTATGCTGCATTTATTATTGCATAGTTCCCTTGCTTGGTCTGACAGCAGATCTAAATAATTATTTTTTTTTCCAAGTCCAAGTGGAAAATACCCTGCAACAACACCAAGCCATGCAAATGTTTCTATTTGTATTAGAAAATATAAATGTTCTTCCTCTTTTTGAAACAAAATGAAGACATTTGTGTCCAACCTATGCTTCTTTCCAACATTTCTATGCACCGTTTTTACTTTATAGTTTGTAAAAAGAGGCATTTCATTCTAGCGAAGTCCTGGCATATTAAAACTAAAGTGATGTGGCATATTGGAGGCACTTGCCAATATTACCTATCTTTAAATGATAATTTATTCTGTATTTAGTGTTCAATGTTTGCAGTATTTAATACAGCTAAAACATAATGGTGCTGTTTTATTCAAACAGTAAACTACATGATCATTAAAAATAGATGGAAATGTAAACATCATGTCAGAGTTCAGTATTTCAGAAAGGAGCTGTTAATCCTTGCAAACAGTTTCATTATAATAAGAAGTCCAATCAATTAATGATTTTGTTTCCTTATGTATTTACTTGATATTATGTATCCATTTAGAGTAATTAATCTGGTTATATTTCAAATTTGTATATATTTACATTTGTACATTATTATAAAGGAATGTGTCATTTTTTCTTCTGATTTGATAAGAAATATAGATCGGCAAAATCTGTTTAACTACTAAGCTGGGAGCTCAGATCAATCTCCATTTCACTTGAGGATTGAAAGCACAAAGCTTCTGGCTCTACAGCAGCTTTGTCAGCTTTGGCAATTTGCATTATGTTACCCATGACAGTATGCACAAGGATCCACTGCCACCAATGCAATTTAAGAAAACACTTTCAGTTCTTTTTACTCCTTTCTTAGTATTTTCAGGCAGCCGGAGTGCCTTTTTTCCCTTTGGTGTAGAGAGATTACTTATTACTTGTGTTTAACTGAAGAATAATAAAAAATCTTGAAAGGTAATAAATGAGTTGTGTTCCTAAGAGAAACTTTTCAGGGCTTTTCATGCGAAGGGGCAAAGCAAGAGGGATTTTGCTGGAGCCTGGTGGCGTACTGCTCTGGAGAGCGAGAGTCCCCGCCGAGCAGAGGAGTGGGGAAAGCCAGGGTGGGTTTCTCTGGGAGCGCTTTTCCTAGCCCCCTGTCTCTTCCTACTAACCTGGCACTACCTCGGCCACTTCTCAGTGTAAGCTGGCCACGGCGGCTCTGCGCGCTTAGTGACAGCATCAGCACAGCGTCAGAAAGTCTTCAGCTATGGGTCTTGCAGGAAGATGCAGACAGTGGGGGCCGATGCCTGAACTAATTAGTATGCAGCCTTGGGCATTTTTCACTGTCTGGCAAAAGTGTCTCTGTCTTTACTGAGGTCAGGATTTCATCCCCAGAGCCTGAAGATTCAATACCAGCCAGATACAAGGGTTGACCCACACCTGGCATGGCTGTCTCCCCACTCAAACACCACTCTTGATGCAAGACTCTTTAACTGTTTCATCAGGTTACCCGAGGGCTTGTTGCATTGGGGTTATCTTCCTCCAAATCTGACTTCCCTTTCCCTACCAGGTTCCTGCAACTCAGCCTGACCAACTGCAAAATACTCGGAATAGCTCTGCTGCGCAGACAGTGAGCAATCCCAGAAAATAGACAAGCCTTATCTGTTGCCTTTGGGCAGAAGGACACTGATAACGGTACACTCAGGATTTTCCTGCAAGGCACAAAGAGAACAAGGTATTAACTTGCAACTTAGCTAGGGTCTGCATTTTGCCATCCCTGTGGAAGCTCTCCGCTTGCAGATGAGTCACGTTTCTTAAGAAAAGCCCGCATCACAAGGGAGAGGGTGAAATCTGGAGGTCTTTCTAGGAAATCACACAGATTCTGCTTTGATCTAAATGGAAAACTCAACTTTGGGGTGACTGGGTGAAAGTTTAAAATGGAACATGAGTTAAAACTCACTTAAAACTCAGTGTTGAGTTACCTGTGTGAACAGAGGAAAGTCTGGGCTCAGCACCTGAGGCTCAGTCATCTAGCTGATTCTTCTAACTTTAAAGTCTCTGAGACTGGGGTTGTGATGCTCCATTTTGTTGTCAATTGTTTGTCCTCAACACTATGCAAATTCAGCATGAAAATTTGTTTCTTACAGGCGCTTAATTTATACCATCCATTACGCCTGCCTGCGTGACTGACATGTACTGCGCGATGCCTGGTAAGTAGTGCTGGCAGCTGAGAGCCAGGAGACCTGGTGTCTCTAGCTGATGTTACTGTCTTTGGTAAGTCGCTTCATCTCTTCTATTGCATTCACTTAATCACGGTCATCATCTTCAATTGAGCTGTTGAAGGGACTCTATTATTACAGCTGTTACACCCAATACAACAAGGCTTGAATTATTTTCAGGGAACACAGCAATACAAGACCGAGAATTATTAGGTAGCACACCTAACCTAAAGTATTCGGCAGATGCAGTCACAGAGTTGAATGTCACACCATCCAGGGCTTTTCCACCCAGTCAGCAGTGTAGATAAGCAAAAAGCACTGTCCCTCACCCACCGTGCTGCAGAACAGGGTGCTCATTTTGCCAGGTCTTTGATCATTATTGGTTTTTTTCACGGGCTTGATCCAAAGTCTGACGCTGCTGTCTGGGGTCTTTTCCTTCTCTTCGTTCCCTGTTTAAGTAACAAAGTGTTCCCCCAGCTCACACTCCCCTGTTGAAACTGTTGGAAAACAGGAAGCTAAGCTGACATAGAGGGAGCCACAAATCTGTTAGCTGCACAAATTTGCACCAGATAAATGCCCTAGACCATCCTTTTCTCTCTTGATACCTCCAAATAGTATCATGTTTTATCTCTGGTGTTCCTGAGAAAAACCAGGATGCTGATTTAATGAGGACAAAGAACCTAATTCAGGAAACATGAGAAGCCTCCAATGCAATTCATCGGATGCAGAATCAAACTTTACCCAGAACTCTGTTACCAGCATGACACGATTAAGCAGAATTTTCACGTCCTTCATCCATTAGCACTAAGAGTCCTAAAAGGAGCTACAGGACATCTTGTGACAATGCCTGTATCAAGGGCATCAGGCAGTTTGCTAGCTCTCTTTTTACAGAACAATTTTCAGAGACATTTTGGATAGTAGCATCCTAATATTTGAAACTGAAATCTTATATATTTGAATAACATCTTATATATTTTAATATTTGAAGCTTTGGGAATTCAAACTTCTCTTGGGATCACTGCATTGATTTCACATGGGCTGCAGAAAAAGAAAACATTACAGGTCCTCTAAATCCTCGTGCTAATCCATTTCCATCCCTGGTGTAACAAAACATTCAGAGGCACAGACTTCCACAAATGATCTCAATATTACAAGGACCATTTATTATTTACTGAGCTCTAACCATGTCCTTGACACTTGGCAACTCATGAAGACCTCCCTACTTAGAGGAGTCTCTCTGAGTAGCAGGCAGGAGCTGAGACCTGCTGGAAAACCATGGGCAGGAGGAGGTCAGAGTCCCTCTCTTCTGCTGTTTCTCCACCACCCTTTGTCCAGGTACTGAACCTGTTATTTAGCAAGTTGTCTCCGAAGCCTCTGCCTCACTGGTGGTGTGTTCCCTGGCCACCAGCATCACTGCGGGGAGCCACTGCACTGCCCCCGTCCCTGGCATCGCCAGGCTGTCCCCTCCCCTCGGCTTGCTGCTGAGTCCCCAAAGCACCACACGTTTCTGGAGGACTCGGTGTTGCAGAAGGTAGGTACGTGTCACTGAAAAAGGAACATCCTTTCACAGCTATTTTCCTGCATCCTTAATGTTAAATTTTAAGGTGATTTTTGCCCTGTTGTAATTCTGTAGCAAGCATAACTTAATTATTTGGCCAATTATAATATCAGGGAATATAACAACCATTACGTGAATGGGTGTTGAATCAGCACATTTTCCACTCCACAGTAAGCAACAGGAAAGAGAAGAAAATGTATTAACTGAGCAGAATCTAATAAACATAACGCTACCTACAGATATGTGCTGTTTAATCTCATGAAAGGATTTTATGCTTCTGTTCACATGGCAATATCAGATAACATCTCACCGAAGGAAGCAGTGACTCCAATGTGCCAGTCCAACACCAGAAAAATAATGATTTTGTTTTAATATCTGCATGCAAACAAAATGTTGTCTTTCTCGGTCATTCTTAAATGCGGGGGGAAATTGTACAAAGGTGTTAACATATTTTTGGCTATATCCAGGTATAAAATGCTGCCATTGCCTTCAATCCAAGCTTTCCAGACAAGTCTGCGAGCTTCCCTAGGACAGGCACATCTCCTGTTTGTCTGTGTAGACCTTCCCTGGCTGGGGCTGGAGCTGGAACGGGGTGTTACCAGCTCCTGCCGATACGGAGAGTGAGGGTCTCTCATCACGAGTTCAGTTAAAACACACCTGCCAGGCTCCACTCTGCTGTTGTGGACAAGTCCAAGGTCTGACAAACTCCCCACCCACCCATGAAATTCAGATGTTTCAATCCAGAGAAGCATGAATAATGACTTGGTCAGAAGCTGTGCTGGAAAATGAGAAGGGGTAAAAAACCTCCCTAACATATCAGGGTTTAATTTTCCTCTGTACCCTTCACCTTTGGAGGATGGGGGGGTGTAGGGGAGAAGGAGGCACAATAGGGGACGGCTAAGCTTTTTGAAAATAAGCTAATGTAAGAAACAAAACAAAGTTTGAAAGAACCAACACTTCAGCTCAAGAGGCAAACGTTTGTCCTGAACCTGAAGTCATGCGGCGCTCCACAATTGTTACATGTCCTTTCATTACTATCAGCTGTAACAGCTACCTGTGGTATTGGTTGTGTTAACAGCCAGGATAACATCCTGGAGAGGAACTGTTAGATCTCCTAACAGTGATTAGTACATTAATTGTGATCGGCTATACAATTACAGAGTTGTTAAGGTGGTGGTTGGTTGCTTAACATGGCATTTTATAAGTCAGCCACCATTTAGGACATCAGCGGACCCAAGGTGGAATGTTCACACTTGTAAAGTAAGTAACATTTTCTAAATATAGAATTCTCTTTTTAACATTCATTGACTAAATAGGATCCTCAAGTAGAATGTTTCTGCATGCCTCTTGGAACGGAAGCCCACAGCATCCATCCAAGTCTAAATCTTTTCAAAAAGAACAACCACATTTTTGGTGACCTTCTGTAGCATCTGAATACATCTCTAAGCTGAATTTGTTATTACTATTCCTCTGATACAGGAAATGATCCCCTAAGAGCCATACATCATGTAGTCCTTCTCCAGACACTATTAAAGTAAATGGGAAGGGTCCTTTTATTCAGGAACTTAATACAAATCCTAAATTAGGCGCTTTGAAAAGTTAAATTTTACATAATTTAGGTTGTGTTCTTATTTTCAGATATTTTTCAGATTCAAAATAAGAGCTGGCTAAAGCATTAAACAGAGTTTTTTACTGCAGATGGAAGTACCCACTTGTACAAGTTAACATTAGATATATCAGACTATAAATTCTGATTTTTTGAGAACTACACCTGGACTGCACATTTGTTTTTCTCATGAAAAATGGCTGACACAAGAAAGATTTCTAGATATAACAAAATCAGGAATTTATTTATGTTTAGCACTGATAAACCAGTGGAGCCTTATTTTTCATGTTTATAGAAGGCAAGAAAAATAAGGATCAGCTGTCACATTGCAAACACCACCTATTTTACATACCTGCAGCTAACTCTGTGGGGACAGGTAAAACCAGATTTTTATCTTTTTGGTACACAGACATATCAGGCAACCCTAGAAGTATGAGGGAATCTTGACAAAACAACCATATCTACACTTTAAAAATAATTTTAAAAGTGCGTGGTACTGCAACCCATGGTGTCTTCTTGTTATAAAATAAAAAACAGCTATGCTGAATGCATCTCACATTTTTTTCAGAACGTACTATTATGCTGCTCTTGCAATTGCTCTTTCTTCTTGGCCATACTTAGCACAGTGACAACTGCTTTTGTAGCCCAGATTCACACTGCAGGGTTTTAACAACTGGCGTATGGGTCCCTCCAGGCAAATTTCAGGAAACTGGCAAATCTGTTTCTCTTTTAAGCCTGATTACATCTCCTACCCCAAATAGCACAAGGTCTCAGAAGACACATGGTCATCAAGATCACCTGCATAGATGCTGCGCTGTGTCCCAGCAGCCCTCAAGAAACAGTCACCTACAACATCTGTATCCATGATGGTGACGAAGCCACAAAGTCCCATGACTCAGACTGCAGACATCTACCCGTATTTCCCCATGGAGATGCCTTTGCTGCAGCAGCCCGTTGCCATCACCCGACACATAATGGTCCACAGAAGATGAGAGCATCGCTTCAGCTCTGTGCTGTTGGACAAGTGCAAGGTCACCCCAGCCTGCAGGGGCAGGGGACCATTTCAGCCCCGCTCTAAGGGCGGCCAAAGCAGCAAGAACAGCAGGTCTGCTGTTGCAAAGAGGACAGACACCAGCAGCCACGAGGGAGAGAAAGGTGACCAGAACTCAGCCCAGGGAGCCTGCCCTGGCGAAGCACCACCACAATCCACACAGCTTCCTTGGAGATCACCAAAAACAGCCCCGGTTTGGGAGCAGTCGCTCCTCTCTGGTGGAGCCTTCCCCTGCACACTCAGTAGCACTATGGATGTGTCAACGGGATGGAAGAGCCCCTGGGGAATAGGAAGGGGAGGGTGGGGGGGTTGGCACTGCCATGAGGACATAGGATGTCGCTTAGATAAAATCCTACCCTTAAAACATCTTGTCTCCACATGCAGCACATAAGCCCGTCCTCTCTCACATCCTCTGTAAAAATGGCAGTCCTCTGTAGAGTTGAAAAAATAAATAGCAGGGAGAGAAGCTGGTTGATTTCAAAAAAACTGTCCTAGCTATGTGGCAAGAAACAGTGTGAGCCATCTGGTGGGGTTTCAACTGCTGCAAAACAGAAATACACCAGGAATACATTTCATAAATCAGTAAAATAGTGATACAGGTTCCCAAGCACAAAATAAGTGACACAAGGACATAAAAGTGTGTTCCCTGAAAAACTTGCTAGTGACTTTAGCCTGAGGTCTTGTTTTTTTGTTTTGTTTTGTTTTTTAAAGTCCCCAGTATTCATGCACTGAAAAACACAGAACTGTAAGCTCAAGACCAATTTTCCACCTCCAGACAGACCAAGCTGTGGCAGAAGGTGGCAAAGGGAACACTAGTTCAGCTTATTTCAGGAAGAATTTCTGTTGTCTGTTATGCATTGCTAGTGAGCAACAAGAGTCTTCTCTCCTTGCACAGCATTTCTTCATCACTCTTAACATCATCACTTTTTTAGCTGGTCTCAACAGCGTTTGCCAGGAGATGCCCATCAGTCCTTAGCTGCTCCATTGCATGGTAGAAAACATAATCATGACTAGATGTAAGCAAACCAGGTTCACCGGCAGCTTGCACTTCTTCAGCGGTGTGAGAACAGATAACAGGCAACTCTCACATCCACAGATTCTCTTTCTTGCTCTGAACGGGTTAAGTTTATTTCTTTTTTTAGACTTTTTGCGCACACTGAAAATGTGTGATAAAGTTCAGCATTAATGCATGAGAACCAGTAAATGTTTTGTACCACCTTTTTCCTTCCTTTTGACAAGATCAACAACATTATAAATATTTGATCTATTTACACAAGAAAAGTACCAAAAATAAGCAACAATTAAGCACATGTTAAGACATGGTGATAAAGTGGTATCTCCCTCAGCTTCAGCTTCGTGACTCTGTGTTAAAAACCAACAGCTTTTTTCCATTTGTTTCCTTCTTCTAGTCACCACATCATCTTTGCCACACCAAATTCTCTGCAATACATAGCAAGGAGCAATAGTAGGAAACCTGCTTGCCTCAGAGAGCCGTGGGCAACTCAGCCTGCCAACAGTATGCCAAGTGTTCCCTGGCTTCAGGGTGGCAGAAGACAGGGGACCCCTGCGCTCACATCAGGGGGGCTGGCTCCGGTGTCAGCTTTGGACAGCAAGCAGAGACACCGGCCGCACCAAGCCTGGCGTTCTGCTCCAGGGCTGGCCACAGCGAGCACCAACACTGCCTCGTCACCGCACCATCACGCATCTCTCGGAGACAGCTGCCAGGCTGGACCACAGCCCATGCAGTACAACAGGCACCTCACGGTTGAAAAACAAGAGGAAGAAAAAGCAAGAAATCAGGCTTTGAGACTGCAAAAATATCACAGGCTAGTGGGAAACCTCTCCCACCAGCCATCCCCCTGGGTGCTGCTAGGTCTCCCAGGCTCCATCACCCCTACCGCCCGCCAGGCGCTCACCTGCACCGCCTGCTTCCTCTTCCTGAAAGATCCTGTTAGCTCCGTAGCAGCTGTCATTTAAATTACACCAGACCCAGGTTAATTGTGTAGCTTAGCTACGAGCAGACATCAGATATGAGCAGGAACCATGACCATGCACGGGAGAGGCAGCTGCTGCCTGCTGGGGATTTTAGGTGGTAAATAAAAGAAATGGTGGAAAGCCATCCTCACCCACCCACGGCCTCCTCAGCTCTCCTCTGTGCTTTTCTGTGGACCACAAAAAAAAGTATGTCCTGCGAGATACAATGCCAGAGGGCAGTTTGGGGAATGAGCCAGGGGACTGCATGAAGGATGAGCTCAAGCCGCAAAATTTGGGGTTTTTTGGAGCACATGTCAAAGTCAGCTGTTGCAAGCTGATAAAATTTGTAGCAGCAAGCTTTTTAGCGTAAACATAGCCTCACTTACACTAAAGCAACTGGTCCTACACCCTTCTGCCAGGGGGTAAAGCCATCTCTGCGAAGCAGGAAAACATGACAAAAGTCAGATAAAATGCTTGATCATTCACTAAAAAAATTATAGAGGAATGGATAACTCATAAACACGGTAAGCAGTTTACTCCATATGGCTCAAACCCTGCTAATGTTTAGGATTGCCTCTCACAAAAATGTATACAACTCATATCAAGAATTTCCCTCCCAGAGCACTCTTGCTAAACAGAGATTTTCAAAAGCATTTTCTGCTGGGCTAAGCTTTGCTTCCCTCAAAATCCCCTGTGCTCCAGTTGAACTGACGGAGCGAAGCGAGGCCAAATCCCACCCACCAAGTTTTATTTACTAAATGCAGGGTGCTAATGCTGATATCTCCACAGCCATATGAAATCACAGCTCCCGTGGTGTGTGCCTGGAAAAGTGAACTCAGGACTTTCTAGCAACAGAGAGCCTCAGATAAGAGCCCATTCCACCTCCACACAGATTATCTCTTCATATGAATGACTTTTCATCAAACCCTAGTTACAAATGCTTAGGTAAGGGTGTCAATATTACACTATTGCATTGGGGAACCAAAAATAAAGAAATCTAACACCAGCAAAAATTAAAAAAAATAAAAGGACAATAAAGCCTGGACATGCTTTGCATTCTTTTTCGAACCAGAAGCATTCACTGCTCAGGCAGCAGCCAACTCAGCGGCTCGGACTACAAGTCTCCCCTGCAATGCGAGACAGGACTATCAGAATTAAGGAGGAGAGATAACACAGAAAAATAGAATTCAACAAATAAAGAAATAAAACCACAGAGGACAACTTATTTCAGCCTAGCAGACCCTACTAATAAGGCACATCTTATCTCTATAGTCTTAATAAAAGCACAAAAGGACAACTTCTTCCTTTTCAGTACACACTGAAATCACTCAAAATAAACTGTGGTTTGGTTGTAGATAGAGCTACTGAGGAGCGTAATTACACACAAAGAAAATGGATATATCCAACGTAAAAGCTTTCTACACAGAACTAAAATGCAATAGCGAAGATAATTACTTTGATCCTTAAGTCTTTTCCACAATGACAAAAATCTTGCCAAGCTGGAAGTTGCTTGTGCAATTTTTAATGTCTTTTAGGATAACTTATTTCCTCCCGCTACCCCCCACCAACCAGTAAGTTCCAGATTTTTTAAAACAAATTACTTAAGGGGACATGTCCACTTCAAAATACACTTTTTCCTTTCTTTTTTTCTTTTTTTCCTTTCCTTTCTCATCTCTCCTTTTCACTACTGCTACGACAAGTAACACTTAAGGTCGAATCACAGAATGGTTTGGGTTGGAAGGACATTAAAGGTCACCCAGCCCCACCCCCCTGCCATGGGCAGGGACCCCTTCCCCAGCCCCGGCTGCCCCCAGCCCCGTCCAGCCTGGCCTTGGGCACTGCCAGGGACGGGGCACCCACAGCTGCTCCGGGCAGCCTGGGCTGGTGCCTCACCACCCTCATTATAAAAACACTTCTTCCTTCTATCTAGTACGAATCTACTGTCTTTTAGTTTAAAAACTCTGTCCACATCTTCCTTAAAAGCCCCACGTAAGTACTGGCAGGCTGCTATGAGGTCCCCCTGAAGCCTTCTCCTCTCCAGGCTGAGCAACCCCAGCTCTCCCAGCCTGCCCCCACAGCAGGGGGGCTCCAGCCCCCTCAGCATCTTTGTGGCCTCCTCTGGACTCCCTCCAACAGGTCCATGTCCTTCTTGGACCGTACTCCAACCGAAAAATAGTAAAGATGGGGAGGAAACCAAAAAAAGTCATACTGGGGAGGGCAGGTCCCCCCACTAGTTATGTTTACTTTTGACAAAATCCTGCATAATTAATTGCCAGAGGGTTTTTTGTCATGGGCATTTTAATGGGATTGGAATGGAATACAATAATAGCAACAGTAATAGTTTTTTCATTGCTTCCTATCCTGAAATCATTTAGTTACTTCCTCAGTTTGATACAGGAAGCTCTGGTGTTGCAGCAGGGAAAATACTTTTTTTTTTTTTTTTTTTTTCATCTGACAGTCAGCAAGGGTTGCTGTTGAATGGTGCACACGGGAGCAGTTGAGGGCAGGGAACCAAGGCATCTTTACAGAGGGATCTGGCAAAGCGCTCACTGTTCCTCACCCACACCAAGTGACACAGTACGCAACTAGAAGCATTTCCCGACACCCAGAACTGTGACGCTGCACACTGAGGTCACGGAAGACTATTCCTCTGGCAAAACATATCCAGGAACCTTCCGCTGATCTGTTGCCACACCTTATTGCTGATTTGGAAAATTAAAATATGACTTGGTACACACTCCTGCTGAGGACCTTTCCAAACAGAAACTGTGGGGCAACAAAGAAGAGTTTGTAGCTGGATCTATTTTGGCCAGGTACCGCAGGGCAGCCGGAGCCGTGTGACTGCACACTCGCACCCCTGTGTGCATCTGTCCCTTTTGCTTCTTCCCTCTCCACCTGCCCTGTAATCTTTGAGACTTGAATTCTAACACATTTCACAGGAGAATAAAGCTCAGATTCTCACCCCCCTGCAATACAGTAAGAAAAGGAGTTGGATAATGAAGATCTTACTGGAGCCTCTGCTGAGGGAAAGGTGGTTGTGGAGCTCAGTGAATATTAAATACCACCCAACCTACACAGGACATCATTCTTGAGACATGAATTTAAAGAAAAACAAGCCCCCACTGTTCACACAGCTGTTTTTTCTCTACCTGGCTGTATCCTTGATAGATGGTCTCCCTTTAATTTTGGTGAACATGCACCCACTGACACATCAATTGCCCTCAGCAGCACCAAGCACTGGAGCCCTGTGAGCAGGCTGATGTAGGCTGCAGGCTGACAGACTGAACGGTTTCTGCTGATGTGCTACCTGTTCAGCAGCGGGCTAAATATATATGTATATGTATACCTGTCAGTGTATATATTACCCATGCAGGAACAGTTTGGTCCAGCGCTGTTGTGGATTTTGAAACAACGGTCTTGGCCTGAGGTACAAACGACAGCAGAACACGGACTGACTTTTTAAAGGTGTTTTTGCAATAGGAGCCCAGGCTTTGTTTGGATACAGAGTGTAACGCGCCTACCCCACCGCTCCACAGGAACGCCGCTGGACCGCATTCCCACAGAGGGATGGTAGTAACCACACACCCCTGACATGCCTAGTTATGCTGCCCAGCTGGATTCACCCTTTTTTCCCCCTGTGCAGAGTACAGTGAAGTAGGAAAGGTGGCTCATAGGTTGGGCAGCGATTCTCCCCTTTCCTCTGTAGGCTGCACTCTACAGCCAAACAAGGAGAGGAATTAAGTCAGCAACTAATGACTGTCAACCTGGCAGAAAAGGAGAATTGAAAAGCAATGCACGCTTGGGGACACAGGCATAAATTACTCCAGGTAAGCCACACACAGCATGTCAGCAGCTCTGCAGGATCTCCCTTCACACATCTACCCTGCCACAGCCCGTGGCAAAGGTTCATTTATCCCTTTGTCCCTGCAACTTTCTGAAGCACAAATGCCTTCCAGGGCTGTCCCTGGAACAACGCCACTTAAGCAACATCCATAGCCCTGGAAGAAATCTTACCACGTGTATTTCCTTTTCTCCTTAAAGTTGAATCTATTAGGGGCTTTCATACAGCACCTACTTTCTTCATGCTCATGTAATACAGGCTTTTACTGTCAGGATTTAATGCATCAGCAGGGAAGAAGAAAGTAATTTCAGCTCTATACATTTCTCCATTTACATCCATTTCTTTAGGGAGAATACAATATTCCCGTTTGAAAGCAAGAAAAAGGGTTTCCAGGGGAATGAGTGCTTCAAGTATAGTACTTCAACACCCAGTGATTCCGAGGACATACATGCAATACTTTTGAGTAACCCATTTCAAATGTTTTGCTATTGAGCTGATAGAGCATGATCATGGCAAGCGACGGCTTCTGGCCTATTTTACAGACAAGTAAATAAAGACAGAGGAAACAATGCAGGTCTTTCAGTTCAGGTTTAGATTCCAGTGCTACGCATAACAATAGCGAAATGTTTTCTGTGTGTTTTCACAACAGTGACAATATTTCCTGAAATGACGCACGGTAGTAAAAAGTGGCTTTTAATTACAGGTGTTTTGTCCCAGACCCACAGATTTGCAGTTAAATTATTATGTTAAAATTAAACAATACAGCTTCAGGGAAATAATCCATTGAATGCTTTTTTCTGCTTAGAGAATACCTAAAGAGAAAGAAGCCTCAGAAGTTTTGCTCTTCTATCATATCCAAGCCACAAGAAACTTAGTGTTTAACACCGATTTTGTTTCAAACCACTTGTTTGCATTTCTCATGTGAAGCAAATTATTCCATTTTGTACTTCTGCAGGTTAGCTAAGAATCAGTCCCAGGCAAGGCAGTTAAGCAGATAATACGCAGTTACGCTGAGAGTTGGTCAAGCTTTTTTCCAGTTTTTCTTGTTTTTTTTTAAGAAAAAAAGCAAGAGGATTTTTTAGGAGCTTGGAAAAGATATTTTTTCTGCAGAGAATCTGTTTTCACCAGACTTTAACTGCTGTCCTGTTAGAAACCTGCATTTATTTGCAAGCAATGCAAACAGTTCTTCAGCTCAGAGACTATGTAGTGAGAAAGCCCCCAGCATGATGGAGTCCTGATGTCACCTGGGTGATACTTCAATGAAATCAGTAAAAAAGCATAGTGAAATCTCAGCCTGAGAGGGACTGATGTTCTAAGTCTGTATTGCCTTTTTCTTGTTTTTCCATTCATTTCATCCAGACCATGTAACTGACTTTGGTCTTAAACGAGGCAGGGCCCTTTGGAGGATTTTCACTAAGCTTTCCCCAGCTGCTGGATTAACGGGACACTCAGATGCATTTTTTTCCTGTAACGCTAAGTATCCTGTCACTTCTAATTCAAACTGACCTACTGCAATAGCATTAGTTCCAGCGCAGTTTGTTCGGGGTGAATGAACGCTTTACATTGTCTTTGACAGAAATTTCAGTGTAAGTACAATGCAACATTTACCGCTACAAAACCAAACAAATCACGACCTTTAAACGCCAGGGCCACTTCATGTAATGGCAGGGACTTTGGGAAGAACAGGAGGCTTTCGTTAACTGGAAGTGGCACTGCAGAAATGGCATTAGCAGTGTGAAGAAAGTTTAATGGAAAATATGGCAGCTCAGGATTAAAGGGCAGGCAGAGGTAAAACTATTTCAACGTGAGCTCCTGCTTTCTGCTCAGCAGATTTTGACTAGGCAAGCCTAAACTGTTTGCATATAGCTGTTGTTCCTTGTCCAGAAAAATAGATTAACTTCATTTCCTAAGAATTTCCACCCCCCTCCACAATTGCATGGCTTCTTTCTATACTCCTGGTGTGGAAAATATAAATCCTGAGCAACTGTCTTCAGGCTGCTGCTCTCTGCAGCTGCACCCAAGGTTATACCGATGCTCTTCCCCCACACACACCCCACCCCCCAAGAAAACTGCAATGATGCCTCAGTGCACGGTGCTCCCCCAGAAGATTTTAAGTATCCAGCAATCAAGATTAAACAAATATAGGCTGACCAGGAAAGGAAATTTTTGAGTAGGTCTCCCACTAAATGGCAAGTCTTAAAGGAGAGGTTGCACCCCCGTATTTCCATTTTGCGCAGTCATTCACAAATCCATAATTCCCCTCCCCTGCTGCTAGCTCCTCTCCCCTGAAGGTCAGCACTTTTCTTCCCATGGCATTACAGAAAAGGGCTTTCTTAACGCCAGCCCTAACCTCCCGTGTGTGTGTCCAGCTTCCTTCATAAAAACCTCTTTCTTCATAACGTGAAGTTAGATAGAAGTGCTGGGTGCATTTCACCCACTACAGACTGTTCTGATCCTTTCTGCTTACTGAGGGAAAAACAAAAGGGGGAGAGAGGGGGGAGGAGAAGAAGAAGAAGAGGAGGAGGAAAAAGGAAAAGATAAGAAGAAGAGGAAAAAGAAAAGATGAAGAAGCGGGAAAAAAAAGAAAAAAAGAAAAAAAAAAGAAAAAAAAAGAAAAGTTTCATGAATATTTGACCATATACTACTTAACTGTGAGCTGCTAGGGCAGCTCCTTACTAGGTCCAAAGGCTGAAGACATTTTTTTGCTCCCAGCATGGTTTCCCAGGTGGGGACACCCAAGGAGAGGTGTGACAGGGATGTGCGTGCTGCCTGTGACTGCCTGTGATTCCCTTCTCCCACGGGGAGGGAGAAGACTCCAGTCGCCAGGGATGTCAACCAGGCGTTTAATTTGCAATAACAAAGCATTCCTTTAAGCCAGACATCTATTTAATAATGCTTACTCTTTACTCAAAATTGCAGACAAACCTGTTCATGATCAGATAACACAAGAAAGCCCTGACAGATGGCTGGTGACTTCTGTGCCTGCCCCTTTCCCCACACTCCAGCGCTGCGTTGTGAGCATCCCAGAGAGGCAGGCAGCTGCGAGCACCCCAGAGAGGCAGGCGGTGAGGCACAGGCAGCCTGGCAGCCCTGGGCAGCGGGGAGCGTAACCTGCTGGTTAAAGCGATTATCAAAACAGTTTGGACACTGCTCCTGGCCCCACAGAGCGTTCACGTGTCCTGTACAACTTGACAGGTGGTGTTTGTGTAAGGTTGGGGAGACTTTTTTGTAGTGCCACTGAAAAATCTGGGATTTAAACTTTTTTTTTTTCTATCTTGCTGAGTAAAGGAAGTTTTGCAATGGAAATATATTACCTTTGACAGCATTGCTGCCATTATACTGAAATTACCGAAACAAAGAAAACCTCTGCAAATCTTTCCTTGCTTTCAAAAACCAGAAATCACAGCGATGTTTATAGGTGTTCTCAAGGAACTGTAACGCATACTGGTACACCACACATTACTAAATCCTGATGCTTTAGTCAAACAGTTCATCTGATTTATTCAGGTGGCCAGGTTAGACCAGCACTTCATCCAAGCTGGTGAGGCTATTAATTGGCAATAAATAGAAACATGCTATTTAAAACACTTTTGACTAATGCAAACCCAGATAAATCCGAGTTGGCAGATTTATTAGCACCCAACATTATACTATGACTCAAGGACTGATTAGCCAGGACCCTTGACAGGCTGAAGATATATGATGTGATACGGCAGTCTGTTTTCGGCATCTATCGAGAGATGATTTGAGGTGTGTGGGTGTTTGTTTACTGCTCATGTAAACTGTTAGATTGATAGCGCTGAATTATGAAACTTTATCGTCAAAACTGGGCACAGTGTGGGTCCTTTTTTAGACCGCTGTACTGCACCTTAAACCAGGCTCAGGGGCTCATTGCCAAGAGCAGGACAGGAGAGTCACTTGGTACTTAGTCACCAAGCAGACAGCTAAGAAGTTTAATGAGATATTTCTTTGCAATGTAGAAGGTATGAAAATACCTGGGACATGCTTCATGTTCCTGGTGAGTACAGAATGGGTCATCTTTAAAACATCTTACAAACTTCTCATGCTGCACACCTACATTTGCTTTCTGTTGTACTTCATCCTGAAGAATTAGGTATCCCTAAAGGGATATCTTAGTGAAAGCACTGGAGAGAACAAGCACAAAGCAAGCTCTCCAAAGATAAAGAGAGAATTTGAGAAATTTCTCCTCCTCCCCCCCACCCCTTTTTGCCTTGCAAAGGGCATCAGCGTACAACTTCCTTCAAATTGAAGTAAGCTTTGCAAATTCAGCAAGTTTCAGCAATAGCCTGATCCAGAAAAGTCTAAATTAACTGATTAACTACCCAGAATAACCTGAGGAAAGGGTTCATGCAGAGATGGAGGGCAAAGGACGGGCATAAGTAAAACCAAGATGACAAAAGGGTCTTGAAATTTCCAGTGAGCACCTGAATTTTGTGAGCCACCTCAAGCCCAAGAAGAACATGTTAGCCATAAGCAACAGGGCTGCAGCTGAGCTCCTGACAGAGCTGTAATAGAAAGAGAAACATCGCATGGATAGGGGGTATTAATGGCCATTTCCTTTTATTATTCCCTGCTTTCTTAAATTCTTATTAGCAAATTAATAAACACATATGGTATGCAGAAGAAATCCAGGCACTTAGAACTTTCCAGAGTATTACCTTTTCTTTTTTTATATTACTAATGGTAATTATGCCTACAGGTGAAGTAACAGCTGAGTGACTCAAGTTACCCTGCTGTTTAATTTAATCACAGGAGTCATGAATCCTTTAACAAGACCTTTAGAAAAGTCCTTTAGAAAAAGGACAAAGGAAATTTCCCCTATTATTGGGTTACAAAGAATACAAAGAATTTATTCCATAACACCTAATATATAGGAAAGCTCTATAAGAAGAGAAAGAGGAAAGGAGAGGGGATCAATAAAGCCACTTGAAGGCATGTTGATTTTTTTTCTTCTCTGAAATTCTGTGGCATGTTCTTAAATCACTGCCATAATCTAGAGGCCTTATAGATGCTACAAATTAGTCAAAACAACTGTGTGTTACATTTACAGATTGTGAAGTTAACGGAAAGAACATTTGACTGCTGCTTGTCTCTAGAGCACACAGCACACATCAGGAGGAGGCAAAACTCCATCTACCAACACTAAAGCTTAGGAAGCTGGGCTGAGACTTCATTATTTCTGCTGCTCAAAGCCTGAGGCTTGCAGAACGAACTCTTGCATAACCTGGGACTCAGAAGCAGCAGAAAAGAGCTACTTATCTGTGGTGTATTCTGTCTTCTCTGATGTCCCAAAATATGAGAAATTTGAGACTAGACAATAATTTGAGAGGTTAGAACTAAACATGGAATTTAATAAAGCTCTGATAGAATTTAAGCACCTTACTTCTTGAGTACTGATGCTCCTGAAGATAATAGCATAGAATAAACCCTGGCTTATCGATACAACTCTGCTACTACTGGGTTCCTCACTTCATAAAAATATTGGGAGTTAATGCACCAACTCCACTGCCAGAACAAGAGCTGCAATCCCTCCCGCTCGTAGCGTGTCTCTTCACTGATCTGTTTCTCCCGCTCTCATCTTATGGTGAAGAAAGAAAATATAAGGACAAAAGAGCCTAGAACAGTCTTTAACTGGTCCCTTGCAGTAAGCGGCAAACAGCGATAACCCTCACAGCAACCTGAGTCGGCTCACGGCTGGATTGGAGAGGAGCCGGCGGGACCCCCCTGTTCCCGCAGCGTGGCTTCTCGCCCGCTCAGTGTACGCGTAGCCACTGCTCCTCACACCGGCTAATTCAGCCACAGGGAAGGAGCTACAGTGTCTCTGTGTGCCTGCAAAATAAACCCTCTGCCTCGGTGCTGGATCGCCCAACAGCCTGGGTGCATGTGACGTGGCTCTGGTTCCCTCACCACCCAAACCCGAGCTCACCAGGGCTCCTGCCCGAGCTGTATCTGGCTTTTTTGGGGAGATGCCTGATGGAAAGGTAAAGGCTACGTGCCTACAGTCACACAGCTGCTCAGTGGCTAACATAAGAGTAGAACAATTTTCTAACCAAGAGATCTTTTTTTTTCCAGACTCCAGCCCAACCCTGAAAGTCAAGAAATTAACTTGTACGGCAACCTTTCACTTAAAGAGCTCATCTGTAGAAATTTCTGTTATGTTAAAGGCTAATTAAGGTCAAGCATACCACACTATGCAGGAAGGTTTAAGTCATTCACTCTCTGCAGGAGCAGTGTTGGTTTCTGCAGGACACGTGCCAGTTATTTTGTTCAAACTTTCAGAAGTCACAAGCAACAGGGAGTTTTAGTAGTTCCTTTGCAAGACACTTCAGGTGTCCTGGCACCCAAAAGCTCTAACCTTTGACTTTTGGCTTAAATGTATCCCCACTTCAGTTTTACATCCCCATGCCTCTTGATGGTGCTTGGGTGCATCAAACAACGCTTCTTTCATTCCTGGATGTTTGCACACTTCAAACATTACATTAAAACACTGTTGCTCCTTAGTCATTACCTAGTGGTACACTGGATTTTAAAATCATTCTAGTATTTTGTCTGAGTTCTTTCCTTCCGCTCCCAATATTTGCTGCTTCCTTCTGAACCCCCTCCAATTTGTTCCTCTGGTAACACAGCACTCCAAACGCATTCAGCAGGCAAAATTCAATAATCAATGTACCACATGCTACTGTTTCACTGTATTTTCTTTTCTATTAGTCATGTCTGTCCCATCTCCACACACCCCCCACCACACACCCCCACCCGCATTTTACACCCTTCTGAAGATCAGGTCCCTATCCAGCATCTCATTAAAATAACCAGGTGTGTTTAGCGTCCAGGCTAACCCTTGACATATAAAACATTAAACATGCTGAACTCCCAGGAGACAAAGGAAATGGCCTTGCACTCCTTGCCCAAGGGTAAAGCTGAGTGTCTTTGGAAAACCCGCGCCACCGCAGCACCACTGGAAACAACCTGAGCCCCAGTGCCCGTTGCCACCTCCACTCTGCCAGCAGCGACGGGGAGCTGATTCCTTAAGCGCCGTGAGTAACCCACGAATAAAGACTGGGGTGCAAAGGAAGCTAAGGACACACTGCTCTTTGGTTATCGGGTGAGAATAAAATGAAAGCGTTGGTCAGGATGGGCTTGGGGAGCATCCATCCCCCTCCTCCCTTCCCAGGCAGGGAGAGCTCCCCCACCCAGACCTCCCCCTGCCCACTCCCCGGGCTGGGGGCTACTTCCCGGCCCCTCCCCGTAAGGGAAAAGAGGGGATTTCAGCAGGGGCACAGCATTCCCTCCTGGCACAAAGCAAAGCTTTGAAGCCACACAGGAAAACAGCATCTGCTGTACTTCTGCAGGCAGAAAACATATGCTTCAGGAAATAAAAGCATTGCACCAGCATTTATAAGCAAGCTGTTAAACAAAAGCTGGGGCTCCCCTGCTTCCCCACACTTCTGCTGGATGGGAGGCACCTGGCAAAGAACTGTATGAGGAGAAAACTTCCATGGCATGATCCCCGCTTAAAATTCACTCCTGGGGGTGGCCAGGGTGCCCCGAGCCAGCCCAGCAGCCAGGGCAGGAGGCTGAGCGATGGGGTCCCACATCTCACCACCAGCCTTGGTGCCCCAGGGAACCCTTCCGAGGTGGAAAAAGATCCCAGCCAACTCTCCAGTGTGTCACGGCATGAAATTAAGGGCACTGGTGTTATTCTCCTGAGCGCTGGGAGAGCTCAGCCCAGCACGGATCCCTGCTGCTGCGGCGGCTGCGGGGCACCAGTGTCCGAAGCAAGGCTTGCCCTGCCTTCAGCTGGTGTATCCTTTATCACACCCCTTTTCAAACACTGGTATTTTCCAAAGGAAAAGAAAACAATTTGTGCTATCTGGAATTTTCCATGGTTAGGCTTTGCCCAGAAGTGACTTGTCCCTCCCAGAAAACTTTCAGCATTATGTAACTTTTTTTGTTTGTTTTGTTGTTGTTGGTTTTTTTTATTATTATTATTTTATTCTGTTGTTTGTATCTACAGAGGCCGTCAGATAAATGGGGAGAGAAATGAAAGAATAGCTTGAGACTCTTATCAGAGCGCAGAGCTAGGATGACTCAATGATCAGCTGCTCTGGAAAGTTTTAGGCTTTTGTTAATGGAAGATTGCTGAAATTCCAGGATGACGGGGGGTCATCCTAGAATCTTTCTCACAGAGGAAAATGTAATTTTAAGAGAGGGGTGTGACTGGAAATACCTAGAGGGAATGCCAGTTTTAATTCTGAGATCCTATCAAACTATGCTTTCATAAAGAGCTAAATGTTCAAATAACTGCTTGAGGATATGGGTTTTGTCAATATTTAGAAAAAATGTATAAATATTAGTGATTTTAGAAGCTACAATTTTGCATCCCACTGTTAAAGTTTAAATACACAGTTTAGTTGTAACCACTGTTACCCGAATTGCCACTTTCTGAACGTTTGAACCCCTCAGCCCCATGCACCTTTTGGAAAGTGTGTTGATTCCTCCCAGATTCAGCTCTAAACTCACCCTCCTCACTGCTCCGTAACATAAAAGTTGGACATCAAGCATTTTTCTGTGTTATTGCATAATTCTTGCACACAGTGATACTGTAGTATAGTTTCTAAACAATACAATTACTCACGCCAAACCTATGTGCGCCCACAGTCCGCAAAAGAGTTGGGGGGCTGGTTCATCAAGATGAACAAAGTGTCCTGTCATAAATGCATTTTCATTGTGAGGCGGTTTGTGTGTGGACAATTTAATTACTTGCTTAACCAATGGAATTCCCACAACAGTAAAGGCTCGCCGGCATACCCATTTCTCACTTGATTAACCTGCTGAAACGCAAGACACCTGTTCCAAACTAACAGATTTGTATGGAATGAGTAACGGAGGAGTTGACACTTTGCCACCATCTTGGTATCATATTTCACATAAGATCCCCCCTCTGGCCAAAAAAATTGCCATTCATTCTGTGTGACAGACACATTTGCCTGGAGCTGTTATCAGGAAGAATGCAGAACACCTTGTCAAAAGGCAAATGTCTTTTTTTTTAAAAAAAGAAGATATGATCTCAAGGGGGAGCGGGGAGACGGACAAAAAGAAGTAGAACAGTATACTGATCATCCATATCCAGAGGCTAAGAGGCTAAATCCTTTTGTTATTGATCTACTAGGTTAGGAATTCAGGAGATAAATGTGTGCCTCTGCATGTCTGTGCTCTGCTGGTCTGTGCTGTGCTCCTTCTGGGACACAGACGAAAAGCTAAGTTCAAGCGCCTGTCCTAAATTAATCTTTTATTCATAGCACTGCCGATGCCCATGGGTTGTAATACCCAAGGCGCCAGAGGTCTGTAAGCATCCCCCAAAGCATTGCAGTATGCCCCATTGAGGCAAAAAGTGACTCAAAAACAGGGGAAAGGGCTGTTGTTTCATTTTGTTGCTTGAAAAATATTATACCCCTTGCGTCATGGGATGTAGAACATCAACCCATCTGCTCTGGCGGTTCAACTCACTTATCTGTTGAGATCAAACTCTTAGACGAGGGAATTTCTCAAATAAAATTAACCTCCTCCTTCTCTGGTATACCAGTTGGGGATCACTTTTCTCCTCTACATCCTGGGAGAGCTCATGGTGCAAGTTCCCCGTGGGGCTTGCTCTGTGCTGCCTGTGCGGGGACACGGGAGCAGCAGGGGACCTTCTGGGGGACCTTCTGGAGACCTCTTGCACAAGCCCTTCAGCGGTGCTGTCCCACAGCAGGTCTGTGGCAAGGAACTTTCTGAATGACAAGGGAGCAACCGTTTATGCCATTAGATTAAATAATTCAAAGTAAATTATTTCATTGGGAAAAAAACCCAAAACAAACCACCCTTGTTTCTACTCCAGCGGTTGACTATGCCCAAGCCTGACAGCAGCGGGTACCAGTTATAAGAAAACCTGAGAAGTTCCAGCTGAAAGAGACCGTCAGGAGGCCCGCGGGCCCCCGGCAGCCCTGCCCTCCCTCCTCGCCGGCAGGTACCGCCGCTCTGCCTCCGATTCCCCACTTCTGGCACGCAGAGGCTGCAGCTGCCTTTTCCCAAAGCAAATTCAGCTTTTGCAACAGGCCAGTGACAGGTCCCTGTCTGGCCGTGCTGGGTGACACGGACAGCCCCGCGCGGGGTGCAGCATCCCGGCCGGAGGGCGCTGCCGGTGGCGCAGCCGAGGGGGCTCTGCCGCCAGCCTCAGCCCCTCGGCCACCCGCAAGCACAGGGTGACACCCCACTGCAGCCAGCGGGTCCTGTCGTGTGGGACACAGCCTGGCTGCACCCTTAGCGCTGATACCGCTTACCCTCCACACCGCGCCAGCCAACAGAAGGTTAACCACCGAACCCATGGTTTGGCCGTGCCTATCCTTGGACATTTTCAGGTGTAGAAATGCCGTCATAAATCGTAAGTCCTGACACATTTTCAGAAGAGGTTTGGCCTTCAGAAACCCGCTTTAAGCAAAGCCGATGCTGCAACGCAATCACTGGCTGGTATCAGTGGAAATGAAACAAACCCAGTATCCAAATGGAAAAACATCCTGTTGTCCATCACCAGTATGACGAAGCACTCAGTACCTGGTGTAAACCACAATTAACACTGCACGTGGATGAGTCACTCGATGATTTCAGCTCTCTGAAGGAAACGCTGTCGCCTGCTTTCCTCCTCAGATGCTCCACACTCGCCCAAAGACACCTAAGGTTATGGTATGTATTAAGCCTTGTTCCTAAGGGTCAGTATAGCATATCAACGGGAGAAGTACAGCTTGTTGCTAACTTTCTGCATGCATCATTTGCAGTTCTGTTCCAGGGGCACTTGCTGACTGAAGTAATCTCAATAATAAAGGTGAAAAATATCTGTTCCTAGAAGACTATTATATGGAATGACATAGGATGTGATACCCTGTAGCCACAGAGAAACGATGACTTTAAATGAGTGAAACCAGTGCTGCTTATGTGGTGACAGGAGGATACTGCCTTTTTAAAAATATATATATCTGTAATGAAAGCTAAGCTGTTATTATGTGTAAAGCAGCTGCAAGGAAAGTGATAGCATTAAAGGCATTAGAACAAAGATTATCTGTTCTCAGTAATTAAATCCTTTTCCTGGCTTTATACCAGATGACTCCTCAGGTCACATGAGCCTAATTCAAGCATCACCCTTGAAACTAGCCTGAAGAGGTTGGAGACAGTCACTGGAAACTCCCTTAACCTACAGGGATTTAATTGTTCAGTTGTTTGCATCCTGCCTTCTCTCTGCAGGAGCGGAGAGCTGTAACATCGATCCTGAAAGTATCGGGGAACAGGCTGGTTCTTGCACAGCTCCCACATCCCACACACCTTTTGCTGGTGACCTCTCCTACATTTGTGGTGACAACACATAAATACCACTCCCGCGCACTGCAGGTAGATTATTCGCATCCTAGTTCCAAAAGCTGCATGATATAAAAATACAAAATACTCATTGCGGCCCTTGAAGAGGGAATAGCCATCTCCCAGAAAGAGAGCGTGCTGTCAGGCCGTTCCCTGCAGGAATCAGGGGGACGGAGGAGCGTGCCTGCAGATCTGTGGCAAACACAGGCACTCCTCAACCGCCTCTCATCAGCCTGTCACTCCGGCCAGGCTAAGGGACTAGCTCCACGCTCTCCGACGCGGCTTTCCTCCTCGTCTGACACACCTCACTTGTTGCTCACCTAATACTCTCCCCCTATAAGCAGTCACACAGGTTTAAAAACAATAAAGGTTTTTGCACAGTCTGGAAGGAGGGGAAGAGGAACTCCTGCTAGTTCTAACTCTGATCCATGTCATTGGCGATCAAAGAAAGAAAACAAGGAAAAAGGCAAAAAAAATATCACTGCTCTTTGGTGGTTTATGAGAGCTGCTGGTCGCAGTCTAGTCACAAGAGGGAAAAAATAAATAAATAAAAATCTATTCACACGGATGCCCTCAGCCTGGTAAAAGGGTCTCAGCACTTGGAGGGCAGGAAGGCTGAACTAACCTTTCCTTTACCTAGGGTCCCTTTGGGTGGGAGTTGGAGATGAAAAGAAGGTAACAACAGTCAGACCTGAATTGTGCCACATCCCTTCACAGCCAGAAAAATCAAAGGCTGACCCAGGCCACCATCCTTCCGCGCCAACCATTCTCCTGCCAGACAAAGTAGCCTCCCTCCAGTACAGTCCTAAGGAAAGCAAGCTGTGACATTTACAATCTGTTTCCTTTTATAATGACATCCATTTTTCAGCTTGCAAGACAAGTTTGTCCCTACTTAATCTTAGTACTGAAAGAAGAAAGAAAAATAGAGGCAGACTGACTTGAGACACACAATAGTTTGAAAAAATTGAGATATGAAATCCCTCTCTTTTTCCTTTTACGCAGACAAAACAGGAGTGTAAATGCACCAGCTCTGCCAGAACCAAGGTGGGAAGAAAGCCTGGAGCCTCTGTAACTCGCCCAGGAGCCCCAGCGGTGCTGGTGGTGGCAGAGCAGGCGAGGTGGAAGAGCCCCAGCTGCCCAGTGAAGCCCAGTGGCACGAAGGCAGGCTGGCTGGGCACGGGCAAGCGGCACCAGCCCTCGTCACTCCGCTGAAGCTCAGTCTCTGCTCCCTGCCTTCATTTTTCCCGACTTGCTGTCCCAGCTTGCTCCTTCCCTTACCACCTCCACCCGTGTCTCAAGCAGCAGCCTGCCCAGGTGACCATCACCCCATCAGCTCTGAGGATTCCCCAGACCCTCGTTCTGCTTTGCATGCTTCATAATCTATGGCATGTCCCGACAGCACTATCCTTCAGAGAGAGACGCACACGCGGAAGAGAGCACAACAGCAGCACATAAGCCTGGTCAGGTAACTGAACGCACCCCCACCCCCACTGGGGTGACACAAACTGGGGAGACTTGGAGCCAGAGCAAACAGTGAAGGTCTGGAGAGCCCAGGCTCTTGCTGCAGTCAGTGGCCAACACAACTAACACAAGGAATGGTGTTTTTCTTAACCAGAACTTTTTCACCCAAGCTTACAAAGGCTACTGCATTTTACAAAACTCGGTTGTATTTATGTTCAGAGCTTTATTAGGCTTCTTTTGCTGAGCAGTTAAAGGATATTCTGAGAAGCCACGTGAACATGTAAACTAAACCAGAAGACTGACAAGAGGAAGAAGAAAGCAAATGAAATTTTATGTGAATGTGCGTATGAAGCCGTGGGTGCTGCAGGACCGTGGCTTCCCCGTGCACTGTTCCATGCCGCGCAGCAGAGGATGCTCAGCTGGCACCAGGGGAAGGCGGCAGGTCAGCCCCCCTGGCTCTGCACAGCATGGCAACATGCTGCCAAGCCAAGTCTACAAAACACTCCTACAGCTGTAATGTCGGGGACCACTTCCCTACAGCCCCCCATAAATTCCTTTTACTCTCAGAGGGGGCTTAGCTGCAAAGATTTGAGATTGATTTTTTCTTTTTTTTTTTTTTTTTTTTTTTCCTGTAGGGACTAGCTTTTGCTTACTGAATCAACAGAGGAAAAATGCAAACTATATAAAAGTTTATACTGGAAATGAGGACAAGACTGGGAATATGTGTTTGCAGAGAGGTAGAGGGGTGTGTTCAAAAGCAGAGAACGAAGCAGGTCTTTTGCTACAAGACTTACAACACATTGCAGTATTGAAAGCCAAAGCAAACAGGACTGGCTAAGGCTGCTTTCTCATATCCTTTTTACAAAGGCATCGTAAAATCAGGCATTCCACTATCCTGTCTCTAACACTTCAGCGCAACGTACGAGTAAATGGTATGTTGACAAATGATGGATTTAAGGAGAGCTTATTTCTTAACCAAGGGAATTAAAAGTTGGTTTACGCCACAGAGAACGAAGCTACATTTGTACATTTTTAGCCTATATAAAGCAACAGAATATTTTAGGTATACGCAAGTTGCTTGTAGAATCCTACCTTTTCACACTTCTTGTACTATCTGGCAGCATTTACTACATGGTCTAAACTTGCCACATTAAAAAAACAAACAAAAACAAACCAAAACCAAAACAACCCTCACACCCTAAACCAAACAACAAACAAACAAAAAACCAAACAAACACAAACAAAAATTTTCTGATTGTTTTCTTGGTTTAGTACCTACTTGCATTCTAGCATTAATAAGTTTTATTAGTATTAGCATTGTTTTGGAGAAGCGGGAAGAACATGATGTACAAAGACAGGCTGCGAGAAGTGGGTTTACTCAGTTCTAAGAAGAAATGGCAAAATCATATCCTACTGCTTTCAGCTCCCTGACAGGTGCAGAGAGAAGGCAGAGCCGGTCTTCTCGAAGGGTCAGGTTTCTAGGATGGGAGGTAACAGGTCCAGGTTGCAACAAGGGAAATTTCAGTGGTGCTTTAGGGCTGGAGGGGGTGCCTGGGAGCCTGTGGAACCTCCATCCTCAGAGACACTTTAAGCTCAGCTGGATGAGGCCCTCGTCTCATTTGCTCCGTCTTTGGGCAGGATGACCTCCAGCAGTCCCATCCCACCTAAACCACCCCACGGCACTGCTGCCCCACCTTGCTTTACTTCGTTAAAGCAGCTTCTTACTCAGGTTCTTACAGCAGACTTTCATCAGCGGTAAATCTGTAACATATCAGCAACAGTACCTGGTGTAAAGATCCCCTGCACCAGTATTCTCTGAGTTTGTTCCATGACATGCACTTCCAAGAGTTTAAAGTTCATTCAAATGTATAGGTATTAAGTTTCTGTGGGGAAAAAAAATAAAACCACTGTAGCTTTCATTCTGGATCCCAGAATACATTATAAAATGGTACCGCTCATTTCTGCCCACCCCCACCCCCCCAGCTGTGTGCTTTAGGCGTTTGGGTTTTATACAAAACTATCTTAATTTAGCCATCCCAGGCAAAACAATCCTCACGGACATCTGCTGAAGTGCTTCAGCTAGCAGGTTGTTTGCAGTAGGAGGAAATTCCTAGGAAAAGCCTGAGTCCTTCTACCTCCAGGACACAACCTCCAAGCAAGCCCAGACCCTTGTCTGTGGCAGGGGACTGGGGTAGGTAGCTGTTCAGTGTCAGATAAACGAGAATGAAACCCTTCCCAAGCACCAAAACAAGGGTGTTTTGGTTTTAGGAGGCATTAAATGATTGAAGGATAAGGTCTTCAATATAAGCAAGTTTGAAAGTACCAGATAACTATTTTTACCAATATAAATATTTAAATAATACAGATAAACAATATAGATATAAATGAGCATATCGCTTTACAGACACTAGTCCATTTAACCTCATGTTAAAATAGCCATTTAAATCCACCCAAGGAAGCCATCTCAGACAGGTGGTAGAAGTTACTTTACATTTTCAGCAGCAAACCACCTCCCATAGCACCAAACGCTCCGTCTCCTGCCCTGCTGAGTTTCTGGGGACCCACATTTTCCTCTGCACCTTTGCCAGGTCACCCACTACCCTCCAAACTCCTGCTCTGCCTTCTGGTTTTCCATGGGATAGATGTTTCTAGAATATGATACACATATCTCTACAGTTCCTCTACACTCACCCACCCCATTGTGCTCTGCCTTCATTAGTACCCTACCCAGCCTCTCTTCCCGGTGTTTTTCCTCTTCATTTGTCATTGATGTTTTCCTTTGTGTGGATTAGGCTCCTTCCCCCCCCTTCTTCCCCATGTGCTTTCATTTTCCTTCTATTGTGATTAAGATTTCATTTTAATGCTAATTTCAAAGCAAAATATTGTTATTCCCAAATGCTACATGCACACTCCTATTTGAACAAGACAGAAACACTTCTCATCCCTTACCTTTTGTTCTAGGCTTTCCCACCTTGCTATGGTGGTTTCTTTCTTCCTCTGGATTAATATCTCATTTCTTTCTTTGATGCTCTTTTCTTTAATAACACAATTGTTTTTCTTTGATGGTACGTTAAAATTCTTTTATCAGCATTTAAAGCTTGATTGATGTTTGACTTCTTTTGTCACCATTTTTTTTGAATACCTTATTTATTCCTTCCTACTCTTGGACTACAATTTTATTCCATCGCCATTTTCAGCAATACACCTCAAAGATCATGCTAAAGGAAGGCACTTTTTCTTAGAGGGCTAAATACTATTACATCCTTCATATGTGCAAACACTAAAATTAGTAACAGTGCACACCTGCAAGACAGAGTACATAAGCTTCCCCCAACCCCACCCCACCCCTTTTACTTTTTTCTTTTTTTTTTTTTTTTTTTAACTCAAGGCACTTCTAGGATCTGGTGCTGCCAGTAGTTTGCACCTTGGATATGCAAATGTAGAGAAAAGCAGGTGTTAAACATTGCACTTCAGAGCCACTTAGCAGTGTGAAGTCAGAAGCCCCGCTTTCCCCTTCCCCCAGCCAGGCCATAATCGAGGCTAAGTAGAAGACTACAGGTCTCTTTCTAACGAGTCTATAAGTCTGTAGTCAATTCATTGAAAAATTATGTTTGTGACCTTTTGTTCTGGCATGAACAGCCACCAAACTCCATTTTCCACGAAGCGTTGTCAAACATGGATGTTTTATCAACTTAACTCTAGAAACTGAAAACCAGAGGCTCTGGAATTTAAATAACACCCTGGTAAATATTGAGGGGTAAAATTAAAGTTTTGCTTATTCAACCACAACCTAGGACCCGATCTTGCATGTGCTGAGGTGCATGATTAACTCTAGGAAGCAAGGGAAGTTGTAACAGACCTACAAAAAGTGTTTTCTATAGAAGAAAGAGGTTATGGAAGATTTAAACTAATAGTTCTGCTCTTGATAGTAATTGCTCCAGGCCCAGCAATTCCTCACAGACAATTCAATTAAATGCTGACAGAAACACAAATAGAGCTCACACGGTCTTCTAGTCCTTGCGGTGTTGCACTGATGTCATCTTGTCTGGAGGTTACTGCAGAGGCTGCTCCTGCCCAACACAGAGCTACTAAATAACACCGAGGTGTCCAAAGAAATTAGGAAAACAACAACCCTGTGTTTCAAAACCTGAGTTCCCCAATCTCCAGCATTGACCTTGTGGTACCTGGCAATCTCATAGTCGATAATGTATATCTCTGCGTTCCAAACTTTGATGGGTTTTGCATTTCTCCCTCTTGGGTTTATGCGTGCATTTGTGAGGGCTCTCCGACAGTAACTGAAATAGGCTGCACTTGTTGTAGCGCTGAAATTAGCAGCAATGAATCACCTGGATTGGAATTTTTTCAGTGTATAACTAGTTTACTCGCTCTAATCTCCTGTTATTGCACAGATATTTGTCTTTCTGAAATTAATCTTGTCAATGAATATCATTCAGTTACCACTTGTCTCTCCTGATTTAATGATAGAGTACAGTATTACATAAATATATATAAAATATCAAGTACAGTTTTGAAATGCCAGTGTTTTTAATGGAAAAAAAATGTCTGCAAAGCAAGGCAAAACAGCATTGTAGAGACATACAAATAGGCACGTAGGAAGATCAAGTGTTACAATAAACTGACACAGTGTGAAATTTGGGCTAGTATTAAGTTTGTGGTAAAAAATTCCAAAGCAAGTATACCTACAATTAATTTTATAATAAGGCAGACTGTAAACTTACAAACCACACTAGGATGGAGGGAAATCTGAGAGTGTTTCTTGCAAAATTAATAGCAAGCAACTTAAGGAAATCTTCAATCATCTTAAAGCAAAGCCTTATAAAATGAGGGTAAGCTTAAAAAGAATATCAAAAGCTGCTAACATATGGAAGCGCCCACTTAAGCCTCTCAAAGAGCTTTAACTCTGACCGCCAGTGATGCTGTTGCAGAACAGTATTCAATAACCGCCTAACGCAGTAAATGCGTGTTTGTATTTATCATCTCAAAGTAGGAAAACGTGCCTTTCAGACGTCATTAAAAGAATTTGCACATACGTGGCAGCACTTCGCCGCAGAATCAGAGTGCGGGCACAGTGGCTGTTCGTTGCCCAGTTGTGTTGGATGAGTGTTAAATAAAAGTTTTATTATTTGTTGGCAACAGTTTCTAGGGCAGGTTGAACATTTATACTCAAAGTAGTTAAAATGTTTTAAAATGTAAGGAATCCATGTTTGTATCTTCTTAAGTTCTGGGGCCAAACTGGTTACTGCCCCAGATGTGTTTGTGACTGACTCTGATACCAGTTATTAGTGCTTGGCAAATATGTATAGAAATAGGTAAACCCTTGCCTACCAAAACGGTTGTGGTTTCCTTTTTTCTTTTTTTTTTTTTTCCATCTGCTTCAGTTATAAATTTTCATATAAATAACCCTGTTAAAGCTTTACCACAAGATTCTGCAGTATCACAAAAATATTTAATGAACCAAACTCCAGCAGGTTTGGTTCCATAAACCCAACTTGAATAGCATCCCACAATTCAAGCAAGCAAAACTGGTGGCATTCTAATGGCTTTATTTGGGTCTAAGCTTCACTAAAATTTCTTGATGAACTTTACAATCCAGCCGTTTCTTGGACTCCTTTGATGAGAAATCTCTCCTCAAATCAACCATTTCTCATTACCTGAAGATTTTTACATTCTTTCTTTCATAACCAAGACTGTATCTAGCTATGCTTACTCCTTCCTGATGTTTCACTTGCTTGTATAAAAAAAAAAGTACTGGCAATCCAAGCTGGTTTTATTTTTGTATCTCTCAGCAAGTTCTAATAAAGTAAATTGCGCGATATTCTCAGTTTATTGTATTGATAAACAGACTGTAAAGTGTTTTATGATTTGGTACTTCTCGTATGAAAGACACTAGACTAACATAAATTGCAATTGTAACTGTAAAGTACTAAAATATATTTTCCCTCTAGGGCTCACTAGTATATTTGGCTGAAAAAAATAAAATAAAATAAAATAAAATAGACTTGTTTATTGTGTATATTTTTTGTAGTGTAATTAAATGTCTCTATGGTTTCCACTCAGAAACAAAGTCCTCTTTCCCTGCTCAAAGCAGTCTTAAAGGCCCACAAACAACTTTACAGAGCTGCCTTGTTCCAAATTGGAGGCGAAAAAGCACTTTCTTTTTCACTTTCTCCAAACTGTCTCAAGAAGAACGGATCTCTCACCACTCATAGCCCTGTCATTTCCAGGCCATGCTGATAGTCATTAATAAAAGATAGCATCAGACTCCTGAGTGACTCTTCCCCACTGCCCCAGGGATACTGCCTTGCTGCAATCTGGACCGACCCGCAAATTTCCATTCTCCACCCAAGCTGGCGTCGAGTGGATTCCATGTGGCGATTATTTTGGATCTCGATCAACCTGAGCATCAAGCAAGAAGGTATCTACCCCCCAGGACTAGGACTTGTCAGTGTGGTATCTCCTGTGTCCTAAGGGATGCAAAAGCCGGAGGCAGCTGCCTGGGCCGGTGCAGGCGCAGAGATGCTCTGCCTCTCCGGCGGGACAGCCAGCCCGGGCACAGCTCCCACGGACCCCCACCAGGCCAACGTGATGCAGCTCTGCCACACGCGCAGTGAAAATCAGTCCTCGAGGGTTTTATTGGGGAAAAAAACAGAAATTTGCAGGGATGTGATAATGTAGCTACAGACTCCAGACAGGTCTCGCGCTGCACAGGGCAGCTGCACTTTGAAGCCCAGCTCTCCAAAGACACCGGGACCTACTCTGATCCCTCTTATGGTGCTCACCAGCAGGAAAATTACTGAAGTGCCTGGAAGTGCTGAAGGGAACAGTGTGAATCAGAGCCACATCCAGACCCGAGGGCAGCAGTCTTTGTTCAGTAGATACAAACCCTCCAGTTTCACACCTCCTTGCCTTAACAGCTCTTCCCACCCAGACCTCCCATTAAGAAGAAAGTGCTAATGGAGCTGTTGTAATCCTTCTTCAGGCAAAAGGCAGCTGTTGAAATAATGGGTAACTGAGGAAAGAGTCCTCATGGAAAAGTCAAAGGACAGGTAATGGATCTTTGAAATAAGGGTGGAGGTGAGATACTTAAAAAATTAACCTCCTTCTCTCTTTTGGTCTTCCTTTAATAAAGCAGCGACAAACCCATTACCTGTTTTAAGGTTCAGAGCAGCTGCATAATGAATCTGCTGTAATACACAGGGAAGTGTAAATTCACCATTACACTTCAACAGCTCCTGCTCCACTCTGAATGAGATGGAGGATTATACAAGCACAAAACCACTCCCTGGAGCAGCTGAATGGAGCCACCAGAATTAAGGCTGAAACGGTTGCATTTAACTCCCGACCCGTGTGCACATGCTTTAAGCCCTTCTTTGACACAGATTTTCATAAGCTTTGATTGTCCTTACATAAAATTTCAGATGGGACTTCTCTCAGTTTCAGCTTGCCTAAAAAGGCAGAGGGGGGAGGGGAAACACCTCCCTAGCCACATATGAAGGATCTGCTCGCTTCCCCATGGCTCTTTCTAGATTGTAAAACACTCTCTCGTGAAATTCAGGATTTATTTTGATGTTTGGAACAGTAGTATTTGCTAAATCTCTCTTGAGCAGTGGTCTATCTTGGATCTGAACCTGCCATTCTAATTTGAATGTATTATTCTAACACGTGCATTCTCCAGTATTTACTCTTGCCCAAGCCTTCCTAAATATTCTTCAACATTTCTTTTTCTGTGAGCACCTTATAACAGATAAAACCCTCATTGCTCAAATATAGCATAAGATAAATCCTTTGTGTTGTCTCATTGACTCATTCTTCAACCAGAGAATCATACTTAATGGTTTGAACACCTATGAGGCAGAATTTGTCTCACATCTGTATCTCGTTGTACCCATCATTACACTGTTTTGGCTCAAAACAGCCTCTTCTATCCTGAACTTTCTGAAGAGGTCATGTCTTATGATAAAGCAAAGTATGATAGGGGCACAAAATTTGAGGCTTGCAAAGCTGATCCTACACTTCTGTGATAAAGCTGGCAAAGCAGCAGTAATGTTAGCTGTATAGAATACTTTTTTCTCCCAAGCTCTGGGGAACGTTTGAAAAGGAGGGGAAAAAACCCAAAAACCCAAACCCAACCAACACAAGCAAGCAGATATCACAGAAGTGTACAGAATCTCAGGAAATGATAGACTTAAGTCTTGATTAATTCATACATAACTGGTCCAAGCCATAAGCTGGGCCAGAGCAGCAGGGTCCCCCTCAGCCAGGCGAGCGTACCGACTGCTGAGGTTCCCTTTGGGAAACAACCAGCATTTGACAAGCAGGACCTCTCACCAGTAGCCTGAAGGAAGAAGGAACGGGTACTTGAGGTGACACTTTTCTTCAGCACCCTAGCAGTAAGTAGTGTGTGTGCCAGGTTTTGTACTCTGCAGAACCCCCGTGAGGGAAGAAAAAAAAAAAAAAAAAAAAAAGAAAAAAAAGCAGATCCCTAACCCAATATGTTTTGTGATAGCCCTGGGTATGATCAGAATTCATATATGTTCTTACTATATAAAGATGGTATTGTATTGCAGACCTCCTCAAATAACTTTTTTAGAGTATTTTCCTTTTAGATTACTTGATAAATTTGTTGGTTCGTGCACACAAAATCCATCTGCTCCCTGAAGACTGCCTCCGGACTGTAGAGCGCTGCCTTTAATAATGCACATCCTTCTTCTTGTGTGTTTTCCTTTTTTCGTGGGATGTGTATGGAGTGGTTTTGATGTTTCTTCTCTATAATCATGATAGAGGATGCATCAAACTTTAACCTTGCATGTCAGAAACAAACAGACACCCCTCTAAAGAAGACCTTATGTACACTTTTGGGGATGTGAGGATCTCCCTCCTGTCACCATTTCATCAGCTGAGATACGCCACAGTCGAAAAGCAAGCAGGTAGGTAGCCTGCCCCAAGCAGAGGGAACATGTGGTTCCTTTGCACACAGCAGAACTCATGAAGCCAGGTCTGCCCTGTGTGGATTCCCAGGTGTCTAATAAAGGATGAATGTCTTAGTCTGCTCCTCGGAAGGAGACCCTAATAGGATCTCTCTGTTCTCCCTGGTCACCTGTTCGCACAGAACTTGCAAGATACTCTGAGGTGAAACTGAATTGAGTTTTGCCGCTGGGTTTGGGGTTGCCTGGAGTGGAGAAGATGACAAAAGCCCAACCGAGTATGCTCGTTCCTGTAGAAGACGGGGCTAAAGATCCCGTTCAGCTGGGGAGAGGTGGAGGGAAGGTGAGGGGTGAGAAACATTGGCAAAGGAAAATCACCATCAGGATAAAGCAGAGATGAACCAAAAGGCTGGTAAACCACATAAGTACCAAATCTTTCTTGCAAGTCTTTTAGCCCTTCATCTCCAAATTCCACTTTACAATTCAAACTTGAATAATCAATATTTCTCCAGGTTGGAATAAAAATGCAAATGTAGCCTTTTCTCTTCAGAATATAGATAATATACTCATGTCAGAGAAAACAAAGAATTGTTTATCAGTAAATAAAGCATCACATGCCTTCACTTAGTGACTTTATGGATGCTTTGCTCAGTAGGAATAACTCTAAACTATTCCCCAATGCATATAGCTGTACAACAATCCTGCCTCATCCTACCAGGTTCTAGGGATTGAATCTGGCCTCTTGGTGCCCCCTTCTTCCATGTTTTCCTACTGGAGGTAAAGCAACTGTTCAGTCAGGAAACACTTCAGCAAAAGACATGATTTTTTTCTGACATTTGCTCACAGCCCAGCACAGGTTGCATGTTGCCACTGTTGCTGTAGCTTCTAGGGAAAAAATGTGAAGAGGAAGACGACGGGTATCTGCAGAAGGAGGAAGGAGAAGAAAGGGTTCCAAATGGGGACCCTGTGACAGGTCCCAGCCTATGAATTCTCCTCTCCTGCCTTGGCCCTGCCCTTGCAAGAGGAGTGGGTGATGCTTTAGCCAAGGTTCGTGAACAGATACTGAATTAAGTGGCCTGAGGGGTGTGAATAAAACTTCCCAAAGGCAATCTGTCCAGTGACCTTAGGTCTGACCACAGTGTGTATATCTGCAGTATCTGGACTCTGGATTAGGAAGCTTTTTATACGTGCTGCCGTTCTGGTGCCTTCAGTGGGAAGCTACCGAAAGCTGAAGCTAGGAATGTGTCTCAGTGCCTGCGTCCATAAAGATCTATATTGCTGGTGTTGTGGGGTGGGTTAAGTCAATATAACAAGCTCTAACCAGTAAGGCTTTCCTTTGTTTTACAGCTGGAGATATCTGTTAGAGATGATCCGAGTGCAAACACCACAAACTCAGTGGGACTTTTAACTTGTGAGTTTTTAGGCACAATGGTGATTTATGGCAGGAAGAAGGGGGTATTTTCAATGCCACTCCTTGGCAGAGGAGATCAGCGTTTGGCCTGCTGCTCTAAGCTCATTCTGTAGTCGTTGTATATAATGGCATTTTAAGAGCACAGCTAAGCAGGCGACTCACCTGTTTCCCTTGGCTTGGCTGTTCCCCTCTGGGTCAAACAGTCCCCCTGGAAAGAGGGAGAGCTTGTCTACTCCTTGAAGACTGGCCACCATGCTTAGCTCCAGCTGTAAAGTGAGGCGGGAGGAAAGGATGGCTGCAGGAAGAGACAAACCTGCTGCACGGCTCCAAAATGCTCTGTACAGCTGACAAGACACTTGGGCAATCATGCCTTACTAACAGAATGGCGCTTGCATGTAGGCTGGAAAAACAAAACCCTTTACCTGGGTTCAAGGCAACACTGGAAGAGGTTGAGAATCAGAGCCAATGTTGTCTCAGGAATGTTGGCTTTCCCTGGAAAGAAAAGAAACTTGTTGTGTGTTCGAGGGGGAGAAGAGGCAGGGAATCTAAATCTAATCTGACATATCATGTTGGGGTTTTTTTTATTATTCTCTGCAACAAAAACACTCCTAACAGCTCTATTTTTCCATTTCATGGCAATAATACAACAGTTTCTGATTGACCAAAGCCTGATTGGAACAATTGGAAAATTGTTGTCAGCAAGTTTGCTGGCCCACCTGCTCATTCCAGTGCAATGCAGCTGGGCAGTATGAAATAAGTTTGCTGTTGTTATTAAAACCCACATCCAGCATGACTCAGTGGGGCTATTTCAGTATTAGTTACAGCAAAGACAAGGGCCAAACGCAACTGAGCACCTCTGAACAGCTTCTGAAATAGATACATTGATCTAATGTGTCTTTACATGGTGCCTCCTATTATTTTTGCAAATTAAAATACAACGGGGCAAGTTCATCAACAACATTCTCCAAAATGTGCAGGGTCTATATGGAGAAGGTGGAGCATTTTTCTGAAGTACTACCAACCATCTATACCATTCTTACCCTCCTCCCTAGCGCTGCTGTGACTTGCATGGCTGGAAAACAAATGTTGCTACCCTTGATGGCTTTCTTAACCCAGCCCTCACTCTACATTCCATTCTGATGGGTTTGGTTTGGGATTTTTTTTCCTCTTAACCTTTATTCCTGGTCCTTGGTTGGGAAGTTGCAAGTGGGTGGGAGATCCAGATGCACTCTTTGCTAACTTAGATGGCAACTTGCCTTGAATGTTTGCCCTCTTCCTCTTGGAACCCTGTTGCTCAGCTCCTGTGGACTGGCCTGAAGGTGCCCGTACTCACCCCCTGCCTGCCCCTTTGTCCCCTGAGGATACAGCAAGCTGCACAGGACAGAGCTGACGGAGGAGGACCTAACAGAAAGAAAAAGAGCAGAAGCAGCTGTAGGAGAGACACTAAGATGTGTCCAGCCGTTTCCACCCTTGCTCTGTTTCTCACGGGTGTTGATAGGTCCACTCCTTGCTGAGCACTGGAAAAGAGAAACTGGGCTACACTAAATGCACCCTCAGAAGGAGAGGGGCAGTGCTCTTCACTCAGGCCAAATGGAAGCATCACTCCTCAGGCCAGGCCTCTGCCGCTTAGTGCCCGAGTCCCGAGCCCTCCCTGCCGCTCTGAACCAAAGGCGCCTTCGCTTTCTCAGGGAATTGATATAGAAATGAGGAGCCAAATTTTCCCCTCAGAAGTTCCAAGCTATCAGGCTCTCCACGTTACTTTCCTGCCTAATCATCCAACCCTTCATCTCTGGGGAGTTTAAAAGAATACCCAGATCACAAGCAATGAAATTGAGTTTCCTTCCTAATCTCCCACCTCGCCAGCAATCCCTCACCGCCCGTGTGATCCTGATGAGGAATAAAAACCTGTTCTCCACACCTCACCCTCCTTCCTCCTCACTTCAAGCTGAAACAACAGAATTAAGGACTGTACAAAGGTACCGCTAATGGGGATAAACCTACATACAACAGAAGCTTCTAATCGCTCTCTGCACCTTAAACGTGTGAGTTATCAGGTAATGTAAAAATAAATAGTGCATATGATGCCTACCGACCTGAATCCTAAGCACATTTGTAAAACAATATTAAGACCAGTGACTAAGTGTAAAGCCCGTGATTACAAACCAAACCTCGGTCTCCTCTGTATGAGTCACTTTTTTTAAAGCACCAAGAGTACAAACCGAGGGGAGCAAGCCCAGCAGCAACGGACAAAGCCCTCCCCAAGGCCATTCTTACTCAACAGCAAAATAAAGGCTGTACAGC